>NC_046312.1:47564594-47899943 GCF_009819535.1 Lacerta agilis | reverse complement strand
AAGGGCCATGGTATGTATATAAATATCAGATGTGGAGAACCATTGGCCCTCCAGATATTGCTGAACTACAGCTCCTTTTAGTACATTACAGTTGAACTCTTGAACTCAGAAACATTGAATAGTAATTTGTAAGATTGCATATATATCTCCAAGATTGATTTGATACATATATTCTTTGAGTCTGTATTATATCGTGTTATATTATGCTTTGCATTGAGAAATTTAGTGTATAATATACTTTCATTTTGCATACAGAGCTGTGCTTGATGAGAACTACAGCTCCCATCACCACTGTGCCATGCTGGTAGTTCAGCCATTCCCCACTCCTGTTACCCAGCATCTTGCCCCACCAAGCTTATGATGGGGGGGGTGTGTGGAGGAAACATTATATACAGGGAGCTTCCGGCACCTATTCAAATTTTACTGGAGGTCAAGAAATTTAAAAGAGTACATCCTGTTGGTGGAGTGTTGGAGGTGAGAGGGTTGCAAAGATCAGTCTGCAGTATCATCTAAATCTAGTATCCATGTTGTGCCCCAGCACAATTGGTTTTTCTTTACGTTTTGAAACTTCCCATGACAACTAGAAAGACGGAGAGCTGGAATTATTAATAATTATTAGTAAGGTAAATATAAAGGACCCCTGGACAGTTAAGTCCAGTCAAAGGCAACTATGGGGTGCGGTGCTCATCTCACTTCAGGCTGTGGGAGTTGGCATTTGTCCACAGACAGCTTTCTGGGTCATGTGGCTAGCATGACTAAACTGCTTCTGGCACAATGGAACACTGTGTTGGAAACCAGAGCGCATGGAAACGCCGTTACCTTCCCACAGCAGCGGTACCTATTTATCTACTTGCACTGGTATGTTTTCGAACTGCTAGGTTGGCAGAAGCTTTTTTCTTTTTTGGCTGCTGATTTCTCTCTCCTCCTTTCTTTTAAAGAGCCAGAAAAAAGAAAACGAAGCCCAACAGATGGAGCAATCACTCCGGTTGGCAAGGACCCTATGTTAGCCACGAGGGTTGAACCGAAACCCAAGGTGCAACTGCCAGTACCCCAGCTCATGCCAAGGGCCCCAAGCCCTGCAGGGAAAGGGCCAAGGGAGTTTGACACAAGGAGTCTAAAGGAGGAAAATTTTGTAGCTTCTATTGGTGTGTATTTATGTGTATATGGAATGCAGGAAAGTAACTGTGCACTGCATTAGAATCTGATTGCATCTTTACCATTGAAACATTTGCCTTATCATTGCTGCAATAATGTGCTTCACTCTCACTCAGACTGCAAAGACTTATTCATATATGCTCTTCTCACAGCTTGGAGAAATATTTGCTAAGCATTTCTTGTGTTTCTATGCTTTTAGGAATTTTATGACTAGGCTAATGGAGATAGCCATATGATGCTGGCATAGGGAACTTTAATCATTGTTCACATAGGCTTACAGGCAGAATAGTCTGGTCTGTAATGGAAACAGTTTCTTGGGAGTGTGTGCACCAGGGACTAGTTGCCACAAAAACAAATTACCACCGAAAGGAAAATATTTGAGATGAATTCCCTTTAATGGATACAGTAGCCTTCTGTACCAATGTGCATAGGGAGCAAGCAGAATTGTGATGGATGGGGAAAGAAGGGCAGCCATGGTTTGTATACCATTAATAAATAATAGCACCAGGGAATGGAGGGAGCCTCCAGAAATCTCATTTTCAGTTTGAATGTGCTTATCGCTGTTGATTTATTTGGTGTTGTTCCATCAAATAAAGCATGGGGAAATTGATTAGGTTTTCTGGATAAATTATAATTAGCTGTCTTTCTCCTACTGCAGACAAATCCTGAATCTCTCTAAAGTGTTCTGAGCCTGTTTCCTCTCCCATTTCTATCTGTGCTTTCCCATGCCCTGTTTCCATAGCAGAACAGTAAAAAGAAACTTTCTGCACTACTGCTTATCTTTCTCTGCTCTTGTAAGAGCTGAGTTTACTTCTTACTTTGTAGCATTCCCAGCTTCTTCCTTCCTATTTGGGGAGGGAAAATGAATTGCAGTAATAGTACTTGAATTTCCATTAAGCTTATTATGATTCTGCCACTGGCCCATTGGGCCGGCACCTGGAATTATCTGAAGTTTTCTGCCACAGGGATGAAAATTTAGGGTATCATTTGAACAGAATGGTGTGTATTTCTTTTTTAGATTCCCTCCCTGATTTTTTGCTATTCTTTTTGCCCTGATGAAAATGATTTGGAGTCTGACATAGTTAACATACGTAAAGCTAGAAGAAGCCCAGTTGTTATTACAGGCATATTCAGACCCAAACTAATTGTTTTTTTTTACATAGTTTTTTAGTGTTTATAGAAATAGTTTTTCTTATCCCTTATTACACTTTGAATTGAGAATATATTTGGTGGTTTGGGGCGCAGTGATACATAAATTACATACTGTATTCTTTGTGTAACCCAATGATAAGAAACTTTAAATGTTGGACATAAAGAACCTGACACTGTCTCTTTTTAATCTGTCATTTATGTGAAGGCAAATGAGATCAGGTAGGTGAGTCTCACTTAGCTGTTCTACTCAGCCAGTTAATTATATATAGGTATTAATTTTGAAATCTTGTGAATGAAGGCGTTGGAAGTCTCTAATCTGATCTGACTGAAGATGTGATTAATTATTCACATGCCAGTTATCATTAATTTCTGCTTTGGTAGTGCAGGATTGGGTGGCTTATTTTTTATTTTTATTTTCCATTTCCGCCTCTGATCAGCATCTGACATTTTTTCTGTCTTTCTCTCCTGCTTACATTGCATCTTGAGTAGAATTGTGGAACAAGCACAACGAAGTGTCAAAGCAAAAAGCTTTGGAAAAACTGAGTAAGAATATGATAAAAGGACAGAAACTTGACACTCCTCAAAGCCTCCCCATAACTGCCAACTCTCTAAGCCTTTGATTGAACACCCATGCCACATGAGCCATAGGGCAGACAAAGGAGGTCACTATTTCTTAAAGAAATCTAGTGTTGGGGTTCACTGAATAGCCCTTTCTGTATCAGGAGAGGAGAGGGGGGAAATACAGTCTCTTCCAGCCAAGTTTCAAATCCTTCCTTACCACTGAATTATAAATTAAATTTTGGACAGGTTTCCCCCATGAAATTGTAATCCCTCTCTAGTGGTAAACCAGCGTTTTCTGCAATATGTGCATCATGGAGTGTTCTGTGTAAAGAAATGTTTGTCCAGAATTCTTAACCAATAGCAGACATAAAGTGTAAAGTTCTAATCAAATTTGAAAAGTCCACAATTATTGTTTGATGATTAATTATTTTGTAGGAGGTTGGGAGTAACCTTGGGGAATAATATGAAGAATGGTGATTGACTGGTAATGGAATGTGAAGTTCTCCATGCACAGAGATGATGTATTGTTTTCTAGGTGGTTGTTCTTTGATTACCACATTTGGGGCAAAAGAGTGGAATGTCCAGCTAAGCCCCAGTTCAACATTCTGCTTTTGTTGTTGTCAAATGCATAAAATTGATAGTGCTTAATAATGCACATAGTTAGAATAACAGAGTCATAGAATTGTAGACTTAGAAGTGACCCCAAGGATCATCTAGTCCCACCCCTGCAGTGAAGGAATCTCAGCTAAAGCATGCATGAGAGATGGCTATCCAGCCACTGGTTAAAAACCTCCAACAAAGGAGAGTCCACAACCTTCTGAGAGAGACCGTTCCATTGTTGAACATCTCTTACTGCTGGAAAGTTCTTCCTGATGTTTAGTTGGAATCTTATTTCTTCTAACTTGAACCCATTGGTTCAGGTTCTACTCCCCAGAGCAGGCACAAACAAGCTTGCTCCAGCTTCTGTGTGACAGTCCTTTAAATATTTGAAGATGGCTATCATATCTTCTCTCAGTCTTCCCTTTTCAAGGCTAAACATACCCAACTCCCTCAACAGTTCTTCATAAGCTTTGATTTCCAGACCCTTGATCACCTTGGTTACCCTCCTCTGCTGCACACATTTCAGCCTGTCAATATCCTTCTCAATTTTTCTTACATTCTTAAATTGCAACTTCTTAAATTTACAAACTGTATCTTCACTATACAGTGTGATTTTAAAAAATATATTGATATATCTATCTGATTCCTTTTCAGTAGCACCTGAATAAAGTAGAAAGTGATAGTAGATTGCTCCCTGCAGTTTCAGGTGAAAATAGGCTGTTGGGGAAGGGTTGAAACTCTCCCACCAGCTTTCCCATGTTCCTTCTCCTCCACTTCAAAGTGCCTACAGGCTCTTTGTAAAGAAGGAGAGGCAGTTGAATTTCTGCAGTATAACACATAGTTTATCCTAACTCTAGTGTAACATATAATTTATCCTATAGTATGCCACTTATTGAATATTTGGAAAAAAATATTGCTGACGTAACTACAGAAGCAACATTGTATAGTATTTCTATCTGTTTCTACTAATATATATATGGTAGTTTATCTTATAGCATCTATAGAAATCTTATTTTATAATGCTTTAGAGAAGACACTGAGAATACACAAAAAGGAGTATCACTACTTAAATACTGTGAATATAAAGTTTGTTGGATTGTATAGAGAAGATATAAATTCATATTAGAGTAGAATATGTGGACCTAACAGTCAGTGGTACCTTTACCTTTACCTTTATGTTACCAAGACGCCTTTTTGCTTCATAAAGTAAGCTGGCCAGATTTAGTCATTGCTGGTCCTAGGTTCTTTTAAAGAAGACTCCTTTTAAAAGAGAGGCCAGTGGGGAAACTTTCAAGGATGCTTTTATTATGTTGTATCCTATCTTATAAGTAATAGAAGATTATTCTAATAGACTGGGGATCTCTGAAGTCTGTGCCCATGTTTTTCGAAAACTTCCATATTTAGGTGGAGAAGTTACTTCCATACTTAACTGAAGAAGTAGAAGAGACTTGGAGGAACATTTGCCTCATTCTGATAGCAGAATGTTTTAAAACTAGACTTTGTAAAAGTGACCCTTGCACAGCAAAAATAACATATTAATTGGGCCAGTGATTGCTGAGAAGTCAAATAATTTAATCGTGTTATTTGAATGCTGTGCAGAGTAATCCAATGCATATCAACTCAGGCATTAGTCTCACAGGGGTTACTTCCAGACAAATGTGTGTAGAAATGAACTTTAACTTCCCTTGATTTCTGTGAAATTTAAGTGTTCCCTGTTCTCTGGAATATGGTCCTTATGCCCTTTTAGTCACTTAATCTTTGAAATGTAGTCATTCAAGTCAGATATAACTTTGTGTAGGGTTTTTTATTTAAAGAAATAGCTGTTTTCCATCTTTATGGACTTTTGCCTTAGACTGACCAAGTATTAAAGGTTTGTTTTTTTTCCTCCTCACTTAACTCTCTCTGTTGTGTGATCAATTAACTGAAATACAAAGGAACTTCTGAGTATGATTGATGAAGGTATATTTTTGGCTAATCCATACAGATAAGTCATCTTGAAGGAATTGCCTTCTCTGCATGTATAACTTTGTTTCCGGCAGTGCCCTGAACCGTGAATATTCATTCACAGTGCTTAACTGTGAATAACAGTCAGTCATAATCTTTAGTATGATTAAAAATCCACAGTTAAATTCTGTGCTTATTAAATTGATTGGAATAATATGTAAATTAACCAGGTAGTGTTTTCATACCACCTTTTAAAATCATGCTTTTGACTGATTAAAGGGATTTTTAAAAAAAGAATCTGTTGCTAATGTACCTTAGTTATGAACAGATTATCTGAAAACAAGTCCAATGAATGTCATGATTCCACTTTCTATTTACTTCTAGCATCCTAGTTAGAGGCATCTAAGTACTAACATAGTCTAGAAATGTATGTTAAAGCCAGGTTTACAAAGCAATGCCAGTTGATTTTGTGAATGTTCTATATGATACTCTCTCTTTAAATACAGGTATACTCCCTAGCTAGCACATATAACCTTTGGGATAAGCTGCCCATCTTTTTGACAAGTCTACCTTCATGAATAATATGGTCACCTCAAAAATGCACACCAATAGTCTTTTTTTCAAGCACACCATATATATAATTTTTCTTTCTCTCTTGCACATTGTTTCACTTTTTCCGATGTTGGCAGTATCTAGTGATAGACATCATACATCCCACTTGCACTCCTAACTATTAGTTCATCATATTTAGTGGTATGTAAGGTATTGCTGTATTGTGTACATAGAGTTGCCACACATCACTATTTGTACACATCCTAGATCTATAATAAAATGAAATCCTCCAGCTGCTGGTCATGTGTCCCTGTTAAGGAACGGTTGGCAGATATGGCTATGGCAGAAGGGTTGTACTCAGTCTCTTCTCCCTTCGAGCTCTTAATGGTGACCTGTGTAGTCTGCAGTGTATTCTTCTCCTGCCTCCTTACTTCCATTGCACACAGCTTTCCAAACCCTTCCCAATTCTGTCTCTCCTCTCATCCATTTTCTTTCTGTCTTTCTTCTCATCACGGGAGGGTTAAAAACATGAAGTTGCATGATCACGGCAGAAATCCCTTCACCATTTGTTTTCTTGATGGATAGGGTGGGATGATGAATGCATGTCTTCGTAGCAGCTGAAACTCACTGCTTGACCTTTGTTGTTACAAACTCTGGAGAGCCATGTGACACATCCCTACAGTGACTGTATAATATTGCTATTTTGCCCCAAAGTGTCCCATTTGAAGCTCTCATTTCTGGTATGCAGATTATTATTGCTGACTGTTTGGATGGTCACACCATGAGTCACTTGGTGAACATGAGAAAAATAAGAACTTCGGCTGTAGATGGTAGCATATTAGACTAAGTACCAAGTGTCCAGCAATAAGATCTGCCCCTCTCCAAAAAACAAACAGCAACAAAAGCAATATTGTATCTGTGACCTAAGGCTTTCCAGAGTCATGTGTCGACCGTTTGGCATGCCTTGTATTAACTGGAATCTGTCTGATGCCTGCTTTGTCTCTTTCCCCCTTTTCTTTTCTCCAATGGGTGACTGTTTAAGGCAGTTGGTCTGCTTCTCAGGTGCATTTATGTATTGGACAGAATGGTGGCTGCGACCAGCCAGGCTATATTTCTGGTTGATGCTATTTCAAGAGTAGAGGAGATGATCCTCTGGTTCCCCCTCTTGGTACTTCTCATGCACCAAAGCGATCATTTGCCTTCTGGTTCTTTCATTTTCTTGTTCACAGTAATGAAATACAACTTTCCCTCTCTTTAGGGTCAGAAGGTACAAAACGCTCTCATGATCTGGGGGAGACAGATGAGAAGAAATCCCAGATCAGTGCAGATAGTGGGTTGAGCTTAACTTCCACCTCTCATGTAAGTGTCTTGAACATTTTATTTATTATTTGAGAAATGCCTCAAGGAGATTGACATGGGGGTAGAAGGTAGTGAGAATTCCTTGTGTCCTTGTCCATAGATTCTGGTTTTCATGGGGGGGGGAATGTACTCTCTTTGGGGAAGCATTGATAATTATGTGAAGCTAGAAACATGAGGCATGAGATTTGCAGTTCCTTAGTAGTCTGGGCCCAAATAAAATGTGTGGTCCAAGTCTCCAAGCAGAAATAGTAATGACTAATGTGCATTATTTTTCTTCTTTGTTCATGATTTCAGAAGAGTGATTTGGATTCTGTGGCAAGTGTGGGACCTGCTGTTATGATCCGAAGCACCAGCCAAGACTCTGAAGTTAGCACAGTGGTAGGGCATGGCTGAAGTGGAATGTCTGTGCTTTACTTTAGTGGTGTTTTTAAGGCTTGATCATTTGCATGCACTTTCTTACTTAGCACCTGTGTAAATTGCCAGTGCCAAGTGCATCTCTGGGGCATATACTCTCCATCCTTCTCCAGTTTTACATTTAATCATGTCCCCCATTTGTACAGGTGAAACTCGAAAAATTAGAATATCGTGGAAAGGTCCATTTCTTTCAGTAATTCAACTTAAAAGGTGAAACTAATATATGAGATAGACTTATGACATGCAAAGCGAGATATGTCAAGCCTTTATTAGTTATAATTGTGATGATTATGGCATACAGCCGATGAGAACCCCAAATTAACAATTTCAACTTTGGGGTTTTCATCAGCTGTGCGCCATAATCATCACAATTATAACAAATAAAGGCTTGGCGTATCTCGCTTTGCATGTCATGAGTCTATCTCATATATTAAATTCCAGTAGCTAATGAAAACAATTGCTTACATAAATGGACTTTTCCACGATATTCTAATCTTTCGAGTTTCACCTGTACATAAAATGCTCTGGTGGGTATGGGGATCCTATCCACTGCTACTGTTTTGTAAACTTGCATATTTTCTTTGTGTTTATATTGTTAAATTGTGACATTTGTTTTAGGAAAATAGTTGTAAATTAATGATTGTGGCAATGTCTACAGTTATCTTAAATTGTCCTTTTGGGCCAAAGAGTAGACATTTATTAGTGTTCTTTTTCTTGAAAAAAATTGAATCTGATTTCCTCCTAATGTTAATTTAAAAGTTGAGGCCCAGCCTTTTATTTTTAATGGCTGAAGCTCTAAAAAAAGCACAAAAAAGCATTAAAAAACTAAACACAGTGCCCTGCAAATAGTCACTTTGCATTCTAAAGTATACTATGCTGGGTCCCAATGTAACATGGGTTAGCAGAAAACTGCCCCTTTACTTTTGGTTGGGATGCAGGAATTATCAAGATTTAGCTTTCTCTGCAGTGGCACTCTGAATATATCGTTGTCTCCACAGTAACTACTCATATTGAATAAAGGACTGACCATTTAAACAGTTTGTTTTCTTCTTCAGGTGAGCAACAGCTCTGGGGAGACATTAGGAGCAGATAGTGATTTGAGCAGCAATGCTGGTGATGGCCTTGGTGGAGAAAGCAGTGGAAATCTGACAGGCTCACGAGGCACCGTGTCAGACAGTGAGATTGAAACAAATTCAGCAACTAGCACTATCTTTGTAAGAACATGCTTTGATTTTGCTTAGTGATGGTGGATAGTGTAAAAGACCTATTACTTTATGGAAAGCGATCACATTAGAAAGGGTCCATCCTTAGTGAAGAAGTACCAGCAATTCTGAGCCAGCATATATATTTCAGGGTGTGTATGCACTGCAAACTCAATTATACATGTGGCAAGCACACTGACCATGTAAGTGTAAATTGGCTCAGAGTGATAGACCTCTTAAAGACCTTTGGAAATCTTAAAGGCCTCAAATGTCTTATCATGACAATGATAAGATCTTTGAACTGAGTTGAATTTGAGAAGTGGCTTAAGCTTTTTCTGCTGTCCACTTTTTACCTTCTGAATTATCTTTCTGTTTAAAAGGAATATATATTGCTTGCAGAATAATCTTGGTAGTTGAATACATAATACAGAGCAATAGAACATGCCTGATTAAAGTTACATTTTAAACATTTTTTTTAAGGGTAAATCTCATAGCTTGAAGCAGACCATGAAAGACAATAAATGCAGCAGTCCTGGGAGAGCACCAGAAGATGCAAGCCTACGAGTTTATCTCTATGAGGGTCTTCTGGGTATGTGTTGAAGCAAATTTGTTCAAAGTGAAATAGCATTTAACATGCTGATCTTCTTCGTAGTATTTTCTAAACAAAAAGAAATTAAAAGAACAATCTACTGAAGTGAAACCTCCATAGATGAGTTCTGAATTCTCTAACATACCATAGACAAAAAGGTAAAGGGTAAAGGGACCCCTGCCCATTAGGTCCAGTCGTGTCCGACTCTGGGGTTGCGACGCTCATCCCGCGTTACTGGCAGAGGGAGCCGGCATACAGCTTCTGGGTCATGTGGCCAGCATGACTAAGCCGCTTCTTGCGAACCAGAGCAGCGCACGGAAACGCTGTTTACCTTCCTGCCAGAGCGGTACCTATTTATCTACTTGCACTTTGACGTGCTTTTGAACTGCTAGGTTGGCAGGAGCAGGGACCGAGCAACGGGAGCTCACCCCATCGCAGGGATTCAAACCGCCGACCTTCTGATAATCAAGCCCTAGGCTCTGTGGTTTAACCCACAGGGCCACCCACATCCCTACCATAGACATACCATCAGTTAAAAACTCATAGTTTTCTTCAAAACATTTTATAAGAAGTGCTTGTCATTAGTATATACCATATTTTTCTGTGTATAAGACGCCATGTATAAGACGACCCCTATTTTTTTGAACCCAAAATTAAGAAAACAAAACTCTAAAACAGAAGTGAAAATCTGGACATTCGGTGGTGACGGTGGAAAGTTGTTGATTTGTGGGGGGGGAGGGGTGCGATCACCCTCAAAGTTTCCAGCATGAGGTGCATGTAGTCCACGGTGGTTCTTTCCCCACCCCTCGTTGCCCAGTTGATAAAAGTTTACAGCTCAGGAGCAGGGAAGAAGGAGCTCACTATACTTCTATGCTGTGTGGCAGGAATTTCTCCCTCCTGCCTCTTCCTTAGCTGTTAAGAGATTATAGCTCAGCAGCAAAAAAAAAAAAAAAAAAAAAGTGGTTGATGATGGGGGTGGGGTGGGGTTGAGGCCAGAAGGCTGCATGGGGAGGACATGTGGGCCACATTCAATCAGTGGGCTACAGATTTATCATATTAGGTACATGCTGTCAAATCAAGTGTATATTTAAAATGGCATCTTGATCAGGAAAGTTGTTTCATAACACAGTATGCTAAAGATCAGACTACAGTATATTGATGTATTAGAAGAGGCATGGCCTTCGACCACAATTGCAATATGTAGCATATTTTTCACTGCACTTTTTCCTCCTGAGTCTCATTATTCCAGAAAAGTTGCTCAGTCTTGTTATATGTCTCATTTCTCTTCTTTGCTGCCATGTTGCTGCTTGCTTGGAACTATAAAGGGAGGGATAAAGGATCTGTCTGGGACCAATTAGAGGATGCTGCCATGGAAACCTTCTCTATGAGTAATAATTCTTCTTTTTGCTTTTCTGTGTGTATTAAAAAGATTTCTCACATGTATTCCTATACACTCCACTGTTCTTTTCTTCATTTGGTGAATACTGATGTAGGAAAACAACAACACAGAACGCAATAAAGTTGGTGCACTGCTTTAGGCTAGGTAGCAAGATGGGACCATAAATGTTTGCAATATATGCAGTGAGTTAGGACAGGGAACCTTGCATCTCCTGGCTTGTTTTGATCTCAATTATGTTTTTAATAGAACTTATTTTGCTGTGATGGTACTATGATAATGATGGTGGTGATTACTTGGCAAGGTTTTTTCCTTGCAAAATTATTGGTCTTCTGGATTAATTTATTCTCTGCTATCTAGGCAAAGAGCGATCAACCCTGTGGGACCAGATGCAGTTCTGGGAAGATGCTTACCTAGATGCTGTGATGTTGGAAAGAGAAGGAATGGGAATGGATCAGGGGCCTCAAGAGATGATTGACAGGTAAATTACAAATTCTCTGCAATTTTTCTCTCCCTCTGCATTATTTAGTTTAACTACTTTCTGGGAATTCAGGATGTGATTTTATTCTGAGTAAATTTGTTGAAATAAATAATTACTTTATTATTAATTTATGTAATTTATGTCTACTGCGTAGAGTTTTTTTATTAAGCAGATTACAATTTTTCTAACTTTTTAAAAAACCATTTAAGACTTTATTCCAAATTTAATTTTCTTTATACACAAAGTCTGTCTTTTAAAATATTTATTTATTTATTTTGTTAAATTTGTATGCCACCCGTCTCTGAGTGGATATCAACATAAAATGAAGTATAAAAATGCAAAATACATGATAAAAGCAAGAACAAAAACCACAAACCAATAAAAAAACCTCCCACCACCTTGGAGCTCCCTGAACCTTTGCTTGTCTGTTAATGTTGGGCCTATAAAAGGAAATGTAACTCAAGGTTAAGTTTAATTTCTGGTCATCTGGTACTGGGTCTGTGGATAAATTTAATTCCGTTAAAAAAGATAAAAGAAGGAAGAGGATGCAGAACATTTTGCATCTTTCTTTGCAGTTAGTGACTAAAAGTCCATCAGAGACTCAAGTACATGTGTGTTCCTTTTGTAGGTATTTGTCTCTAGGAGAACATGACCGGAAGCGTTTAGAAGATGACGAAGACCGCTTATTGGCTACGCTGCTTCACAATATGATAGCCTACATGCTTATGTTGAAGGTGCCATTTTTTCAAATTTTAATTTAATTTTTGCACATTTTTGTGAGGCTTGTGGTAGGGTATGGGAGAAATATGGGTGTCCTGTGGCCACAAATTTTTAAACCCCCCCCCCACGCAAGAGCAATCCCATATTAATTGCAGAAATAATGAAATGTCATACAATACTTTGTTTTTGCTTTGTTTTTAGGTCAATGGGATGTATTTGAGCACTTCTTTCTTCCCAGTTACTTGATTTCTGCAGTTACTTGTTATTACACAGTGCCTTCTTTTGATTGACCTGTTTCTATGGTAGTTTAAACTCTTTGGAACACAGCAAATCAGTTCTTGTCTATGTACTGAAATATAAATATATATGCAAGTGCCTAGGGAGATGTCAATAACCAAATACTGTATTTTGCTGTGTAGGTGCACAAGAATGATATTAGGAAGAAAGTGCGCCGTTTGATGGGAAAATCTCACATTGGCCTAGTGCATAGTCAAGAAGTAAATGAAATACTCGACAAAATTGCCAATATAGTAAGTCTTTGACTACCTCTGTATCTATATCTCTGTTCTTTCGATAGGAGAGGAGGATTATCTTTCACTGCAGTTCAGATGGCAGTGTTGATTGCTACAAATCTGAAAAGAGTTATGTTCCTCTTTTATAATGTATTTCACAAATTGTGTACAAGATTAAAATACTGCAGATAGAAACATTCTGATATCTTGCCTTCTGCATGTACTTTTTTATGGCAAGAGCTAGTGGGACCCAGATCTTTGGATGGTATAGATTTACTCAGCAATACCTTGCTTGACAGAGAATCAGACTCCTCACCTGTTTTATTCAAGACAGTAGACACCGAGGTCAGATCTTTCTGAACTTTTTATAGTGTTGCTCTCAAGAGCTGTAGAAGGAAATTTTTGCTACAAGCTGCCTTTTCACTCTATTGCCTGGCCTGGGGTCTGCCAGTTTCCTACTGGACTGTAGGCACTAACTGCTGCTTCCTAAACTCCTCCTTAGAAGCTGAATGGGTAAGCAGCTTCTCTACGCTTAATCTCTTGTCGTTTTGTTACAAGCCTGGTAAGGAACTGAACCAGCTGCTTCTGGGAAAGTCCAGCTTTTTTATTGCTGTAGTTGCTGGCTGCTTCTCCAGGGTGGGTGTCTTTGGGGCTTTTTGAAGATGCTATATCCTGAGATTCAGTGAAAACTCTCAGAACAGCTGTGGGGGAGAGGGGGGAATCATTCCACCTGGCAAGCTGCAATGCTTGTACAGACAGAACAATTGGAAGAACACAGCACTGAATTCCATCTTTACTTCTCTAATAGTGCTGCTAAAAGAGAAATTAGTTGATGGGTTTCCCGTGTTCTTTTTGTTTGTTGTGCCTCCCCCACCATACACATGTTTTAAGAAAGCATAGTTGTTGCATGTGCATGTTACATTTTTTTATTGATGTGTAGATACATTGTGTTAAGTGTATGCTATAAAAACATAATTGGGGGCAAGCTAGCCAGATTCTCCTCTGACTCTGAAAACTTTGGGTGGAGGGTTATAGACAACTCCCCATTTGCACAGGGGTCTTGTTCTGGGTCATCGTGCACATCAGTGGAGCATGCACAAACCCATAAACCTGCCCCATTCCTCCCCCTTACGGGGCTGAAGACTGTGTGTGGATCGGCAGTCACTCGCCAATCAAACACACAGAAAATGGTTGCCACCTGTATATTACTGTGTCCCAACTTTCCTTCAAGAAGTTAAGAGTCTGAGGTTATTTCACTTTATCCTCGCAATAATCCTTGATCCTGTGGATAGCTCAGTTGGTAGAGCATGAAACTCTTAGTCTTAGGGTCATGGGTTCGAGCCCCATGTTAGGCAAAAAAATCCTGCACCGTTGTGGTCCCTTCCCACTCTACAGTTCTATGATTACACTGCTAAAATACTGCTCCCTAGTACTGAAAAAATACTTGGTGCTTTTCAGTGTTTTAATCCAATTTAACTTTTGTACAGGAGATGGGTGAGATCTGACTTGCTGGAACTGAAGTAAAGATTAAAGTGGAAGGTTTTTAATAGGATTTTTCCTTCTATTTAGAATGGCAGGGAGCTCCCACTCCGACCCAGTGGCAGTAGACATATCAAGAAGCAAACATTTGTTGTACATGCTGGCACAGACACAACAGGGGACATCTTCTTCATGGAGGTAGAGACCAGGTTAAAAGTTAACAAAATGATTGCTGTTAATTGGGTTGTATGGCGATTCCTCTCTAATATTATATACGTCTCCAGGTATGCGATGATTGCATTGTGCTGAGGAGTAACATTGGCACGGTGTATGAACGCTGGTGGTATGAGAAGCTCATCAACATGACATACTGTCCCAAAACAAAAGTGCTTTGTCTCTGGAGGAGGAATGGCCAGGAGACACAATTGAATAAGTTCTACACCAAAAAGGTACAGTTTCTACAGTGTTATGTTTACAATGACTTAGTATTTTACTGGACCATTTATGTTTTATCTGTCTTTGAATCTGCTGCAGAGTTTTGATGCTGAGATGATCAGCAGCTGACATACAATGTGAGAAGCTTTTTTAAGTGGTTTCACCAGATATTGTTTCCCTGATTTGAGTTGCACCACTCTTCACCCATAACAGCAATTTTAAGCATAGTTTCAAATGGAGAAATGTGGGTAGAACATTGCTATCGAAAAGCTCACATCCTAATCTTGGCCAAAAAAAAAAAAAAAAAAAAATCCTTCCAGTAGCACCTTAGAGACCAACTAAGTTTTTTCTTGGTATGAGCTTTCGGAAGTGTAGATAGCATTCATTTACACACACATACAGAGAATCTCAGAATCAGCTGATGCAAATTGTTTGTAAGGGAAACAGTTATGACATGAGATTCTATGACTAAAGAAAGATGGGATATAAATTTAATAAAATAATGAAAAAATAGAGCTATATATGTGGACCAAACATCACTGTTTGTTTGTTTATGAAAATACATAATATGATTGTCCCTCATATAAAATAATCAGTTCAATAAAATTTACAAATGCAAAAAGCATAAAATGCCATTAAAACAGAATTATCATAAAATGTCTTGCCTTTAAAGTTCCCCATCCTTTCATCCCAAAAATATTTCCAAATAATGCCGTGTTTTGAAATAACCACATTTTATTATTTTTAGCAAATATAAAAAAAACTGTTTTCCCCAAGTGTATAGTCTAAAATACCACTATTATTTCCTGTGCATTGTATCCCAACTTTCCTTCAAGAAGTTGAGCTGCTTGGAGGAAATGTGGCAGATAATGAATATGTACTTAGAAATGTTTGTTTGTATGCTTTATTTTTCTTTGTGCTGTTAAGTTCTCACCACTTTATTAACTCTGTGTTTTATGTATCTCCATTATGTATCTGCAGAAAACATATTTATTTATTTATTTATTTCCATTGTAGTGCCGGGAATTATATTATTGTGTAAAAGACAGCATGGAGCGAGCAGCGGCAAGACAACAAAGCACAAAACCTGGTAAGAGCCTTAATGGGCATAGATGAACTTTGGCAAGTGCCACAACTTTTTCAAAGAGTTTTTGGGTGTATGCTGTCCTTTATATTAAAGGGTCTGAG
This sequence comes from Lacerta agilis, assembly GCF_009819535.1. Taxonomy (NCBI): domain Eukaryota; kingdom Metazoa; phylum Chordata; class Lepidosauria; order Squamata; family Lacertidae; genus Lacerta; species Lacerta agilis. Next base: position 47,884,204 of record NC_046312.1, on the reverse strand, counting down.
AATACTACCCCTCTTTTTCACTCTGGAAATGCTGATGCCCAAAAGGAATTTTACTTTCCTCCAAGGAATTGCCAGGGGAGAAATAAACATTATTTATTTCCCCTGATATTGCAGTAATATGGAATATTGAGCTTAGCAGCCATATGACTAGGACATGGTTGCTCTTGGAGGTGCTAAGAGATTTTGGGTCTTTAGGATATTTGTGGGGCTTGGTGGAAGAGAAGATTCAAGATACACATCTGATCCTTTGCAGAAGTCTTAAGCGCCACTAGCAAAATTGTACACAGCTACACATGTAGACATTTGCAGACAATTATTTTTAATCCACATTTGTTCACAACTCATAGGTGTGCAGATAGCTTATAAGGAAATGGAGGAAATGTCACTTATTTCCTGCTCACAGAGCCTTTCTCCTGCTAAAGACGGCAATGTGGCAGAAAGATTACCAAAATGATTGTGCAGACTAAAACCACTCCCAATTTCAAGTGTAACATTAGCACATCATTTGTCCACACTGAAAATAACAGTGCAAGAGACAGCAAAATTGTCGCCCACCAGGCCAGAACAAAACAGTACAAAGTTGCAGGAACATCAACAGATTGGCCCTTGTGTTGTGTGGCTTGTGAGTGAGGCATTATAGTAACATAATAAAATGCTAGGCTACTGCTTGAGGCCTGAGCTCTTTGGTTATCCTTCATAAGAATTTAATAGGCATAAATGACAAAACATATCACAATCTCTAAAGTACCAGTCTTTGCAGACATCTAGTTACGGTAGCTTCTCTATATTGCTTCTTGTTATCCATGCTATAGAAATCAGAAGTGCTATGGCACTGTTTTGAGGAAAGGGTTTGCTTCTGGGATCCTCCTCTAAATACAGTGTCCTATGTTTTTCTGTGTATGTAAATCACTTTGTATTGGGAAGCATTTTCCTCCTTTTTTCTGTTTTCCTTTTACATTGCAGGCCCTGAACTGGGTGGGGAATTCCCAGTGCAGGATATGAAAACTGGTGAAGGGGGGCTTCTCCAAGTCACACTGGAAGGGATTAATCTGAAATTCATGCACAGTCAGGTAGGAAAGAACCCTTCAACAAGAGTATTTGAGCATGGAGCTTCTTAAAGTGCACCAATAAATGTGTTTCCTCTTCCCTTGGGAAGGTGAAGGAGAAAGACAATTATTTTCCTCCACAGTTAAGAGAATCTCAGTGTTAGTATTAAAATTATGTAGTATCTGTCTCCGAATGAAATATTAACTCCATATATTAGTACGCAGAATCCATAAATTAACAACAAAAATAATGGTCCTAACCCAAATAATTCTTTAAATGAGCTTTAGTTTTTCTGCAACCAGCATATGGGGTTGTTTAGTCAATCTTAATGATGCTATAGATGTGTTTTGTTCTTTCAAACTGGAAAAGAAAATGCAATTCAGCTGATGGTGAGGTTTGCTTACATTGGATTTCCAGAACAATTTCTAACAACACTTAAGTCTTGGAACACTTAGGTAAATTGTATGGACGTAGCAAAAAACACTGGTTTTTTAATTAAAAAAAATAACTGTCCAGCCTTATGGAGCAATTTGCTCACCATTTAAGTTTGGTGGATTCGTGACAAATATTGTTGTGTGAAAAAATGAACTAAAATTGGCATTAGCAATTTTTTTTAAAAAGAAAGCTTGTTGCTCCTGCATCATGTGTAATTCATCTGCGGGGGCACCCAGTATATGGGGTGCAAGGGGCTTCAGCCCCCCAGTATTGAGGGGGCTGCTGCTGGGTGTCCTCTGCGTGCCCCAGCTCCAGCCTCCGCCCAGGAGCTGGGTTGGGGCTGGGATGAGCAAGCGCAAAGATCACCTTCTATGAGTCCTGCCCCTGCCGAGTGTACACCAGGTGGTGTCGCCTGACACGTCACGTGGCTGCCCCCCCTCAGTGGGTGGGGCAGGGCAGTGCCCTTGTTCATCTGTGGTTAAAAGCGGAGGCTGTTCAATAAATTGGACAGAAACAATTTTTCTCATAAAGATACAGGCATAATTATTTATTCCCTTTTTAAATCTAGCATTATCTCTGGGTATAGAGGAAACACAAATGGAATTGTGTGCCACTCTGTTCTTTTCTCTGGATGTGTTTTCTTTTTTGCTTCTCTTGATCATTGTTTTTCTTTTGCTTGGTGTTCATGTTTGTTTTGCATATGCTGTGGAATCAATTTTAGGGTTGGGTGTGTGTGTGTATGTGAGAGAGAGAGAGAGAGAAAGAAAGAGAGAGAGAGAGAGAGAGATGGGGAGAGAGTTAAATTTGTCAGTCAGTCTTTTGTGCAGTGTTCTGTTGTTGTTTTTCTAAGTTTTTTTCTAAGTTCTACTGGTGTCCCTAGGAGCCCTAGGCTGAGATTCAGCGAAGCTGTTCACATATGCTGGGGAGAAATATTACATACAGGTGGAGGTTTTTGTGTGTATGTGTTTTTTTAAACTTTCCAGTATAGCCACTTGCACTGCTCAAGAAGCAAGATGCTTTTCAGCAGAAATGGCTCTGTGGGATTGCATACTCAACTTTTCAACAATGATGGAGCATTTGCTACTTTGAATACATGGGCGGGGGGAGCGTAGCTAATGAAGCACAGAAAGTGGTGATCAGAAGTCATTGTGTATAAACCTGATTTCCATGAATTTCTAACCATTTGGGCTATCTCATCAAATGTGTCTACCCAAACCTGTGTTTGCCAGGGTGACACGACTGCATGAATTGGGACTTTTCTTGGGGAGAATCAGTGGGCAGCAGTGGTGTGTGTAAACCTTCTGGCACCTATTGATTCCCCCTGTAAATACCTCCCTCCACTAGCTGTTCCCCCCAGTTGGTCTGGCTTCTGGTCTTGGAATTGAACTGGGGGAAATTGGTTAACAACAGTAAGGCAGGGATTTTCAGGAGATAATACAGGGGCAGTGGAAGGATTTAACATCTCAATCTTACATGCTGGTTCTCCCTTGCAAATCTCCCTAGCACCCTGTTCAAGCACTATAATGCATGAGCGTAGCCAGGATTTTGTTAGGGGCAGGCTTTTGTTATATGGGGCAGAACCTCAGATTTGTAATGGTTGGTATTAATTTAGGGGAGCAGCTGCCCCCCTGCCCTCCCCTTGGCTACACCCATGTGATAATGCACAGAGTTTGGAATCCTATAGCTGACTCATAACTTGCCACTTGAGCCTTGGAATAAAGCAAGTCAATTCTATATAAATTTTCAAGTGTATTCTAACTCAGTGTTTTTCAACCACTGTTCCGCGGCACACTAGTGTGCCGCGAGATGTTGCCTGGTGTGCCGTGGGAAAAATTGAAAAAATCAAGAGAATTACTTTATATATAGTCAATATAGGCACAGAGTTAAATTTTTTAACATTTTCTAATGGTGGTGTGCCTCATGATTTTTTTCATGAAACAAGTGTGCCTTTGCTCAAAAAAGGTTGAAAAACACTGTTCTAACTCACCATTTATTCTAAGTGTATTCTAATTCACACTTCTCTGTGTATTTAAGCTGTTTGGGGGACTGTGTCAACTGAATTGTACATACCTTTCATGCCTTTATTCCATCATGGAAACAAGATAATTTACACAGGGTTCCCAGTGGTTTGCCAAAGAAGTACAGTAGCAGAATCATGAATACAGTATCCTTAAACCATGCTCTGGGGATATAATTTTGTCCACTGTTGCAATCTGTAGTCCCATGTGCAGCAGTAGATTCTCAAAGCACCACAAAACTGTAAACCCAAATGGACTCTAGCATGATAGGTATTCTGTCTTTTGCCCAAATAACAAGCCCTTTCTTGTGGTATTGCCCGGATTTAGAAACTTATTTCTCAAAGATTGACAACCTATTTTTTGCAGCCATACACAGGGTAAACACTGAGATTGCAGATTCTGGTAAAATAGAAAAGGATAGAGATAGGTGTAATCCTCCCTTGTAAGCTTTTTATTTATTTTTCTGATAAATGAATGATTCTAAGGACTTTGTCAGTTACACAATATACAACATAATAAACATATTGTTATTCAGTTAGTTGGGGAACATCTTTCCCTCAAGAAGCATTTCTGTTTCAGGGATGTTGCATCTTTTCCTAGGACTTAGTACTATACTTTTTAAAATGAGAAACTGCTAGATTTTTAAGTGCATTTTTTAAGGAACAAAGCAGGCTATCTTCCTTTAATAAAGCAGTCTCCTACTTATCTCTCCCATCCTATCCCTGTAAAGAGACTATCCTTCCATTCTTTGGGAATGGCATATCATAATATTGACACTTTATGTATGCTAGTGTAATTATAGTGCTAATAGAAAAACACCTGGGATTTTGCCATTGTTTGGAGAGATCTTAGTATAGAGATATTCTGATTTTCCTCCTGTACTTTTCCACATAGGCCATGTATTACCCCTCGTCCTGAATGAAACAGCTGTGATTGCACTTTCCAAGATGCGCATGGATGTTTGAGAAGCTACTTTGAGTGTTGAATGGACTATTGTAATAAGATAGCTTATTTGTTTTCACACACTTGGGTTTCTGAGTCAGAGAAGTGAAAACCTGCTGCTTCATTTTTTCTCAACCTCCCTTTGTTTTAGCACTTAGTGTAATCTGCAGTCTGTAAATCTTGAGCATCACCACGTGTGGAAATATAGAAGAAAAACCCTTGGTTTGGGTGGGAAGCATGGCACCTCTTGCCTGCCCTCTGTGCCGGAGGAGGATGCATGGAGAGGCAGACGTTTAATGGGATGGGGCAAGACCACAAATGACAGACCAAATCTGGAAACAGTCTGTGTCCCTCCTTTTGTTTCATTTCAAAGTGTGTTGGTTTTTCTTTTTGCTGTAACTCAGTTGAGTGCCTGAAGGGGGTAGCAATGTTGGATATGTCAAGAGTTACTAACTCTTTCGTTTCTCTTCCATGCTTTCTCCTCCTGCAAGGAGCGGAAGGTACTCCATCTTCTGCTGTCTTAGCTTCTTAGCCTTTTAAGTTGTTCCTTGATTTCTAGCATTGTGGCAATTTTTGGATTTTTATTTTCCAATTTCTCTTTCTTTTGATTTAAGTAGTAAACTATAGTTGAACTGGTAGTATGTGCTACAACATTCCAAGTTATAACTGCTGTGGTGTGCTTTTTGTTCTTGTTTTATTTTGACATTGCCTTCTTTATTCTAATCATGTGTCTTCCTCCTCTTTTCTTTCAGGTTTTCATAGAGCTGAATCACATTAAAAAGTGCAATACAGTGCGAGGAGTCTTTATCCTGGAAGAATTTGGTAATTACATTATTTTGATATTAGGTTTGTACTCACATGGCAGTAACTCAAATTTCTAATCCTCTCCATGAGGCAGAACTGTATCTTTTTGATAGATTTTTCTTGGGGGGGGGGCGGCAGGGAAAGTTCAGGGGAAGCAGCATAAATTGTGTCTAAACAGGTTATTAGAACTGGAGAAGACATGAGTCAACTTGAGGCATTCTTAAGCTTAGATAACAAGATTTTAAATCTGGAGTCACCAACCTTTTGGGTATGTGGGCATATTTAGGAATTTGAGCAACTCTTACAGGCCCCACCACAAAGCAGCTACTATGGGGATCTGCCTGGTCAAAAAGAACAAGTTACTTGCCCAAGAATCTGAGTACAATACATCACACCATGGCATATACGAAAGCCTTTTTAGTGTCCCCAGGATGAAGTATAATCCCCAGATTCCTTTCTTTTTTAAAGTACATTTCTAGCAATTTTAGAACCTGAGATATAAGGCAAAACTTCCCATTTTGGGGGAGAAATTGGCTGCTTCATCCTTTCAGTGCTTTACTTTGCCTCCCCCAATGGAAAAATTCCTGTGGACACCCATATCTGTGAGAGATGCACTTGGACAGAGAGACAGGGAGAAATGCAGGTATGAAGTGTATGAAGTGAAGTGTGTGTATGAGTGAGTGTGCGAGAGGGAGAGAGAGTTGCATGTACATCTGCGGTTTTTATGTGTGTGGTGAGTGTATGTGGGTACAAGAATGAGTGACTGCCTTGTATATTTTTCCTGTTACTGAGGAATGCTTCCTGTTGCTATCAGGAAGAAACGTGTGGGTGTGGGTGGGTGGGTGAGAGAGAGAGAGAGAGAGAGAGAGAGAGAGAGAGAGAGAGACCAGCAGGACATAGCGGACTTCCCTGAGGTTGTCCAGTGCAGATGGGGATGGGGACCAGCAATTAGTGTAGTGTGTTTTTGTTTTTAAACTAGGCTATCTTTCTATAGTAGTTAGGCTGTTACTGGATGTAACATTCAGAGAATATTGATGCATTGCATTGGTTTTGCTGAAGTGGGCTCTGGATCATGAATCTTAGGCCACAATAATTTGCTAGTTCAGTGTGTTAGAGGATTCTTGCTGTATGTTCTGCAACAGTCTATCATGTCTACACTTTGATTTGTATTTGATCTGAGGTGAAATGAGGCTAACATCTTAACTTTTTTGCTGCTTAAGAAAACTTTGATGAATACAGTAAATTCAGCATAGTGATTTGTTTTGTTTTGACAAGGAACTTATTCTGATGGGAAAAGAAGAGCTGGGAAAGGGATAGCTAGGTAAAGAACTTCTGCTACATGAAGTGAGTGTCAGGGCAATTTAAAGTTCCATATTTATGGATGTTCCAAATTTATTCCAATTTATGAAGTTCCATATATCAATAATCATTTTTCTTTTCAAATTCACTGAAATGTGGGGGCATGTTAACGTAAAAGTGAATTCCATCTTCTGAAGATGTTTCTCCAAGACATCTTTTGAGAGTATGTCAGCAGGTCAGGTACGCCAAACTCTATAGCAGTTTGTAAGCAGTCCATGCCATCTGCACTGCACCATAGGTCATTGCATGGGATTCACATAAATTCTCAACTGATACTCAGAGTGACTGATCAGAGAAATTGCTGGTCAATATTCCAGTTCATTTCGCTTTGGGAGACCCTTTCTGCTGTGAAAGTACTGTTTGGTTGCTTCCAGAGAGTAGCCTTATACCACAGAATTGGTCCTTCAGATTTGATTTGGTTGGTTGTGCATTTGACACAATAGCCACACATTTCCATTTGCAGTCATCAATGTTAATTCTATTCTGCCACTTGCCATCCACCACATTGGGCAGAGTTTGACAGAATGTATCTGAGCTGAGTTTCGTGCACTCCTCCCACCCTCTCCATTCTCCTTTTTCTAGTTTGAATATACGTGTATACAGTATGTGTGTATCTTTTTTATATATGATAAAAATCCCAGGAAGTACAGAAGAGTACAAGAGCACACATTACCAGTCGTATCCAGCCATTTATCTGGTTTCACAATGAGTAAAATAGAGGACTGTGCTTTTTGTGGTAGTGAGAGCCATATTCTTTTTCATTTGTTCACTTGGATTTTAATTTTTAGCACTGAGGTCTTGTGCAAGAGTGAAATTTACCATAAGACTTGGGCATGAATGATTAAAAAAGCCTGTATCTACTCCATTTAGTCTCAAAGGCAATCTCCCTCCATGATGTGATGGTACTGAGAAACTAGATTCTCTAAAACAGGCAAGCCTTCAGCATGCAGCAATCGGTGGAAATAGTATTCCAGTGGTACTGGGGACCACTGCAGGTGAAATGACTAGGGATGTGACAGAGACTACCTACCAAAATGCCACCACATAATAAACCACACACCAAAAGCTAATGAGCTTTCAGACCAGAAGTGCCTGAAGATGTATTTAGAGGTTAATTTTATGTATATTTTCTAGGTTAAGGGGAAATCTGTATTAAATATAAAAAAATGGGCTGAAAGTTTGATGACAATGCCATGAGGACACTCTAAAAAACTTGTGTTGGTGATCATCACCAATTCCACAATAAATTCGCCTGGAAAGAAATATGTTGTTGCAGTCTTGGCCTGTCCAAAGAAGGCTTTAATACAGGGGTCAGCAAACTTTTTCAGCAGGGGGCCGGTCCACTGTCCCTTAGACCTTGTGGGGGGCCGGACTATATTTTGAAAAAAAATATGAACGAATTCCTATGCCCCAGAAATAACCCAGAGATGCATTTTAAATAAAAGCACACATTCTACTCATGTAAAAACACCAGGCAGGCCCCACAAATAACCCAGAGATGCATTTTAAATAAAAGGACACATTCTACTCACGTAAAAACACGCTGAATCCCAGACCATCCGCGGGCCACATTTAGAAGGCGATTGGGCCCCACCCGACCCCTGGGCCTTAGTTTGGGGACCCCTGCTTTAATAGGTCCAGTAAACCACATAATCTTTTAAATATTTCTTCAAAATTGTTTGGCTTCCAAAAAAAAAAAAGATAGAAAAGGTGAAGAGCAACAGGCTTTCATGAAACTGTTCTTATGTGGCTTGCTTCTTCGCATTAATTTTCCTATAGCAAAACTACAGTATTAGAAAATATTCAGTTATGTCAAATGGCATGTATGAATTTAAACACTGAAAACTACTCTGTCTTTACAAAAAGCAGGATCTAGATCAAGGAAAAGGCACAGGAGAAAGGTTTCATCCCTTCTTCCCTATGATATGGCCCTGATCTGGATCAGGAGTCCTAGTGCTATGTGATTGTTTACTTAGTTAGAACAGGGTTGGCAGCCTCTGGTCCATGGGCCAGATGCATCCCATGAGGCTTCCCCATTTGGCCTGCAAGCTGATTTGTGCACACCAGGTCCACCTGGCCTACACCTGATGTCAATGGCAGGGCAAGTAGGGGTGGGACTTGGCTGATTTCAAAGCACCCAATCACCTGATATCATTTGTGACATCAGGTGATCAGCAGATGGGCAGCTTTGGCCACCTGTCAAATTTGGCCTGCGAGGAAGAACCTGATAAATGCGGCCAGGGTGAGAGACTATAAAGAGTTATGGTCCAGCAAAGAGCCACAGTTTCTCCATCTTTGTTTCAGTAAGTTTGTGTCTGATAGGCATTGAAGCCCAAATTACAATGACTATAGACAATAGACTCAAGACTTGTGTATAATACATAATTATCTCATGTTTTGATAATTTCAAAATAAGACATTATCAGCTGCATTTGAAAGTATGAAAGTAGTAGTACACAGAGTCCACAATTGCTATAGCAAATTTTCCTCCTTTCTCCTAATAGGAAGAGTTATAGTTTTTACTAGCCATCCAAAATAATTAGCTAACCAATGAGTAATAAGATTGTTCTGTAGGTCACACTGATTATACTTTACATTGCTTGATCTTCGTTTTGTCAGCTTGGTTGTTTTTATGTTTCTCATGTTATCCAAGACCACATTACAAAGGACAATGTAGAAGTTGGAGATCTTAGGGTGTATAGCTGGGTTATAGTGTGTTCCTGGAAGGCTTAGAGAAAGTAGGAAGCACCAGGCCTTGGCTCTGAGATTTGAGTTACTGCTATGTATTTGTGCTTAACTTTTTGGCGACCCCTTCACTGTTGCTGCTATGAAAACCTTCATCCTCCAGCAGGTAAAGTGTTGCCCATGGTCCCAATCCTTTGTTAGTACTTTGTATTCTTATTCACAGGGCAAGAAGAAGCAGGATGGCACTTGTGTACTTATTTCTTTCACCCTTCTAACTGTAAAAGCTTCAGAAATCAGATGCCCATATTGTAGCTTGTTTTTGGTTTGTTTGTTAATACTATGCAGTAAAGGTAAAGGTCCAGTTGCGGACGACTCTGGGGTTGTGGCGCTCATCTCGCTCTATAGGTCAAGGGAGCCGGTGTTTGTCCGCAGACAGCTTCCAGGTCATGTGGCCAGCATTACTAAGCTGCTTCTGGCAAACCAGAGCAGCGCACGGAAATGCCGTTTACCTTCCTGCCGGAGCAATACCTATTTATCTACTTGCTAGATGGGCAGGAGCTGGGACCGAACAATGGGAGCTCACCCCATAGTGGGGATTTGAACTGCCGACCTTCCGTTCGGCAAGCCCTAGGCTCTGTGGTTTAGTACTAATGTTTTATCCCCCTGCCCCCACCAAACTTTTTTTGGCCTTTGTAAACCACCCACCCTACGCCCAGTTCTCTTCCAATTTCCTTTCTAAAACATATTTTCATTTTTGGAGTTGGGGAACAGGGGGATTTAGTGAGCATGATGGTCCCCTTTCTAAAACCAGGGGCTTTGCAACTCCCCTTCTGTTTGGTCCAAGCTTCTTGACTTCAGTTCCTTCTGGCGGATATACTTGCCTTTCAAATGATCATACTAACTCCAAGCTCAGAAATGTGTTAATCCTTTTTTATTCCTTTTTGTGATGATATAGCAGGTTTTAGTTGTTTAAATTATTTTTATGGGGATACTGAGTTGGTATCAGAATTATTTGATACCAATAAGTAAAGTAGTTTAGAGTGAGATCTTGCTGTTCATCTAGTTCCTGGTGGCATGGAGTAGTGTCTTTTGGGCATGTACATATATTAAATATGTGGGATTTTCCTAAAAACTTTCCAGAAATGTTGATGCCACAATGCCCTGTGTTCTAGCTGCTGGCACATAGTTTTGTATCAGAGTTATGACTCATTGTAATATTGGTTAGTTTTTTATCCTTTTGTATTGACCTTCTCCTGGATAGCATTTGTTCTCGTGTATGAAAGGGTTTGTTTGAGTTATATTGTTTCCCCACATAAGCATTTATACGGCATTCATTTGTTCATAGATTGCCTATTCATTTATTCTGTCTTAGTAGGTGATATCAGGGTTTATATGATAAGATACTTTATCTTTCCCCATGATAAATACATGGATTCCTTTTGGGGGGAACGTGGTTCTTTCCTTCAGTTGTTTTATGTTGACCTAGAAAATCTGAGATGTTTTGCAAAGAAAAGATTCAAAATCATTCCATAATCATTTGACTTTAGAATATACATGCGTCTCCCCCCCCCCACTTACATTTGAGTTACGTTCTGGGGCCCCCGTGCGCATAAGCAAAAATCACATAAGTGGGGAATACTCCCTAAAACCTCTGAACGCCCATTTTTACCTGCTCACCAGCTCTCTCTGCACACAACTCTCTCTTAAACTAACGTTGAAGCTCTGGGGCCACTTGGAGGCTAGAGGATGCGCAGAAAAGCAGTGGTGACTTGCTACCATGTGTGTCAGCTGCTAGGCGGGGAGGCTGAGCAGCCTAAACAAAGCCCTGCTGTGTCTGTGGTCTCTTTGGGGCTTCCTCTGCCCTCACTGAAGTCCTCTTCAGTCCCTGGGAAGGGCCTCCTCGTGAGTTACGAGGACTCTCCAGCACAATCCTGCCATTTCCTGGTTTGAGTCTATTTATTTATTTCCCAGTGCTGCTCGCATATGTGGTCAATCGCGCGTAAGTTGGAGGGACGCCTGTAGTTGTTTAGTAGTGTTATTCAGGTCAGAAATTACTAATGCACAAGCTTTTGATGTGGTAAATTTGAATGTGATAAAAGTAGAGCAGTATTTCCTTGGTTGTTACTTTTGCTTCCTTATTGTAGAGGGAATAGAAGTTGGTCCTCCTGGCATTTACTTTTTAATATCCATAAGTAAATTTTGGCTTGTTTATATAAGAATGGAATATGTATCTGCTGTTGCTGATGTACAGGGAAAATCTGAAACCAAGTCTGCCACATTGACAAATGATTGAACCGAAGTATTTAGGCTCTTAAGATGGTGCCTGCCAAATGCATCTTCCTTTGGAACTTTCTCTAAAGCAAGAACTAATGGCACCAGCAAAGGTACAGGTCAATGTTTAATGGTAGAAAGAAAAAAGAATGAGTAAAGTTTAGTATTAGTAAAAAAGGATTGTTTAGTTGAGATTCCTGCATCGCAGGGGGTTGGACTAGATGACCCTTGGGGTCCCTTCCAGCTCTACAATTCTGTGATTCTGAGTGCTTTTTTCCCCTGCAGCTCATTGCACATTTCCTTTCCTCTTGCCTTTGGGAACATTGTACTATACCTCTCAATTTTCCCTGTCGTTTTTTGAACTCTTTGTTTTGTCTCTTGCCCGTCCGGTTTTAGTTCCTGAAACTAAAGAAGTGGTGAGCCACAAGTACAAGACGCCAATGGTGAGTCATCTGCTATGTCTTCTGGTTATTTCTCAAAGGTTTTCTTATCATGTCCACCCTGTGGCATTTCAGCATTCAGACTGCTCTCCATCTTGCTGATTTTCCAAGTTAGACAACATCACTTCAATGGAAGCTTCTGGGGAAGTATGGTTATGATCAGTTTCAAAATGAAGAGAATAAAAATTTAAGGACTGAAGGAATGTACAAGCCTACACTTTTTGTGTGTATTCTAATGATGCTTTTCAGCTTATTTTTGTGTTGAACTTCAGAAAGCAAACTAGGGCTTCTACAGAATTAAGTTTGCTGAGAGAGAAAGCGTAAGAGAGAGACTAACAAAATTTGATGGTTTACATTTTATCTGATTACTTCAACTATAAAGTATAAAATAATTGGTTTATTAAAGACCTCAATCAGCATCTAGAAAATGGGACAACTGCTAATTAATGTTTACCTTTCCAACCCAATTTCCCAGAAACTAGGAGGACTTGCTGTTTGAGCTAATAAAACATGATAATCTTAAATACAAGACTTTAAAGTTAATTATAGAGTTAAAAGATGCTACACGTACTGGCTTAGGATCACAGAGAACATAACTATATTAATGATTACCACTTGAGAGCTTTTGAATTAATCTGAAAACAAAAAATTTAATAACAATGTGGTTAACAATATGTTTGGGCTATGACCTAGAATAAGAAATAGACCTTCCACATACCATTTTCACTCTGTGTATAATATTGAACCTGTAGGTGGAATTTTAGTATCATTTCCTTTAAACATTGCCTCCATAGATCTCCTGATGCTTTGCTGCAAACTCAAACGAGTTTTTTTTAATTATTATTATTGCATAAAAGTCTTTTGCGGCCAGGCAGAGTCTGGATGGCACATAAAATGGTTGCACTCTTGTGTAACTAGTACTTTCACTTTGTGAAGTCATCTACTCAGGATGAAGACAGATTTAATATAGAAACATGATGTTTGTCAGGCACCTCAGTTGCAGTGCAAACCCAGCTTCCTCCTAGTTTTGCAGCACCCCTCCCAATATTTTCACTGAGTTTCCAGTTAATAGGTATTTATGATACAAGGGACCACAAAAGGCATAAGAAATTCAGGAGGGCATCATCCCTACTCAATTGTGATCTTACAGATGTGTAAGTGAAAGACTAAAAAGCAAAAGCAATTATTACCACAAACAAACAAACAATAAATATTTACTAGTTTTGCAGCTGAAATGATATATGTGCATTTCAGTGAATGGAATGCCAACCTTGCCCCTCTATAATGCTCCAAGCAAGCTGCTCCCTCCTCCCCTTTATCTTTTGTAAAGCACTGCATGGTTGTTCATTTAAGCACTGATTCATCTCTTGATTTTACTTTGCCTCCCTAGTAACAGTAGGGCAGTCTGACTTCTGAGAATGCACCCCCTTTTGGCAGCAGACAAGGTCTGACATCCAATTCTGTCATCTAGGAGGTGGAGCTTCCCACTATTTCCAGACCAACCTTATCTCAGTGGCATAAGGCAGGATCCCTCAGGAATGCTTGAAAAGGGCTTCCAAATTAGATGTCCTTCCTATCACAGAATTTAATAAGCTCCATGCATAAACAGTTTACACAGAGCCAGTCTTTTTAGAATTCAACCTTGAAGAGCAAAGGTATGTTTTAAATTAGGGCAGTCCAACTTTTCATACCAGCTTGGCCACAAGAATACTTTGACACAGAACTCTCAGGCTGCACACTGCCTTATTGCATGGGGCAGGGGGAGCAAGGGCATAATATGACACCCCACCCCCCCCCCCCCGGCACAGCCCTCACACTGCCTCCCCAAAGCTGGGGAAGCACAAACTAGGATTTGGGAATGAGGAAGGAGGACTCTAGGACTCTGTCACTCCACTTTGGGAAGGCAGCACCAGGGCTGGTAGTGGGGTGCTAAAAAAAGGCATTGAGGGCCACATATGACCCTTGGGTCACTCACTTGAATGCTCCATTTTAAATGCAAGTAAGGGCACTGCAGATAGTCTCCATAGCTGGAAAAACATTATACCTGTTATTGCCTTAATTTATTTGAGGCTGAAACAGTTGGCATTCTTTAGCCTTATATGAATGGATGAGATAGATGAATCACCAATTTCAAGGCATTACAATTTCTTTGGAGGTCTTTAAGCAGAGGCTTGACAGCCATCTGTCAGGAATGCTTTGATGGTGTTTCCTGCTTGGCAGGGGGTTGGACTGGATGGCCCTTGTGGTCTCATCCAACTCTATGATTCTACATCTCATCTATTGGAGCTTTCTATAATTGCTCTCGAAGTAAGGGAACTCTATGGTATGCAATAAATATAGTCCAGAGACATTTAATTACTCAAACCTTCACTGTTGTCTTTCCTAATGTCTTCTAGGCTCATGAGATCTGCTACTCCGTATTGTGTCTCTTCTCTTATGTGGCTGCAGTTCGTGGGAAAGAAGCAGAAAGCAAAAGCAAGCCACCTCGCCCAGTGTCCAGCTGATCAACACCATCACTGGAAATTCATTGGCCTGTAATACTCCCTTTTCTATGGCTGTTATTGGAGCTCACATAACCATCTCTTATGAAAACTTGTTTGTTTATCTATGGCCCTGCAAGTCCCCTTTACAAAAGTCAGACTTAACTATTCATTTGTGTGCTGAAGCTGTTCTTCTCCAGCACTTCTTGGCATCCTTTCTAGAACTGAGTGTGGTCTGCTCTGGCCATGCTCTTGGAATTAGCTGTCCCAGACGATTTGCTCACGTGAGGTTCAGCTTTCTTTATTTTACAGTGGTACCATTGTTTGACTTTTTATTTATTTATAGAATCAAGCCTATGTTTTCATATTTTCTGTTATGTATGCGATGAAAGCAACTCAGTGTTGCCTGGATCACCCGTTGTTGTTGCTGCTGCTGCTGCTGCTAATGTGCTTTACTGTACATTATTTTGTTCCTTGCTCTCCAGACTTAACTTTGTCAGCATGGAATTCCTTTCACACAGCCCTTTTTTGTCTGCAAGCTGCTTCAACCCATTCCACAGAAAGGCATGGTTCTTTGAGAGTGGAAGCAAAACTACACACATGTCTGGTCATTGTGTCTTCAGAGGAATGGGTGGAAATCAAGGCACAGGAAGGATGATGCTGTCCAGTGTGCATGTACTGTACATATTCTTTTAAACAGGAGACTAACATTTTGCTGACATTCCAGTTCAGTTCTGTAGTACATGCTCATAGTGATAGACCTCTTCATGGTAAACGTCTAGAATTAAGTGAAGAAAGGCAACTCTCCACCACCATCACCACCAAAATCAACACAGTGCTATTGATTAAATCATTACATACTCACATAAAGCTTCAGTATTTAGAGCACCCTATAATTCTGTTGTATATTGTTGGAAACACATCAAATCATAAAATGGTTGTGAGGATGCAAATGTTTGTCCATAGCACTGTTTATCCTCATTCCAAGTCTCCTTTTAGCCATTGCTTCTGTCAAATTGTACATGTATATTAAAGAATTTTGCAAACACCGTGCTACTGTGCAATGAAGCCTCCCTCCCAGGTAAAGTATCATTTGATTATTATTTTTATTTCTAAGTAAGCTGAAAAATGAATATTGAATATGCCTTTTATTTTTTCATGGACTGTACTGGACTCTAATGCAAACATGCACCAGGGTACTTGAAAGAGAGGATCTGCAGTATATAACAAACTGTAGAACACCTGACTGACTTCTCTGACTCATATTGGAGTACCATATGAGTTCACAAGGTTTATTGGCAATCTGCCTCCAGAAATCATTGGGATTGTTCCATGCAGCTTGGTTTGTGTGGCTGTTCAATGGACTGTGTATTATGAATGAGTTGCCAGGGAGGGAGCAAAGATGTACATATTTCAGCACCACATCTATTTATAGAAAAGTGTACAGTTGTGTGAATGTGAAAATAAACTACCATTAAACCACCATTGACTCTTGTGGTTTGAGCTGCATTAGTTTTGCTTACTGTTTAAATTTAGTGATTTAAGTTTCAAATAAAGCCAAAACATGTGACTGAGGAGGCCCTATATAATATGCTTATATACTAATTGATCTTATTATCTAGCCAAAAGAGCACTCTCCTTGCACAAGTGGGAGGAATAAGCAGGCTTGAGAGAAATCAGTCGTATGAAATGATTTCATTGTTAATTCAGTAGCTGGCAAATATTTTATACCTGCATACATTCCATATGATACTCTCAGTATAATTTTGTATAACAGTTTGTATTATGTATTCCATTGGCAGTTTGGGAGCTTCAGAGACAGAGAGAGAGAACTTCAGATCTGTATTGATTTTATTGATTTTTACTGATGCCCCCCCAGCTTCACCCATGGATTGTAAAGATGGATTCAGGGAACAAAAGCCATAACATACATAAAAAGAGTCTGTGTAGGAAGTTGATATATTGCTCCTGGTTTGGAGGTAACTCTCTCTACATACTTTCAAACATTTTTTTATCTATAACTGTGAAGGTTGCAAGCTTGATTTTTCCTTAAAACTTGAGATAGCTATGAAGCTGAATTTTGTTTCAGATTCCAGTTTGGGTCTGTTGTGAATTAAATAGTACAGTACTAGCCGTTTGTTAGTTTGAACTCCTAAAAAACTATTTCCCCTGAAATGTTGCTCCTTTATCTGAAAAGTATACAGAATATGTCATTCTGGGATTTTGGAATGGATGTTCTAGCAGCAACTAGGCTGCAAATCCTCCACATTTTGTCTGCATTCTATCCCATTCCCTTCGAAACAGGGTAGCCACAAAGAAGGACAGTACTTAAAGCTTATGGCCATGTTCTGAATTGTATTGTTGTGAATCTCTGGTTGTCTTTGATCATAGGAAAGGAAAGCTGCTTTCTGGCTTGCTCTTTTTCTTTGGACTGTTACATTTTCTGTCTTTTATTAAGCATGGGTTAGTTTACTTTCTTGGACACTAGTTGTCTCTATTTCCCTTCCTACCCTCCTGCAGTACATTATTCTCAGTAAGGTTTGTTGGTTATTTGCTGGCTGAGCATCTTAAGTAAGGGTTATTTTAAGACTTTCTCTATTGTCCGCCTCTTTGCTTGGGCATGCCAATTCAAGCTCAGGGATAACAGATGGAGGCTGCAATAGTTAGCACTTTCAATCTTTCACCACTTCAAGTCATTTTAGGATGTGGTCCTTATGTCACACAATGTATGGTCTTCAGAAATGGGATCCACTTACTTGACTGCTTTGCTGTCCTAAAATAGATGTCTCTGCTTTGAGTGGCGCTTCAACTATATCAGTAGGGCTTAAATGCATCTGGGTTTCCTCTTAAGAAATCACTGAGGATCATAATATGGAGTCCATGTTGGTATTGCATAACAGAAGTTGCAAAACAAGTGAGATGATGCCTGCTAGAACTGACTTCTGTGTGCTGGCCCCGGGGGTTCGTCGGTGAAGCAGGGTCTAAGTCCAGTCCTAGGTCCAGGAGTCCAACAGGGGGTCAGTCTGGCGGTGAGTAAGGCAGGGAGCAGGGCAAGGTACAGGGCAGGAGCAGGTACGAAGATACAGACAGACACACGTTAGCACCTATGTTGCTCATGCAACTTAGGGCTGGGGCTGGCTGGCTTTTATCTGCCCCAATGCTTAGGTCGGCCCCGATCCTCTGGTGACTCGCCTCTCCTTCTGGCCTGGAGGCGAGCACTCCTCCTGCAAGAACTTAGTTCCCTTCGCCTCTCTGCCCTGAGCCTCCGCAGCTCAGGAGAGGCTGGTGGGTTACTGGACCCAGGGGCTGCCTCAGCTTCCTCTGACGAGGCTGGGAGTGGAGCACCTGCAGGCAATGGGTCCTCCATCCCATCAGGAGCCAGAGCAGACTCCGCTGATGCCTGCACCTGAGGATCCAGCACAGGTGAGGGCCCTTCAGGCTCATGCCCTAGCCCCAGCTCAGCTGGTTCTGGAGGCAGGGAATCCTGTGCAGGCTGGGATCCCTCAGCTTCAGCATCTGAGTCTGAATCCCAGGCCATCACATTGTGAGTTTTGGCAACAAAACTCTTCCTCAGGCTGAATGTTCAAGAAAAGTAAAAGCAAAAAGGATGAATGAGAGATGTGCAAGGTACAGTACAGCATTATCCTGGCCCTTCTTGTCTGCAGACTTTTAAAGTCTTATGCTGGTAGAAAGAAGCAGATGGGTGGGGGGGGGACAGTGTGATATTTTCTGAGGAGGATTAAGATTTTAGCCTTAATCCAATTACAGTCAAGCCATCTAACCAGGGTTTCAATTTACACCAAGGCTGCAGGGATAAAGCACTAATGGAAGATTGGTTCTGTTTAAAAATAAAATAAAAAATACACAAACCATAAGGGGAGAAAAAGTGTGTTCAGAATAATGTGTGAGAACTATTTGAAAATAAATAAAAGGAACACACATTCCATTATACTTTGTTTCAGAGCCTTTGTGTGACTCGAAACTCTGTGATGTATTTTGAAAGCTGAATCATGTAAAAGCAATACACTCAGGGATTTAGAAGGTGATTGGGTCGGATTCAGGCCCTGAGGCTTAGTTTGCCTACTCATGCTCAGTAGCTTGCAAAAGCTGTATTTTAATATTCGTTGGTTGTAATAAAAGGGATTATCTCACTTGTTTGGTGACTAACGACTATGTTAGTAGCATTAACAACGGCTTGGAGTGGGGGAAAGATTTAGACTGGTGAGGAGAAAAGAGCCCATTCCTTATCCTCCATGTAATATATACTTTGCCTCTTGTTTTTATAAGTGTTCAACAGCCCTGATTTTTTCTGTTCACAGTTGAGTAGAGCAGCTAAATGTCCCCCCGATAAAATTCTTTGCCCTTTGTGCATATGTGTGTGGCTGGGAAAACCCAGCCAGATAGGCGGGGTTTACATAATAAACTATTATTAAAATTACCGGTATTATATGAAATTTCAAATACTTTATGGATCCTGGAGATTATCTAACCAATCTATCTACATAATATGAATGAACTGGTATGCTTCAAAGTTTCACTTCTTTCATGCAAATGGCAATGACTGTAAATAAATAGCTATCCAATTCTACAATTGAAAGGCTTCTGTGTTTGTTAAAATTTTTCCTAAGGCTATATAAAACTTTATCATTTTTAATTCTATGTAATTGATACGTAATTTTAAAAAATGTAATTAATACATTTTTTATAATTCTTTTGGTTTACCGTAAGTGATTATGTATTTAGGAAACAGAAGTGCAACATTCGGTTAGGGCAATACAGCAGCTTCTCTGTACAGTTGTTTAAAGAGTGTCCATGTAAGGAAGTGTTAACCAAGGGCTATTTCGCTTGTGCATGTAAAGTGAGCTAAAACTGGTGCAGGAATTGGCTGAGATGCAAAATGATTACCTTATCACTGTGCTATGGCCACAGCAAAATGGCATGTTAAGTGCCGAGCTGAGAAAAAGCTTTTTGAGTTCTGCCAAGAGCGGTTTTCTGTATATCAACATTTTGTAGGCATCACTAATCACTAACACCAGCCAAAGAGGAGAGGAGAAAAAATAAACCTAGGGGAGTTTCTCACAGGTCCTTTGAGTTATGCAACATGTTTGCACCTACAGCTGTGCGGGTACAAAAGATAACTGGCCAAGGATGAGTTTTCTGTACTTTTCCATTACCAGTAGGCATCTGCAGGGGCTGTTTAATGCAATAGGCTTTGCCCTAGTAACAATGTCTCTTTGTCGGTATCACATACACTCCCAATTCCGTAGTGCTATGACTTATTTAATGGCATATATAATTCCCATAATATAGGTGCTGATTCTGTCTGTGTTGCACCAGTGGAGCCTCAGAGGTCCTTCCTTACTCAGGTCCCCTTCTCAAAAATGAGACAAGTTGCGACTAGATAGGGTTTACTTTGTGGTGATGTCCCAGATTTTGGAATTCCCACATAATAATAATAATAATAATAATAATTAATAATTATTATTATTATTTATTATTTATATCCCACCCATCTGGCTGGGTTTCCCCAGCCACTCTGGGCGGCTCCCAACAGAGGACTAAAAACAGAATAAAACTTCAAACATTAAAAACTTCCCTAAACAGGGCTGCCTTCAGATGTCTTCTAAAAGTCAGATACTTTACCGGTATTTCCTTGACATCTGATGGGAGGCATTCCACAGGGCGGGCACCACTACTGAGAAGGTCTTCTGCCTGGTTCCCTGTAACCTCATTTCTCGTAGCGAGTAGTTAGTGTTGCCTGGAAAACTTTTTATTTTCTCGGGCACTTTAGATTTGTTGGCTAATGCTAACTTTTACTGTTTGTGCTGCGGCTGTGCTGTTCAAATGGTTTTTATTATGTTTTCAAATTCTATTGTAAGTTGCTCTGAGAATCCTTGTCATTGAAGAACTCAGTGACAAATCAAAGTGGGGGGATCCTAGGTTAAATGCTAAAATAATAAATAGATTTGCATTACTTTCCATAACTTTTTGTACAGTTAAAAATGTAACAACCCTGAAGAAAAACTTTTTCCTTCATAATCTCCAAAAAGATACCCTGGGGAGGTGGCGTCTTACAATATAAATTTTATATGAATGTAATCAATCAAGACCATTCATACAACTTACATGAAGGGTTATTGACCTAAATTAGAATGAATAATGTATAATATAAGCACAAAGGTGAATGTTTTATCAGCACAAGATTTCTGCTTGCTCAGTGGAATGTTCTCCTCCTCCATATACTCCCCCCAGTCTGCTTTGGTTGGGTTCCCCAAACCCTCTGGAGCAGAGGAGGAGGGCAGGAAGTCCCATTGTACAAGTGGAAATTCTTACTCTGATTGAACAGCTTTCTACTAATGAGGCCTATGTTGGATTGCAACCTTAAACATTTTGTTGCAATGTTATGATTTATTCTGGTAGAAACTAATGAGGTATAGCTGGATACACACCTATATCACCAAAAGCTCTTGTTTTAATGTTTGTCATTCTAAATCTATTTCTCATTGTTCTAGAATAAGGAAAATAGCTAACAGTGCAGATTTTCCTGTACCTTAAGGGAGGGATCTATGCAATCCTGTGTTGCAGAGAGTTGCTCTTTACTTCTGACTGCCGCTTTCTTGTTTTGCATTTTGTAGATTGAAACCAATTTTTTAAAATCAAAACATTGACAGCTAGTGAAAAGAACTCTAGAATAGAAGCTTGAGCGAAGCAGGAGACTTTCAGAAACAACCCACTCTGTTACTGGATGGAATTTGTTATTTATTTTTTATTTTATTTGGATTTTATTTGTTTCACTAAATTAAACTATAATGCTTAACTTAAATGAATAACAATAAGTAATGATACAATTATGTTTGGCATAATGTGGTGTAGTGGTTAAGAGTGGTAGACTCGTAATCTGGTGAACCGGGTTCGTGTCTCCTCTCCTCCACATGCAGCTGCTGGGTGACCTTGGGCTAGTCACACTTCTCTGAAGTCTCTCAGCCCCACTCACCTCACAGTGTGTTTGTTGTGGGGGAGGAAGGGAAAGGAGAATGTTAGCTGCTTTGAGACTCCTTCAGGTAGTGATAAAGCGGGATATCAAATCCAAACTCTTCTTCTACTAAAGAAAAAATCAACCTGCATGACAACACAACCAGAAACTTTCAATAAGGGATTGTGAGTGGAAATCAAGGGTACTGATTATTTAAGTCTTTTAATTCAGACATTAAGTGTGGTGCTTTTGAGGATGCTAATGCTTCTACTGCCAACTACCAAGAGTGTCTCCCTAAACTCAAAGCTGTGTGCACAAAGTGTGTGTGCTGGGCTCCTCCATTTGGGATTAATGGATGTGCTGGTGCATTCCATGTGCACCTGTGATGGTCTAGAACAGGCTGTTGAGAATTTTTGACTAAGCAGAATTAAGAATTTTGTGTTGCAAGCTTTGCCTGGTTTTGCTTGGCAACAAAATATACCGTATTTTTCGCTCCATAAGACACACTTTTGTCCTTCTAGAAAGTAAGGGGAAATATCTGTGTGTCTTATGGAGCGAATGGTGGTCCCTGGAGCTGAATTGCCCAGGGGCCAAAAGAGGATTATGCTTTTTATTTTATAAAGAGAAAAAGGGGTGTTGAAAGAACCCCGCTCAGCAGCTGATCAGCAAGAGATCGGGAGAGAGATAAGAGTCCCGGCTCCCTTTCAGCCCTGCCCTCTTGCCCAGGCCTCCATTGTTGAATGTGCTGCAGAGGGAGGTTGTTTGTTTCCCCAGCAACATGTGACTGGCTGATTAGATTCTGTCTGGAAACTGTAGAAAAGGCTCCCTTTCCTTTAGAAGCTGCAGAAATGTGAGTTGAACCCCATTTCTGCAAAACCTTTAGCTGACCCTCAAAAAAACAGGGCTTTTAGAGGAGGAAAACCAGAAAATATTTTTTCCCTTGTTTCCTCCTCTAAAAACGAGGTGCGCCCTATGGTCCAGTGTGCCCTATGGAGCGAAAAATACGGTATTCTCTCTTCCCCAGTGCACGCTTGACAAATGAGACACTGGAAGACGAGTAGATGCTTAGATAATCTCAGGTTGTCTTTTATTCACTATTTTCCGCATTTCTGCTATGATCCATTCACAGTAGGACCTGAAAGACAGAATGAAGGATTTAGTGCTGCCAGCAAGCATGTATGATGTTTCGACAGTGAATTAATACTTCCTCCTCCTCCTCCTCCTCCTTTTACTATAAATACCATGACTCCTACATTTTCATTTAGCTAATAAATTAGTGGATGGTAGCCTTGTCTAGAGGGGGCAGGGACAAAATTGCTTTCTTCCCACTCTGTTATTGCTAAACCTGAAAGGCCAAAGCCTAGTCTACATGGAAAGTAGAATGAAATAGTGGAGAGGGTGGTGCCATTTCAGACTGCAAGTGCAGAATGCCATTCTTGAATACTATTCCACATAAAAAGCTACCTGTAAGCAGAATGCTAACACATCAGGGCCCTGCCCCTTTTGCATGGATTTTCTATTTGCAGAGAGATGTGGCTTCTGTTTGTTTGTTTTGGTGTAAAGGTAAAGGGACCCCTGTCAAGTCCAGTCACAGATGACTCTGGGGTTGCAGTGCTCATCTTGCTTTACTGGCCGAGGGAGCCGGCATTTGTCTGCAGACAGCTTCCGGGTTATGTGGCCAGCATGACCAAGCTGCTTCTGGCGAACCAGAACAGCACACAGAAATACCGTTTACCTTCCCGCCGAAGCGGTACCTATTTATCTACTTGCACTTGACGTGCTTTCGAATTGCTAGGTTGGCAGGAGCAGGGACCAAGCAATGGGAGCTCACCCCGTTGCGGGGATTCGAATCACCGATCTTCTGATCAGCAAGCCCTAGGGTCTGTGGTTTAGACCACAGCGCCACCCACATCCCTTGTTTTGGTGTAGGGGAGTATTAAAAATGTGTCTTACATCTGCTCTGAGTTAGTACAGGCTAGTCTTCTACCTCATTGAATGGCATCTGTAGGCACATTCTAACTTTCCTGAGAGTGAGCCCTACAGGAAGCATAGGGCTAGTATAGCTTGTGTTTCTGGGAGCCAGAAGCCATAATTTGTAAAGGAGTAGAAGGTTTTGTTTCTGGTCTTTTATCTCTGTCACTCTCCATCCCTTTGCTGCTAAACCACCTGCTTCAGAAGTATCTGATTTCTATAGAATTACTTGCCTCCACATCTGGACTCGATGACAGCCATTAGTTCAGAATTCTACTGTGGAACTGCAGAAAGCAAAAAGAGAATTACTAATTGACAATGCTGCAACCAGACGAAGTGTATTTTCTTCTTAACAATGACTACTAACTTGAGTGTCCCTGATGTAGAGGACTGTGAGCACAATGGGGTGCTGCTCACTCACGACTGTAATTGCATTTCTCATAATGTTGGATTTAGCTAAGTAAAACTGTTACACCACAATCTCTCTGTTTTTATTTATAAGCAGAATTTCTATACTGCCATATTATAACATATCAAGGCAGGTTGCAGCAACAAAATACAAAACACCATTAAAAAGCAATATATATATATATATATATATATATATATATATATATATATATATATAATTATTAAAGTGAATAGTTAATTGAACCCCTGCTAATAAAGGCATGGGCATAGCTGGGAGGGGGCAGCTGCCCCCCTAAATGAATCAAAATCAATACGAATCTGAAGTTCTGCTACCCCAACAAAAATCCTGGCTATGCTCATAAATAAAGGTATTCAAGAGATGCTGGAAAATCAAAAGCGAGGGTGCATCCTTAATCTCTGCTGGGAGAGGGTTCTACAGCATGGGAATGGTGACATTAAATGATGTACTCTAGCTGAGGCCAGCTAGGCCTCTGTAATCTGGGGGACAGCCAACAGCTCCTCTAGATATGTGAAGACCTTCTACCTTGTGGGTGGGTAAAGTACTGTACTTTCCACTACCCATCATGTTTTATCCTGACACAGCCATCTTTATCCAGCAGTTGACTTGCTTGTACAGTATGGGATGTCACCGGATACAGGTAAGGTGGCCTATATAATATGTGAATGGAGTGGGGTCAGCATAATTGAATACTGTCTTCCTCAACCCTTTATTGCAAATGAAGATACACACAGTACATATCTACCTTGGGTGCTGTGCACAGAAAATAGAGCCCCGTATACATTTTGGGAGCACTGCCCACAGCTTTGTTCTCTGCATGTTACTGGTTGCTACAACCCTCTTCTGTGGATTGGAATTTGCATGGGAAAGCTCTTATGAAACAATGCTGAAAGCATTGTAAGCAAAGTTCTACAATGAGTAATGCACTTATCTGGCTCCAAGACAGACTAAAAAAAGTGCAAGGAAGCATCAACTGCATTGGTTCTGCATAAGAGTTCACTCTTATGAAACAGCTTCATTCCTACTCGAGTCGTGGAAGAAACATTGAAACTGTCTTTTGACCCCAAAGGCACCCCACTAGTTAGCTATTGTTGTTTAAAGGGACCACTCAAACGTTGGAGAAACTTTTTTTTTTGCTTAAGCTTAGAGTACTGAGTGTGTGGCATCCTCCTTATTACCTCTGACATCCAGCCGGCACTCTATTTCAGCTTCACCGCATTCATTCACAGCCTTGCAAGTGTAAAGGCCTCCATCAAATGGGCTGGGCTTCCGGATTTCCAAAGTCAACACTCCGTGCTTACTAAACATGCGGTATTTGGCATCTCCAGAAAGGTCCACTTTGTTTTTGAACCAGAAGATTTTTGGCTAGGTATATGATAATATGGAAAGCAAAGATGAAGCATGGGGTGAGGGGTACCACCAACTGAGAGATTATTTTAACCACTGGAATACCTACATTTCTTTGAACCTTGTAAGAGAAAATGTTTCATCTGAGCAGCTTTGTTCCAAGGAATACCTTGCAAAGTAAAAATTATTGAAACGTGCAGCCAAAGAAGACTTGGGGATCTGCTGAGGAGGTGGTTCAGGCCCACCAATGCCTCAAAGAAGGGAGGGGAGCCCATCAGCATGAAAGTCCTCCTCTTCCGATTAGCCCTCTTCAGTCAACAGATGCCACAGAACTTCTTCATTGGCTGTATCCAACCACTTGCTATTATGCGTCAGTACTGTTCCTGGAGTCCACTCCAATTCCACCCCCTGTTCTTTTCCTGCTGCTCTCCACACAAGGTGTGTAGGCGCTCTGCTCTTCCTAGACACGTAATGTTGTAACCTGGCCTGGCACATGATAGTGAAGGGTGGGTTATAGTAGCAGCAGCTGGAGGCGGTTGGAGGATGGATGGCGGCTAACAGATTGAGGTTGAATCCTGACAAGACAGAAGTACTGTTTTTGGAGGACAGGAGGAGGGCAGGTGTGGAGGATTCCCTGGTCCTGAATGGGGTAACTGTGCCCCTGAAGGACCAGGTGCGCAGCCTGGGAGTCATTTTGGACTCACAGCTGTCCATGGAAGCGCAGGTTAATTCTGTATCCAGGGCAGCTGTCTACCAGCTCCACCTGGTACGCAGGCTGAGACCCTACCTGCCCGCGGACTGTCTCACCAAAGTGGTGCATGCTCTGGTTATCTCCCGCTTGGACTACTGCAATGCGCTCTATGTGGGGCTGCCTTTGAAGGTGACCCGGAAACTGCAATTAATCCAAAATGCGGCAGCTAGACTGGTGACTGGGAGTGGCCGCCGAGACCACATAACACCGGTCCTGAGAGATCTGCATTGGCTCCCAGTACGTTTCCGAGCACAATTCAAAGTGTTGGTGCTGACCTTTAAAGCCCTAAACGGCCTCGGTCCTGTATACCTGAAGGAGCGTCTCCACCCCCATCATTCAGCCCGGACACTGAGATCCAGCGCCGAGGGCCTTCTGTCGGTTCCCTCACTGCGAGAAGCAAAACTACAGGGAACCAGGCAGAGGGCCTTCTCGGTAGTGGCGCCCGCCCTGTGGAACGCCCTCCCATCACAGGTCAGGGAAATAAACAACTACCTGACATTCAGAAAAAACCTGAAGGCAGCCCTTTTTAGGGAAGTTTTTAATGTTTGATATTTTTGTATTTGGTTTCTGTTGGAAGCCGCCCAGAGTGGCTGGGGAAATCCAGCCAGATGGGCGGGGTACAAATTATTATTATTATTATTATTATTATTATTATTATTAATTAATGTCTAGGCTGACTTCTGGTCCTGAAATCTTGCAATATCAGCATATAGGCTCGCTGCAGTTAAGAGTATTTCACCTGCTCTTATTTTAGACCCCCCTGCTATTTAGCAGCTCTCCTCACACACCCCACCCCATTTCTGATCCAACTGCCTTTAAGCTCCCCCCCCCCCGCGCTTCAAAAGCCATATAATTTATTCAGCCAAGTCAATTGGAAGAATGGCATTATTTGCTCACTAAGGGTACCAATGTTCCCCTCGCTCACTTAACTGCATATTGAGAGAAGAGAAGTGTGTACCTTTGGGCTTCCTCTTACAGCACAGCTGAGCGTAGCGTTGTACCCAGAGATCACGGAGCGATCTGGAAGAGGGTGAGTGAATTTTGGGGCTTCAGAGAAATCATGTTCTTTGTAGTTGGGGGGTTTATAATCTGTGCCTGTAGTTTAGGGTGGGTAGAAACAAAGTCAGAAGCACACTTTTAATCTTGCCCATGATTTAACATTATTTTAAAATTGGCAGCTCAAATTGTACTGAAATATTAAGAACCGGGATGATATCTTCTGCCTGTCCTTCATGGTTTTTTTTTTTTTTTTTTTTTTTTTTAAGAAAAGGAACATCTAAGGTGTTCTACTTCTCTCTCTTGACATAGCGAGGCAGCAGCCTTTATTTAGCACATGGGTAGGAGAAGCTAATATGAATGGGTTGGGGAGCTCCAGAGCATTTCCCTTTTCCATCTGTGTTCTATCACTGCATCCCCCTTCATTCCAGGTCTCCTGCCCTCCTAGCTGAAAAAGCAAGAGGGCAGGAGACTCCAGCACTCTCCACTCCTAAATTCCTCTGCCCCCCCCTCATGCCTCTCTGCAGCACTCACTCACTTCCCCCTTCCTACTCCTTGATGCTGGCTCTCTTCTCCTTTTCCCTGTAGGAATGAATGCTGGCCATTTGGAGCATTTGGAGCATCAATAGGGCAGGGTCTCATCCGATTCCTACCCCCTGTTGGCTCTAGCCATTCAGAATCACACTTGTTTAAGGTCTCCTTGGCATGGCAGAAGGTTGGAAACTAGCTGTTATTCCTCCCACATCATGCTATAATGAGCTTTGGAATTTTTTGAAATTCTGCCATCTATATTTATGAATGATAAATTTCAAGTTCCAAATACTACCTTGCATTACAGATTATGAATTGGAATGTTTTAGCCTTGTTTGCATTTGCTGATTGCTGTGAGTTTGGCAGGCAACTATCAAAACTAATGGTTATTGCATGTTACTTATCAAATAATTTAAGAACAAAAAGTTCCATTCCATGTCACCTGTCAAAGACCAAATACAATGGCATGCTAATCATCAAATACCACAGCTTTTGAAAACTACCTTCCAGGAAACCTGAACCATTTCAACACATATCAAGGATCTTGTCCACTTGTCTCGTGTCTAAAAAGCACAGGTCTAAACATTTTTCCCATTACCCTACTCTTTTCCCATGGAAAACCAGCTCTTAGCTGTAAATCGGAGCAAATTTCAATCCAAATAAGCCCTGAATTGCCATTTGCTCTGAATGAGTGCTAAAGAGCAGTTTTCCCTGGGAGGGGTTAGAGGAGAAGTAGCAGCACAAGAGGAAGTGTGGATAAGTCTTTTATTAAGATAATGGCCGTGGCAAAGTCAATTAAGCATCCTATCTGCATGGCCAAAGGATTGACCATGTTGTCATAGGAACTACTAGCTAATGGTGCTACCCGAAGGAGGGAAGGGTCTCCCCTCCCCTGGTTGAATGCCATATCATCCATGAGCACAATAGCCCTTTCCCACTCTTATTCGCAAAAGACTTGTGTACAAAAGCACGAAGCTTCTGAATTTAGGGGTTGAGTATAGCTATCATGACTAGTAGCTATTGATAGCCTTATCCTCTATGAATTTATCTAATTGTCTTCTTTCTCATTTGAAATGAACTTTATTTGCACAAGAAACAGCAGGACCAGTGCCTTTCTCTCCAGGCAGTGCACATTTAAGTTCATTAAAAGTCTTTAAGTTGGTAGTTTCAAAACCAACTTTAAGCTTATGGTAGTGAATCCTACAGTTCAACTTTACACTATGTGAAGATTTATTTATTTATTTGCCACAATGTGCAAGTTGATTCTTCCTGAGCAAGACTTGATAATGTGCATGATAATATTATCTTTAAAAAGGCTTGCTACAATTTACCCAAAACAGATGTTAACCAAATCCACTTCTAATTTCCTAGAAATCTTATTAAACTGGCCACTTTTCCAGTCAAAGGCCAATCTTAGAAACAAGATACATATTTTCATTTGAAAATCAGTTTCAAATTGAGTCCTGTGACCCAACCATTTCTCAATTTTTAATTTACCAATAAGGCCCAGAGAACTTGATAGCTTTGCAAAGCCGTATAATTTGCTTTAGTTCTTCAGATCCCCTTCCTGAAAATGTCAGTTTAGGTACTCTGTTACCTGTTTTTTTAATGTAGGCAGAATTTTTGGTGATGGCAGCATTTTCACTCAACCCATACAGATTTTCACTGAAGACCCGGAAGTAGTACTCATTTCCCATGATCAAATCTGATGCTACACAATTAGTGCGTCGATAGTGCTCAAAAACCGTATACCATTCCTGAAATGAAATAATCCATTGTCAGAAAATCAGATCTTGTGAAGGTCACAGTCTGGATTTTTGGAACATTATGTTCAACACAGGCAGGTGAAATACTGGGGTGCAGCGGGGGGGGGGGGGGATAGTGGAAACAGTGAGATTTCCCCATCAGCATGACTGGCAACCCAGAATTCTGGCAACCGCTGTGTTAGGAATAATTTCTAATAAATCCAATGACTGCCACTGAGTATGTTCTTGTTTTCTCAGCAGTGCAAAAGGCCTCCAGTCATAGATGTTAAAGTCATAAATGTGGGATGTAAACACAGAGCAGCCAAACACAACACTCCTAGAGAGGACATGAAGGTAACTCAGTCCTCCAGGCTTAACTTCCTGTTTACCTGGACTGAGTTACAGGAACCAGAAGTAGGTGTGGTCTTACCTGGGAGGAAGATCCCAAAGAAGACTGTCCATTTTGCCTCGTCCTTTGAAGAAGCAGCATGCTATCTCTCAGCCTGCAGCTGAGAGAAGCAGGGGTGAAGGCTGTTCCCCTATGGAAGCAGCTTCACTGCATGTAAATACATTTACCTAAGTTTGTCTGCCTCCTTGTAGCCTGTACTGTGACTCTTGGATGTCCGTGAGTAAACTCTATTATATCTAATAATCAGCACTGTATTGTGTCTTTTTGCTTTTAAGAGGGAACAAGGGGAAATATACCAGGAATATAGCTGGCTTAAGCAAGCCTATGCAAACGTTTTCTGCTGTGTTTTAAAAGGGAATGTAAACTGCTAAGTTTGGAGCTTGCTCACACAAGCTGGGATTGAGATATATAAATAATATATACTCATCCACATTCCTAAACATTCCCACAATAAATAGGAAGGGAGGGAGTTTCTCACATCTTATATTTTTGCTTCTGCCTATCTTGTAATTGAGAGCTGGACCATAAAGAAGACTGATTGCCAAACAATTGATGCTTTTGAATTATGGTGCTGGAGGAGACTCTTGAGAGTCCCATGGGCTGCAAGAAGATCAAACCTATCCATTCTTAAGGAAATCAGCCCTGAGTGCTCACTGGAAGGACAGATCCTGAAGCTGAGGCTCCAATACTTTGGCCACCTCATGAGAAGAGAAGACTCCCTGGAAAAGACCCTGATGTTGTGAAAGATTGAGGGCACAAGGAGAAGGGGATGACAGAGGACGAGATGGTTGGACAGTGTTCTCGAAGCTACCAACATGAGTCTGACCAAACTGCGGGAGGCAGTGGAAGACAGGAGTGCCTGGCATGCTCTGGTCCATGGGGTCACGAAGAGTCAAACACGACTGAACGACTAAACAACAAAAATCTTGTAATTAGAGAAGGAACTGACAAACCACTCCAGTATTTTGCCAAGAAAACTCCATGGACATAAAAAGGAGAAGCTTTGAGAAGAAAGTGGGAGTTTCCGACTTCCGGCTGGCGACGCCATAGCGGGTGGTCGGGGCTGCTTCGGCTGCGAAGCGCCCGATCCATCCCGGGGGTTAGGAGCCGCGCTACCGCAGCGCGCGGCTCCGGTTGGGGTGCGGGAAGAGCGTCCCGCACCCTGGGCTCCCCGGCTGTGCCCGCGGAGGCTCCGAACCCTTCCCCTACCCCCCTGTAAAGGGGGAGTGGGGGTGAAGGGACAACGGAGCCGGGCTTACGGGGATATGCCCCAACCGGGATGCAAATGCGGCGGCAAAGCCCGCGGTGAGCGTCCAAGTTCTACCTGTGAAGAATGGAGCTAAAGGAACCCGGTGGTCGTGAGTAAATAATCTTGGCAGAAATCGTGTTTTTGGAACGATCCGGGGGGAAGGAGAAAGGCAGCCTGCCTCCCTCCCTTCGAGCCTAAGAAATTAACCAATTTGAGGGATTGCTGCCACAGAACTGGTTATAAAGTATCTAAAATCGATACATGAGACTGGCAAACTTTTTTCTTGGGAAGCTAACTAGCGGAAAATATCTCTATTTAAAGTTGCGGTGTTTGCGCTCCAGCTTAGGAAAATGGCGACGAACAAAGAGACAGGAGAAGAAATATGATACCCACTTCCTCCTCCTCTGCCAGTATGCTGGGTTTCGTCCTTGAACTGGTATTGAACTCTGGACTAACAGATGAACAAAGGCTCACTGCCTTGAAGGTGGAACTAATTTACAGAAAAGTCAAAGTCTTGTGTGGGGGTCTGAAATGGAACCAACTGCCCACAGAGGAGGCTAACAAAACTTTTGACACTTTGGAAGGAAATCTTGTCAAAGAGCTGAGAGGATGGATGGAAAGATGGGAAGAAATGAATGAGCTACTTCGGAGAAGAAATTCGCTTGTTGGGGGTGGCAGCCCCAAGGCGATGTTAAGATTTGCTATATCCAGTCCCCGAGGTGTGAGCTCGGGGGCCAGGGACAGAGAATTAAGGTATTTACAAGAAGAAAAGGAATGCTACAAAGAACCGGAGAAGCTGAGAGAGGGAGAGTTGGATACCTCGGAGCTCGTGGCAAGGAGAGCTTTGGACTGTGCCTGGATCTGTGGACGTTGGGAGAGGGAAGTTGCATGGAAGTTCAGTGCTGATGCCATCAGGAGAAGAAGAATGGACAGAGGGGGTGTGGGGTGAAGTATTAAGTAAAATCTAAAGCAATCTGTTATGGTATTTTGAAATCGGAGGGTGAACACTGTCAACAATAGTTTGTTTTATTATTTGTTTGAATATGAAAAGAGATATTTCAAGTTTTTATGTTATCAGCAGCAGTTCAAAGGATAGAAGAGATAGATTTGATGAGGATGATTTGTGAGGACTTATAAGGATGTAGTATAAATGAAGTCATTTTAAGTGGTTTAAGTTTATAGATTAAGATGATTAAGACTAAGATGAAGATTAAGATGAATGTTTTACTTTATATATATAATTAAGTTTAATTTTTTTTCAAATGAAGAGGTTAAAAAGTAGATTATGGATGTAAATTCGAAGGTGAAAAGGCAGGGGAAGTCAACTGTCAAGATTGGAAAAAGAAATCTTTTTTTTTTTTGTAGATGTCTAATTAAGAAGAAAAATCATGGCAATTTTTGTATAAGATGTGTAATTGTATTTGTTTTGTATGTGTATAAATGTAGGTGTGGTTAAGGTTGTATGTTGTTATAAGTAAAAATGTCAATAAATTCTTATAAAAAAAAAAAAGAGAAGAAAGTGGGAGTTTCCAAGGCATGCTCTGGTTCATGGGGTCACAGAGAGTCGAACATGACTAAGATGACTAAACAACAACAAATCTTGTAATTAGCTGGAACAGTTTCATAGATAAATATTCCAAGTGTGGCTTCTCAATTATGCTCCGCTTCTCTATTTTGTGCAGCTCCAAGCTAGTCACTTGTATAGAGTGCAATTGCCCAAAACCACCATTCTCCTGCTGACATGATTTTGAGAAATGGGCTAGGACTCAAGGTATTACGGTTTCACTGTACATACTTCAGGGTGGGTTCATACACTCATTCAGCCCATTACCCTTACCATTGTTTTTTTGTCTGCCTTCTGGACAGTGTATCCTGTGATTGGAGCATTGCCATCATCCTGGGGTGGTTTCCATTCCAGTGCAACATTGAATCCCCACACATCCACAATCTTTACATTCTGAGGAGGGCCAGGCTTGTCTACAGAAAGTCATACAAAAGGTATTCAAGATCTACCACTCAGTATCTTCAGCAAGAAAAAGGAGCAAGACTTAAATCATCTACTGCTAACTGATGGCCATTGGTAATGGACACACATAAAAAAAATGTTCTGTTAACTGAGCCAGTGTCCCAAAACAATATTGGCAAGATAAAGATCAATTACTGCAGACTGCTGTATAGATCAATACACACATACCTTCCACAGACACATAAGGTTGACATCTCCAATTAATATTGCTCCATTATTTGCTCCCACTTTGGGAATGTAGGCAACAATTTGCAAATGAATGGCAGCTTTTGTTAGCATTGTCATAACTGACAGAGATTCTCATTTATTGTAAACATGGTTGTTTGGAAGCTTAGAATGATTATAATTGGACATGACAAAGTGGAGGTCCACTTTCTCTTAAAATTCAGTCCAGCATATCATGGTTTTACTGTAATTTATATCTGAATCCAGAAGGCAGCAGCATATGTCTATTGGCTACATCCATTAATCCCTTCTTGGCAATACACCTGTCAAAGAAAGTCAGCTTTCTAACAGACTCTTCAAATGCTTTGTGAGTAATTCACTAGTTACCCCTGGGAATGTTGGATTGGGTTCTCAGCCTTCAAATGATATGTACACCACTTCACAGCAACTGAATCAATTCTTTCTGCCTTCATCTTTTCTGCTCCCAAATCATACAGATCTGTTATCATTGTTTTATATACATTAGAAAATAATAATAATAATAATATCACAAAAAATTATACTAGAAAGTTGATAGTACTGGCGAGGGACAAATGTAATCTGAGCGAAGCAAGCTTTGGACAATCAGGACTCTCAATGAGGATTAAAATTATACGCCATACTGCTGCAAACCTTGCCTGTTAACACTGAACTTGCAACTTCCTTAAACCAGAATTAGAGTCAAACTATGGCTGTGTGTGCAGATTACCGACCAAAAAGCATCTAGGTTGTCCCCCCCCCCCCCCAAATTCAGATTGAAGCTGGTTTGGGGAAAATCCATCAAAACACAGTATTTTGTAAGAAATGACAGGATATATATTTACCGTAGATTGTGGGAAATGCCGTGTTTACACTGTGTCCCAAACCAGAGATGGGAGCGTACTGGATGCAGGATAAGCAGGAGTGTGTAAACAGCCTACATGTGTGAATTTCATGGCTCCCAACATGTTTTTGCACAGGCAAAGGATTAGGCCTTTCACCCTGTACTATGGCTCTCATCCAAATCTGGCATCCTTATAGATATTTTTTTCACATTATGTATGTAGTTCAAATCTTATAGAGCAGCAGAAAGAAAGTCACAGTGCTAATCTTACATTGCTTATTGCAGCTGCAAGCTGTGGCATCAGTAATGTTAAGCAGGATTTACACACACACATGGAATAGCCTTTGTAAGAAATTTTAATAGCCAACTGGTTTTTATGGGATCTGAAGGAGAAAATGCAATTAGCTGAACTGATGCTGTTAAGCTGCTTGTGCTCTCTCTCTTTATAAATTGTGTAAGTGGCTTTTAAATTTTGTTCTGAAGTATTGCTGCCAAGCCTCCTGCTGCCAAAAAGGCTGGATAAAAATGGGCCACATTGGAGGTGGTGGCTAGAGATAATAGAGTTCATGTTTCTGTCAGTTGATACATTCTTGCAGTCACAGCTTTTTTTAATTCATTGTAAGCAGACGTTCATTGTCCTGGTACTGGGGAGTCACCCTTTGTGTACACATGGGTGTTCCCATTCATTTCACTGACAGAAGCTGCTCCATGCGTCCAAAAGAAAATATCACTTGACATTTGTATACAGCACTTTCAAGTAGTCAAATTGCTTCACATGCATGAACTTTAATCCTGACCTGCAGGTCCAATCAGGCTGGCCAGGCATCACTATTTGACTGGCAAGGCTATGCACACCTGACCGACACCATATATGGGTGGGGAGGGGGAAAGATGGCAGGTTGGAGGGGGGTGGCAAGCAGCATCCTGCCCACAATATTGCCCTAATTGGTGAGACTTTGAAAGCCCTTTCCAAGGCTGCTCTGCTCATTCAAACTGGCTTTAAACCTTGGAGGTTTAAACAAACAGCACAGATGGAAAGTACAAAGTCTCATTCTCTGCCCTGGTTTTTGCTTTGTCCACCTGGAGGCACTCGCAAAGCACTTTGTAAGCCCCAATGATCATCTGATCATAGGGTCAACATGCTTGCATAGGGCTATGTCTTTGCCCTTATGGCTTTGTTTGAAGCCGTGTGGGCAACCCTGCCCACCTGTTAACTTGACCTGGTGGAAGGAGATAGGGGCCAGATCCAGTTCCCCACTCCTACTGTAAGGTAAATCAACATACTGCAGATCAGGGAGGGGGGAAATTTAGGTTTAGATGCCTTAGGCCATCTAGTGGGTTCCTGGCAAAGATGATTTTAGCTCAGTCTATTAGCCACCATACAGCTACACTTGCCTTTTTTTGATAAGAACAGGAGCATTCCTGTGAGTACTTGAAGTGCTGTGCATACACCTTCACCAAATCCCTGCATTAAAGTGACTGTGTTTAAATGGGAAATTCATAAGACTCCAAACAGTTCCTTACCCATTATCTGAATGGCAATAGTAGCCTTATCTATCATGCTTTCTATTTGCACCTCTACTTCATATATTCCAGAATGGTGGCGCTCAGCCTTTCGGATGAAGAGAATGGTGTCTGTATTGCTGTTTCGAATTCCCACCTCCTTAGAGTCTATTGGCTGACCATCCTTTGTCCAGATAACTTTAGGTCTAGGTTTTCCCTGCAGAAGAAAAAATGGAAAGAAAAGCTACTGAGTACTTGGCACACAAAGTGCAAAGGAAGTCATGTTGGTCCATTCCAAAATACAGAGCTGGACTAAACTTTTAGTAGGACCAACCAAAACGTCACAATATAGCGAGCAAGCTTTTGAATTCTCCAGTGTTCTTCCTCAGCTTGGATGCTACACAAAGCAGGAGGGTAGGATAGGGAAAGCGGGCAAAACAAACAGAAAAGAAAACATTGGCTTGGCTATTGCCATCAGGTCTGTATTTAGACTCAATCTCAAAATGGTGTATCTGAAGAAGTGTGCATGCACACGATAGCTCATACCAAGAACAAACTCAGTTGGTCTCTAAGGTGCTACTGGAAAGAATTTTTGATTTCCCCCCCCCCCCTCAAAATGGAGTTTGCAGATTGGATTAGTCTTCTAGGTGCTGCAGGTCTCTGTTTTCCCTAGCAATGGCCAGCCCCCACTTTTGGAAACATAAAGGTCAGCAGTTACCCAGACTGAGCTGGATCTCTGTTTTTGTCTCCCCTACCACTTCCTGCTTTGCATAACATCCAGCCTGATAAAGAGTTCTGGAGAACTTGAAAGCTTGCTCACTATTCTTTGACATTTTGGTTGGTTCACATAAAGGTTACTGCCCAGCTGTGGATTCTTGTGTAGTTTGTGCCTTTGATCCCCTATTTCATCTGAAGAAAATTATTATTATCTCTTGTTCAACTATTCCGTTTTTGCTCACTCCCTGTATCACTCATTTGACACTTTTGCACACAGTAATAACACACACACATAAAGACATCAGATCCCTTTTATAACTGTCTTGTCTGTGACATGGTTGACTTAATAGTTCTCACCTATATTTGCTCCCTGAAAATATGTCAAAACTTCATCTCCACAGTGTGGTGTGGTTGGATGAGACAGCATATTTGTTAGTGTCAAAATACTGTCATTTGGGAGCTGGGAAAATGTGATTAGTCTCAAGCACAACTTTTAAGAAAAGCCATTTAAATCCTCCATAACAAGTGAGCAACATTTGATTATCTGAACAGACCTTAAAACGGATATATAGGTTTTGAAAAGAAAACATTGGCTTGGAAAGCACAGGACTCCTGGTCTATATAAGCCATGTAGACTATTCTGGAGTGAACATTGTTTTCTTATTCACTGAAATGGAAACTGCAGCTCTCTCTGTGTGTTTAATGATGCACAAAGCTGCCCTTCCATTAACCGAATGAGGAAATCTGGAATGGGGCAGGGGAAAGCTCCTAAAGTGCAGAGGTCTGCTTGGAATTGTTGGATTGAAGTTTGAATAGCAGATTCGATCGAGTACCTGGAAAGGAACGACAATGTTGATTGTATCACCCACTTTCTTCATTAAAGTCTGTCGGAGATTGCGTGGCAACCAGATTTTGGGACGCTCTGTGGATCAGAGGATTATGA
This sequence comes from Lacerta agilis, assembly GCF_009819535.1. Taxonomy (NCBI): domain Eukaryota; kingdom Metazoa; phylum Chordata; class Lepidosauria; order Squamata; family Lacertidae; genus Lacerta; species Lacerta agilis. The sequence continues at coordinate 47,847,105 of NC_046312.1, read as the reverse complement.
AGTCAGGTTTTTTTTTCCTCCCCCCAGCTTATTAGATATGTCATATGTATCAGAAAAATTGAAGGCCCACTGCTTGCAATTAAAGTTAAGTTTGTAGAAATCCAAGAAATTCTGAAAGAAAGCTGTCATGGTCCTACTAGAGATACTCAGTAGCTGGCTATGATTCTACATTATGGACTTCAAATGAGTTTGTACCAGTTGCAAATATTGTAATGATATCTGAGAAATAGAAGCCATGGAACCTCTTTATACAGCAGGGCAGAAGTAGACAGCCATTATCATTAAGAGCCGTATAATATGCATAATCTCTTGTGGGCCACATGGGGCCGAGATGATCACCCCCCCCCCGACTCTTTTCTTTCAAGAGAGAGAAAAGACAAAGAGAAAGGATGGTGGGGAGAGGTTTGTTGGTAAGAATGTTAACATTTCCCTCCTTACCAGCTGCATGGATTTAGTCAGAGCACCACATGTCACTCCCCCTACAATAGGGGATTCTGGGATGTGTTACAGGGCATGGCTGGCTGCAACACTGGGCAGGAGTACTTGATGCTGCAACATTTTGTTGTGGTTTGCAGAGTTGGCTGTCTCCAGTGATTGGAGGATGTTTTAGAGCAAGGTGGCTAATTTGCAGGTCTCTGGATTGAACTTCCATCATCCCCAACCACTACTCAAGCTGACTAGGAATGATGGGAGTTGGAGTCCAACAACATATAGGATGATCACAGCTGGGTGAATGGGGATAATAATGCGTTGTCTGTTTGCTTCTGACTCACTGAAGGAGGTTCTCTTCATCTGTGACTGCTACTCTGTCTGGATCCCTCCGCCTTTAAGTAAGTCCCTCTGGGTTTGGGGTGCCCTGTGCTTGTAGTTTAATAATAGTGCTCTGGGTCATTCTGGTGTTAATAGAACCCGGGTCATGTCTTTTATAACTCCAGACAGAAATAAGGATCGAGAAGTTGTATCAGTTGAACCGTCTTTCTGGGATCCAGCCAACTGAATTAGACCACTTGTACTCCTGGGCTACAGACAAGGTGATGATTAATGACCGAGATCATGAATGTTCACCAGACAGACAGCCGGGTGTTTGGCCTCACTCCCTAAGCAACAATCCACACCAAGCATGAAATATCAGAAATAAATGCACAGTAACCTCACAAGGAGAAGGAGAGCTATACTGAGGAGGAAAGTAATTTTAAAAAGCTGTGTGCAATTTAAGTATTAATAATTAGGGATACCGGTTTATTGCATATCAGAACCAAAGTTCCACAGGTTAATACAGATCCATACCCCAGATCTCCAAGTGGTGAGGTTTTGGTGATTCTAGTGCTGGCTTTCCCTAGATACTTACGCAAGATCTCTCGGACGGTAATTGGCTCTTTTGTAACAGCTGGCTGACTTGCACCTGCCAGGTTTACAGCAGTGATGCGAAAATTAAGTTTGTCTCCTGTGACCAAATCTTTAACCAGGACAGAGGTGCGCTCAATCAAGCCATGAAGTGCTGGGATCCATTCTGTGGCTGCAAATGCAAGATCACTTACTGTTAGGCACAGCTTTTCAAGCAGAGGTTTATAGAACTATGCCTGAAGGCAAAATCCCAAGCATTTTTACTCATGTTTTCTATTTGCACCTCTGCTTCATATATTCCAGAATGGTGGCATTCAGCCTTTTGGAATCACAGCTAAAGCTTTCGAAATCACAGCAAGTCAGAAATCACAGCTAAAGCACCCATGACATCCAATGCATTACAAGATACCACAACTTCACACAATGTTTCAAAGACATGCAAGATTGTGATGATCACAGAAATATAGTCAAAACAAAACAAAACAAAAAATTCCTTCCAGTAGCACCTTAGAGACCAACTAAGTTTGTTCTTGGTATCAGCTTTTGAGTGCATGCACACGAAAGCTCATACCAAGAACAAACTTAGTTGGTCTCTAAGGTGCTACTGGAAGGAATTTTGTTTTGTTTTGACTATGGCAGACCAACACGGCTACCTACCTGTAACAGAAATATAGGTAATGGTTAATTCCTTTAAAAGGGAATCTCTGGGGCTTGACCCTACTTGAGAACAATATTTATGTCCCTGTTAATCTCAGATGTTTGAAGACAGATGCACATTGCTTTTCATTCTGTACCAATACCATCCTCCATCTCCTTTATCTGCCCAATGCTACTGCCTTTCTCAGTTAAAAGGTGGCTAAACTGATTATCCTAGAACCTAGACGACACTCACACCATCCACTTCAAGTATGCTTCAACAGCAGCAGCCTGCCCTTTTTTGCCACCTGAGGCAAAATGGGAATTGTCACCTCCTGCTTCTGCACTGTGCCTCCACTTCCAATGCCACCATGCCCTGGCTATCGATGAATTTGGTAGGAGCTGGGACACTCCTCAAAATGTTGCTGCTCAGCTTCTCTGCCCCGGGGTGCGGAAGACGAGTGGCATTGCCACACGCCAGAATACCTCTCTCTTGGTGGTATAAGTAGTGGGGCTCACATAGCACCACTGCTTGCACTTTTGCTACCTTATGGGTGGCCAGCTCTGCTTTTAAGCCACTTTAAGACTCATCCTGGGAACTTTTTAGTAAGGCTCTCCTTACAACTCTAAGCACCGTGGGGTTTTTTTTTTTAACAGACTCCACTTCCCACAATCCTTTTGGGGAAACCATGACTGTTAAAGTGGTGACATCCACACCATGCATTTAAAATATGTTTAAAGCATATGGCTCCCCACCAATCCTGGGACTGTAGTTTATCTCTCAGAGAAATACAATTCCCAATACCCTTAAGTTACAGTTTCCAGGATTCTTTGGGGGGGGGGGAACCTTGGGCTTTTAGTGTATGATGTGAATGTGACAACAATTCCGAAAGCACCAGGGGTTTACTCACATCCTTCTTTACAGTACTCAATGTTGTAGCCATCCAAGCCTCCTGCTCCGATTCGTTCAGGGGGTCTCCACTTCAAAGTAACAGAAGTATCACAAATGTCTTCGACTGTGAAGTGTGTTGGCTCACTTGGAGGAGCTAAACAGAATAGAAAGTCCAGAGCCTTTGGGTTATTTGTTTAACACTAATAATATATTGTAGCATTTGTATTAAAATTATCAAAATGGCTTACAGATACTTAAAACTTTGCAAGATAGAACAAGCAATACAATCTCTATCCAGTTAAAATGATTATCACCACAAAATACCTGTCAGAATAAAAAAATACTACCTGCTAAGAGAATCCCTGCAAAAGATTGTTGACTTCCACAAAATGTGGGTCATAGTCTTGCATTGTACTTTTGTTGATTTAAAATTTATTTACTCCAAAGGATAGGAAGGTTCATATTGGAATACATGATTGATCTTTTAAGGTATGTTCTGTATATCCAGCCTAGAGCTTTATAGGTTTAATTGGGATTGGAAGCTGTTTAGCAGCCAATACAATGTCTTCAGGGCAGGACTTAAAGACATTAAAGAGAACTTCGGCTTTTGCTATCTCCTCTCACTGTTGCTTTCACCAGTTTGGCCAAGCTAGGCTCCTCCCTCCTTGTGAAGGCCATCAATTCCAAACGCCCTGTGAGGAACAGAAGGTTGGATACAAGCCTGTTGTGGCAACCTGCTGAGGCCTGTTTGGAAACTGTGAGCAGCCTAAGGCAACACATCTATCTGCTCTTGAGAGGAGGAGGAGGAGCTATATTTTTACTAAAAACTGGTGCCTTTTCCTTTTCACTTCCAATCCCATTTCTGTCTTTTAGATTGTAAACCTGAAGCCAGGGACTGTCTTATTGATGATTTTTGTACACCTGCTCTGGGAGCCTTTTTCCACTGAAGACTGGAGTAAGAACATGAGAACAACAATGAGATTGGGTCAATGGCCCAACTAGCCCAGCATCCTGATCTCACAGTGGCCAGCCAGATACATATGGGTGTTTTGGAAACCCAAATGCAGGACTTGAATTTGCTTCATCGTCTTTTTAAGTCATCCAGCTCAGGGGACATCACCACTTTACCACCACTTGTGGGAGCAAATCAAAACCATTAAACAAAGAAACAAAACAAATCAATGCTGTTAGTGATTGTTTCCTGTCAGGGGCAAGGCTAATGCATTCTGCACTAATTGTAGTTTCTAAACATTCCCGCAGTGCATATATTGCAATAGCCAGTCCTTGCTGTCATGAACTCGTAGCTGCTAAACAAATGATGTGGCAATTACTGATCTTCAAAGTGAGATATTAGGAGGGAAATGGCGTTAAAAAGAGATTAGAAAACATCATTCTCTAGAATGAATTCTTGTGACACAAAGGTTTTCTGCTAAATTTATAACCGGATGGGACACCAAGCTTCTGCTTGAATGGCTCTTGATGAATGCATTCCAGACAAAATTAAAATATTGGCAAAATGATATTGATATATCAGCTGTTGTGGTTCTTGTAATAGGCACAAGAGCAGTAGTATATAAATGGCCTTACAATTCTTATTTCACATTTATCCTTCTATTGCAAAAAGATATTAGCATTGTTTTTGTGTACACTGGTTAGAAATGCAAATAAGTGGTATAGAAATGCTGTAGGTTAATAAATAGCCCAAGACTTTGTAATTAAGCAAAATAGCAAAAAAAAGAACTAGATGTACCCTAATTATAAATAGTGATTTACTTCCTATTTCTGTACCTCACAACTAGCAAATGGCCACTAACTAGACCTTGATACCTTATGCAGCCAACAAAGAATATCATTACAAGGCAGCTCTGGTCCTAGTACGGTTCAGTGCCTGAATTCAGTAGATGCACAGCAAAAGTGCACATCAGTTGGTAGTAGGAATTCTGCTAAGTTAGGTGAATGCCAATCTGCTAGCTTTTGGTCTAAGACAGGCAATACTGTACAGTATTCAGTTTTTGAACTCAGTTTGAGGGTACATTGATGAGACCAGTGAAATTCAGTATGCATGGGCCCCAGGTAGGATCCATAAGTCCTAATGAATCTACAATAACTTCTGTGTGGTATGTGAAAAACCCCATAGTTCCTATATGCAGTGCTCATCTGTCTGCTCTCGGCTACAGTATGCTAGGAAGAAGAGTTCATGTGTGAACACTGGTAGGGGAACCTTTTTCCGCCTGGGGACCTTGGTAAAATGCAGCCCTGTATGAGGCCATTTGACACCTTCCCATCAGCCCTTGTGCTGTTGGCTTAAGCTGGGCTTTGGGAAGGAGGTGCTGAACTCTAGTAGGGTCCTAGAGCCCTCCTACCTCATTCCCCAAACCCAGTAAGCTCTTGCCTGGCTTTGGGAAGGAGAACTCTAGGACCCTGTCAGAGCCATTACATCTCCTTCCCAAAGCCAGACAAGTGCTTACTGGGCTTTGAGAAGGCGCCTTTCTTGGCTGCACACCTGGTGCAACCATGCTGCTCACATTGCCCTAAATCCGCCTCTGCATCCAAAAGCCGGTGGTGGGTGAGGCCAGAGGCAAAAATAAGTGAAGAAACAAATATAAATTTATCCAGTACAGCAGTTTCTAAACTCACCCACCCCACTGTACCCTCCATCCAGACAAGCAAGAGACATTGTAAGAGTTCAAGGATTTCATCCAGACAAAAACACTTGGGGTGCAAAGCAAGAGCAGTGAGGGGTGCAGGCTGGGGAGAATTGCAAAGGCCTAACAGAGAGGCCCGGGGGGGGGGGGTCACCCAACCTCTGCATCCAAGGTTCCCCACCCCTGACACAGGGAGACTCCAGAGTCTATCCTAATTTGTGTAAATGCATATGTGTGAAGGAGTAAAGAGAAGTGAGGCTAGGTGAGCTTTGTGTCTGTGATTCTAGAATATGTAGGACAGGGTACAGCAGATATTTGGGTTACACACAGGACTATCCAAATATTCTTTATTTACAATTATAGAAATTCACATTTGGGGGAGTGGGTCAGTTTGGAGAAGTTCAAGATTATTACCTACACGGTCAATAATTGGTATTCGCCCTTTTGATGCTAGAATGCCCTTTTCAAAAGTTTTCCTGTATCTAAAAGTGCTGTGAATTTAAGAAGTACCATTTTCACCCTTCAGATTCCACTGTGAAAAACCCAGCTGTTCTGCTCCTTGGCAAAACATTTCACAAAGACTGCAAAGTGCCTATCTCTGCATGCAGTGACAGATACTCAGCAATTTTGGTTCATTTTAAAATCATTTAGATTCTATGTATTAGAAAAAAATAACAATACCTGAAGCATTCCCCCCCCCCATGCCATGTGTGTGGTTATCATAAGCCAGGGAAAGCTGTGGTATTTATTTTAAATATTTCAAATGTTCCCTACCACATAACACCATTAAAAACACCACACATCACATAACAGATGGAGAACCTAATGTTACCATCCCACATCATTCTGCTGCAACGGTTTACTCACTTCTTAAACTACCGGTATAATTAAAGCCAAACATATTCAAAACAGTCTTTAAAAGCATGTGCATCACACATAGGAGTATGGGATGGATTACCACACAATGCATGTTACAAACCAGTGCCTCATCTCCATAGTTGTAGGATGTAGCCTTATTTCTAATCAAGTATATCATTTCTTATTCCAAGAAAACCCTGAACCTTTTAGTTCAGTTGATTCCTGTAGAGGTTCTTGTCCTTCTTCGCTCTGCACAGCCCAACTGTTGAGTGTTGGCTGAAGATCAGAATTAGCCTCCTCCTGCTGCTCTTTATCATTCTCTGTTAGCCCATCGCTGGGGTTTTGTAGTGGCACACTCTTTTCTTCACAAAGCTCGTCCCCTTCCTGATGGTCTTCTGTGAGCTGAACTACCACTTTAGTCATTTCTGTTGCTGCTCTACCTCAGGTGTTCAGATTGTTCTTTCCTCCCTCAAAGACTCCCACAGTTTGCTCTTAGTTCAGAAACACTGTGTGGTGAGGGTCATCATGATTATTTATAGAAAATAATTCCATGGATATTTTCTTAATCAGCTATCCTTGCAGCTCCACAGGGGGTGGGATTAATGAAGCACTGGGTGGGATACGGTGATATTTGCACCCATAAGGGAATGGGGGAAGCTGAGAGGCAATGGGAGGTCACTGTCAATTAGTTCCCCTCGCTCATCGAGACCCAGCTTGCCTCTCACACCTCTAATTTTAACAGTTAGAAATTCATCAGCAATTTCATGAAATTGGAACCTCACGACTCCCCTTTATGAGGAGGGTTTTAGAAAAAGGTTAGAAAAGATAAAACAGATAAAGGAGGGGCCACCTGTCTTACAAATATGGACTCTGTGTCCCTACTGAGTGGAGAAAGAAAATGTGCCCATGTGTCTCTTCATCTCCTTCGGATATTTGAGAAGTAACACAATGTGTGTTGACACTCACCAATTGGTATGAAGGGCTGTGAGGCAGCACTGGGCCGGGACATACCAACCGAGTTGACGGCGTAAATTCGCATCTCATACACAACTCCTTCAATCATTCTCTTCGCTTCATATGACAGGTCCTTTAGAAGGTCAAAGTTCAGCCTCATCCACCTGTAGCTCTTTTTCTTTTTCCTTTCCAAGATGTAGCCTACAAAGTGAAAAGAGACACCATGAGACACAAGCACGGCCATTTTGCTTTTACTGCACAGAAACTCCCAAAGCAGACTCCATTTTACCAAATTTACATTCCAGAGCTTCTCCCGTTTAGTTGCTCTGTACATAGGTTAAGGGAGGCAGTAAATTAAAGAATATTTTGCTGCTCAATCACCTGCCCTTTAGCTAATTACACAATCAATTCCATTTAAGTATGTGGTATTACATCCACACTAACATAACCACAAGCCAGCCTTGTACCAGGGAATTCTCCATCCCTCTCATAACACTCTCCTTGCTGTATCCCCGTTGCAATCCCTGAAAAGCATCTTCTGTGGATCAGGGGACCCTCAGCAACAGCACAGGGTATGGTGTGGTGGATGATGACTGGAAGAGGGGTGGAAAATTCTTTGATATGAATTTTTTTGTGCTTGTGCTGGGTTGGGTGTACCCCAATTTCATACTACCAAAATATACAAGTTTGTGCCATTTTTATTGAATGATGAAAGAACTAGATAACTTACCATTTAATAAGAAAACAAGGAGAAAGTAAAATGGTTAGAAGGAAAGGCTGTCTTTAATCATAGAATCATAGAATCATAGAGTTGGAAGAGACCACAAGGGCCATCCAGTCCAACCCCCTGCCAAGCAGGAAACACCATCAGAGCATTCCTGACAGATGGCTGTCAAGCCTCTGCTTAAAGACCTCCAAAGAAGGAGACTCCACCACACTCCTTCATTCCCTACTAGTTCTTAAGACAGGCATAGGCAAGCTCAGCCCTCCAGATGTTTTGGGACTACAACTCCCACCATCCCTAGCTAACAGGACCAGTAGTCAGGGATGATGGGAGTTGTAGTCCCAAAACATCTGGAAGGCTGAGTTTGTCTATGCCTTTCTTAAGTTAATAAGATTTGCCTTTAACTCACAGTCTTATGGATTTAACATTTGCTCTGGGTTATTAATCCATTTGGATTTATTTGCTTAATCTACTGGTATGAAACTGGATCCAAAAATTGTTTACTCAGAAATGTCCCACTGTTTTACATGAGGCTTACTCCCAGGTAAGCATGCCAAAGACTGTACCCTGAACCAACTAAAACCCGATCCCTAGCATGGATGCAGTTCAAACCTTGTATGGAATACTTCAGTTCCAAATCCCAGTAACAACCGCTCTCCTATCCTACCTAATGTGCTAAGTTCAGCTGTTCGTCAAAATGTGACGATATTCTGTGAAAGAGAATCAACACTGTTAATCTCACTTTTCAGAAATGCTGACGACATTGTTTAAAACGCATACCTCTGAGGCATTTTAGCTGCCTTACAACGATTCTGGAAAAGGACTAGCTTCTTAAAGAAAGTTGAACTGAAGGAAAGTCTAATGATAGCCATTCATCACTTGCTCAAGGGACCAAACTCTACAACAAGCCCTGCCCAAGTATCAGATCTTGCTTTACATTTACTGCATCAAATCTATTACAGGACCTAATAATGACAAGAAGTTTATTAAGTGCTCACTCACCTGCACATCTTCTGAAATAACAAATGACACCAGCCACCAGCCCAATTAGGTCAGTGCTTAATTAACAGTGCAATTCTATACACGTCTACCGAGAAGTAAATTCAATGAAGTTCACTTGCCTCAGAGATATGCTCTGGGCATTAAAAATAGAACCACACAGAAAGCAGTGGGGGAATGTTTCAGTCTACTAGGGCACACTCAAACTTTGGTTTAAGGGAAGCCATTTCCATGACTAATTACAGTAAGAAGACACAGAACCGAAGATTATGAATGAATTTGATAACAGGTGGCCATCATAAAGTGCAACTCGACACACTATTACTTAGAAGTTTCTCACTCAGAAGAGAGTGGCATGATGGGGTGCTGCTGCTGCTGCTGAAGGCCCACCCTCCTGACAACATCACAGCTAGTTGATGAGGTAAGGGTATGGCGAACTCAGTGGTGAACTCATGCCTGCGCAGGTGTGCTGTCATGACAGCTGGACTGACTCTGTCACTGTGTCCACACAGCGCTGACATCACCAGTAGCCTGCCCTGACCCTACACAGTCCAGGTAAGTGGTAGTAACACTGCTGCTGGGAGGAAAGCTCTATGGCACCACCCTACCATGCTCGCCACCCCTGATCCCACTGTGTTCAATGGGGCTCACATCTTAGCAAGCGTATTTAGGGTTACAGCCATTTTCTACAGATGATGTTAACTACACCTTTTACTATGGATCAGGGCTTTTTTTTTTTTAGCCAGAACTTTCCGGAACTCAGCTCTGGCATCTCTCAGGTGGGCACCATTGCCATTATAAGAGAACAAGGGAGGTGTTCATGGTGAGTTTTCTTTTTCTAGAAAAATAGCGCTGGTTGATATGATATAATAAGTGAAAAAGAGGCAGTTGAATGTACATAATAAATCCTTATGGAATTTACAAATGCAAAAACTGATACAAACACCTCTTGATTCCCTTTTTTTTGTTTAGAATACTATCTAATGAAAGCTTTTATTTTATTACTTGGATTACCAATCACACATTCCCCCCTCTCCCCCGCACACACTTATTATTATTATTATTATTATTATTATTATTATTATTATTATTATTATCATCATCATTTCTATATCGCTTTATATTTTCATACACTTTACATACAAACAGCTGGACAATACACCTCTCCCTCATTCTCACAAACCACACATACCAGTACAAGCTCACCACGTCCACATACAGATCACACATCCATATCTCCCCCTCTCCCCCCACATGCCACATATACATATCTCCCCCCCCCTCACACACACACCTTGAGCATCCACACTCAAATGCAGAGAGGTTTTCCACAGGTGAAAGAAGTACTTGCTATTCCCACATAAAAATCCATCTCTCCCCCAAATCCCCCCAAATACACAAAGGCCACCAACTTTGCGCCCATGGACACAGGGTTGGTGATCCCTATCCTATTAAAACCAGGTAGCCATTGTAAAATAGCACTTTTGGGTGGCTTCAGCTAACATTTCACCCAAAGTCTGGCAGTGGTTTCAATGGCTGAACCATGCCAGCAGTGTGTGTCCTTTAACTTCAGCTGGTTCTGGTAACAGTTTCATCCTGTCCTTCTATCCTGATACTTGATATTCCCGTTAGTGACCTTGTTCAAGGGTACTCCATTAAATGAGTCCCAGAGTGAGAGCAGCTTTGCACATTGCAGCACTGTCAGAGGAAGTAGAAGTGGTCTGAGCTTCCTCTGTGTGTTTCCTAAACACCAGCTAAAACTGGGAGAAATCAGCAGGTGTGTATGTGAGGCACAGGTTTCCACTTTGAGCACCCCTGAGGAAGATGCAAAAGCTCCCTATTAGCCTATCTGCAACTGGGCCACATTCAAAATATTGTTGTTAACATATAATGCCTTGAACTAATCAGGACTGGATATCTGGGGCCTTGCCTTGTACAGATGCGTTCAATCAACATTATATGAGGATGCCGGTCTTGTTGTGCTATGATGGACTGACTGCTATCTAGCAGCAACGCAGAGGCAAACCTTTATTGTAGTGATGCCTCTGGAATGCTACCCAGGAGGCACCAACTTTGGCGTATTTCAGATGCTTATTAGAAACTTGTCTTCTTTTCAGGGCATTTCCCAACAGTTAATTGAGGAATCATACTGCTTGGTGTTGTACGCATGTTCATATTCTGAATAATTTTACTTGTTTCTGTCTGTAGATATTTGCAGACAGGAATTGTGTTAGAGTTTCGACTCTTCCTCTTCCAAACCATTTCAAGGTTGGTTTGTTTATATAGCAAGCAAGCTAAAACTTGATTAAATAGAATAAATAAAATGAAGTTCCCACTTCAGGTGGTCCACAGGAAGCAAGACTCACTCCCCACAAATCTTCTTTCAGCGCCGGTGGAGTATTTAGTAAACTACCCTTTCAAGAAATAGCAGTGATGCCCATATTGTCCTCAAAATGACAGAAAAACTAGATATATGGGAAATCAAAGGGATAATTGAGGAACTGCCTATTTCACAGTGTCATGATTATTCTGTAAAATATAATAATTCACAGTACAAATGTATTTCTGGAAACATACATAAAATCCTTCTCATTCTTGATACAGCCTTGGCCCAGTATACCTGAAGAAGCGTCTGCATGCACACGAAAGCTCATACCAAGAACAAACTTAGTTGGTCTCTAAGGTGCTACTGGAAGGAATTTTTTATTTTATTTTGTTTCCACCCCCATTGTTCAGCCTGGACACTGAGGTCCAGCTCTGAGGGCCTTCTGGCAGTTCCCTCACTGCAAGAAGTGAGGTTACAGGGAACCAAGCAGAGGGCCTTCTTGGTAGTGGCACCTGCCCTGTGGAACGTCCTCCCTCCAGATGTCAAGGAAATAATCAACTATCTGACTTTTAGAAGACATCTGAAGGCAGCCCTGTTTAGGGAAGTTTTTAATGTTTGATGGTTTATTGTGTTTTTAATATTCTGTTGGGAGCTGCCCAGAGTGGCTGGGGGTATAAATAACAAATTACTTACTTACTACTACTACTACTACTACTACTACTACTACTACTATCACCATTATTATCACTATCATCATCCCTCAGGTGATGTTTTCACTATAGCAATTCTTACCCAGTACTGGCTGTCCTCCATCATACTTTGGAGGCTGCCACTGCACTATACAGTTATCTTCACCAACATTAGTGATTTCGGGAGCCTCAGGAGGGTCAGGTACATCTGGAGAAAGAAAGAGAGGTAACAAGATTTCTCTTGTAGCTGCCTGTTTCCTTCAAAACACACATGCACACCGTATTTCTATTGCTAGTGTTTAATTCACCACAGAATCTCTTCCTATGGAACTTTCTGTCATAAGATGTAGTAACAGCCACCAGCTTTAAGAGGGGATAACACAAATTCAGAGAGGGTGAGGCTATCAGTGGCATAACAGCTTCTGAGGGTTATGCCTCCCAATATAAGGCTATATGCATATACACCACACATTTAAAACACATGGCTTTAAACAAAGAATCCTGGGAATGGTAGCTCTGAGGGGGGGGTTAAAACAGTTTCCAGGATTCCTTGGGGGAAGCAATATGCTTTAAATCTATAGCATATACCTAGCTCCAGTTGCTGGGAACACAAGGGGAAAGGGCTATTGCACGCAAGTCCTGCTTATGGGCTTCCTAGAGGCATCCAGTTGGCCACTGTGGGGAAGTGGATGGTGGTCTAAACAGACCTTTGATCCTATCCAGCAGGTCTCTTCTTACGATTCAGTATTACCTATTCACACAACCAGATTTACTCCTTCATTTTAGAGGTTCCCATATGAATGTGCTGTAACCCTATTTATGATTCTAACAAACTGCATAACGCTCCCTCTTTATTGCAGGAAGCATTCTTCGTCTTGATGCATTTGTCATTGCAACTTTTAGTAGCTTTTTCATTTCAAAGAAAGTGTGACCCCCTGATAAAACAAATGCATGAATTGCACAGCTGATTTTGGGATAAATTCAAGTATGATATATTGTTTGGTCAACAGGGCAAATCCACATCTCTGAAGCAATTAACGATTGAAGGAATGAAGGAAACAAGAGAAAGAGACACAGACAGTGAATCTCATCTAAAAACTCAGTTTTCTCATATCTCTTCCCCTCCTAAGTCACATAGAGAGGGGCACATCCATTTAAGAAGGTCACTGTGTGTTCTAAACATGTTGTGTTTAGAAGGTCACTGTGTTTCATGATGTGAAGACAACTACTTATTAGGGCTGCACTGATCAGCTAATCTGTTCATTAATCCTTTTGATCGACTATACTACCAGATGACAAGTTTTCCCCCCTTTCACTCTGCCTGCTATGTGGCACACTTGTTAGTCCTACTTGCCACAGTAGGTCAGAGGGACATTGTCAGGAGAAACATCATCTGCAGGGTCTCCTGCTCCATTGGAAAATGTATTGTGCTATCAATGGTTGTGACTTCGTGTTAGGCTGGCAGAGAGAAGACTTGGCTCACTTGTACCAGGCTTTAGAAAGTGCCCATCTGCCTTGCTTACCAATCACTTTGACAGTGATATCAGCTGTATCTTCCCCTGCTGGGTTCTTAAGCGTAACTCTGTAGACTCCCTCGTCTTCCTTCTCAGCTCCTTCAATGGTGAACACACAATGGTCTTCATACATCTCTACACGGACTCGGCCTTCGGAATCGGAGAGGACCTGTGAGCAGTTATGGGGAGAAAGGTTATGTTATGTTGCTTGCGTTCTTAGACCGAGGTGAAGGTCACAAACCGGGACACTACTTCCGGTTTTGCGGAGTTCATAAACCGATTAGTTAGTAAACAGGGCTGTTCTTAAACCGAGGTACCACTGTATGTGTCATTGATCTGAGCTGGGAACAGATTGAGCCACTTGTATTTAGAACCACCTTTCTGCCTCACCAGCAGAGATCTGGGAAGACTGAATAGTTCCTGGTAGTAGACCTTAACTGATTCACACTGGATTTGGATGGGTGACTATAGACACTCCCTCCCTAGTCATCACAATGTGATTTTGGATGGATGGAGTTCTGAAACTGTTTCTGGTTTTGTTGTTTGGTTTCCCTATGCCCAGTTTTAGAAAGGGCTCAGAGGGATACTGCTCTAGTACTCTTCTAATGCCAGTGTGAGATTATTGCCACTCCCCAGATCCTTGCACACAGCAGCAGGCTGTATACCAGGGGTCCCCAAACTAAGGCCCGGATGTGGCCCAATCGCCTTCTAAATCCGGCCTGTGGACGGTCCGGGAATCAGCGTGTTTTTACATGAGTAGAAAGTTTCCTTTTATTTAAAATGCATCTCTGGGTTATTTGTGGGGCCTGCCTGGTGTTTTTACATGAGTAGAATGTGTGCTTTTATTTAAAATGCATCTCTGGGTTATTTCTGGGGCATAGGAATTCGTTCATATTTTTTTTTCAAAATATAGTCTGGCCCCCCACAAGGTCTGAGGGACAGTGGACCGGTCCCCTGCTGAAAAAGTTTGCTGACCCCTGCTGTACACACATTGTTCTCTGCTCCCTCCTTCCCTCCCTCCCTCCACAAGGATCTCCACAAGGATCTCTGCACATTTAGCTGTGAAACAGATAGATAGTGCTTGGCTGGCAGCCCCTAGAAGGTGGTGTAAGTTTAGAAGAGTTGCTCAAGTTCAAAAACTCTGAGTCCAAAGAGAGACAGATTTAAAGGAAATACCTTAAACAAATATTTTAAAATAGCAATTTATTATGCAAGAGATCAGCTTTCCTATTTCTCCAGCACTGTTAATTACTGAATTCATGACAGAGTCACCAAGACTCTTTATTAAGAACCAGATATCTCTGTTTGACTGGTTGAAGAACTTGCCTTGTTGTCGTTATTTAAATCTCCACCTGTGCCTGTAATGTCTTTGGACTGGTCACTTAGCAGCACTAGTTCGTTGTTCTGGAAGAGACACAAAACACAGGAAGAGTGGGGAAACATCTGGAAGGCACCATGTTGTCTAGCCCTGAACTAGGAGATATAAGCAAGGAAATATGCAATTTCTCCCCCATGAAGTACAATGGCAAAAGGAAGGGCAGCTAATTCATTTCTCTCTGCAGTGATTGCTACACGAGTCTCCCTTCAGGTTTAAAAGCAGCAAGCCTAATGCCATATGCAGTTACCATTTACTGAATCAGGCCATTGGCTTATCCAGCTCAGTCTTCCTTCTAACAAACCACAGCTTTTCAAGACTGAGGTCTTTCCTGGCATTAGTATCTGAGACCCTTTGAGCAACGGAATCCGTTCCGGAAGACTGTTCGACTTCCGAAACGTTCGAAAACCGAAGATCAAAGGGCGGTCAGCAAAATCCATGGAAAAAATGGAGAAACGGGCCTCAGAAGCTGTTTGACTTCTGAGGCGCGTTTTAAAACGGAAGCATTCACTTCTGGGTTGTCGGCATTCGGGTTGCGAATTGTTCATCAGCGGAGACATTCGAGAACTGAGGTTCCACTGTATAAGGAAAGGAAATTAAAAAAGAAAGAATAATAATTAAAGAAAGCTGAATAGAAAATAAAGGTTGGATGTAAGGAATTAAACTATGCAGAATCTCCTTTAAACGGCCCAATATTTTAAACTAACTAACTAACCAACATTTAACTAGCAGGTTCTGTGTGGGTATGCTAAGTCACGTATCAGAATTCCCCCCCCCCCAAAAAAAAAATGTTCTAGGGCTTAAATAAAATCACATGTTCTGAAGACGGTTCCCCAGTTCACGAAAGACCTGTAAAGAATGGGAAATAACTGCCATATTATACCCCCGCCTCCTTATTCACCTTAAGCATGTACAAGTTCTAATAATGTCCACTTGAAACAATGCTGGAGGCCAAGATGAGACACAGGTGCAAGATGAGATAAATGCTGACAGCTGGAAGTGTCTGGTCTTGCCAACAAGCAAGTGGAAAAAGCCTGTGGAAGGAAGACCTTCAGGAGGTGGGTTGGACCCTCAAAGCAACTGCCACGGAGGGAGCATTTCTCCCCATTCCATGACCACACACCTTGTTTGACAGCATCGGGATTTCAAAGGGACAGAGAAGCCCAGTTGGTAATAAGGGCCACAAGAGGTCAGCCTTGCACTACATAAAGAGAAATGTTACAAATGAAAGGGCCTTGAGAATCTTGAGAGATTCCATTCCATTTTCTCCCATTACTCTGTGGTCCAGAATATTCCTTTGAACTTCCTGCAGTTTTTCCAAACACATAATGCTGGGTGTTTTACTTTATAGTCCTGAACCTCCTTCCAAGTCTCAAGGAGGGAAAGTCGTCTGCATTTTATAAATTCACACAAGCAATTGAAGCTCGCAGCATCCTTGTTCTTCAGATGAGCTCCATACGGAAAAGTCTAGCAGAACTGCTGCCAAGATGCTTCAAAAAGGAAATGGTCCCACGAGAAGAAATTGGATTCTAAAGATTTCTATATGAGGTGAAACCCCAGAGGAAGGGCTGTGCTCTGCATTCAAAAGACCTCGTGTTCAATCTCTGACTTCACTGGGTAGGGCTGGGATAAACCCCTGTCTGAAACCCCAGAGAGCAAACATTGGGATGGATCAATCGCCTGACTCAAAAGAAAGAAAGAAAGAAAGAAAGAAAGAAAGAAAGAGAGAGAGAGAGAGAGAGAGAGAGAGAGAGAGAGAGAGAGAGAGAGAAAGAAAGAAAGAAAGAAAGAAAGAAAGAAAGAAAATATGTATGATCATTCCTTCATAGAGTGATCCTCCATTCTTGAGTAGCTGTTTGGATTAGTCACAAGAAGCAATGATCCATGATAAATGATCAAAACATAAATAATAGTAGCATTTCCACGTGTTCATCAGATGGGAGATAAGTGCAATGAACATAAATTTGGGAAAACATCCACTATCACAAGGGGGCTTGACCTTGTTACTTGGACTGCTATCCTCAACAAACTCAGAACTGAAGCTGCTTTCACCATTTTGAGGTTGCCTTTTTTAAAGTGCTTACTTGGAATGGTAAATGTTATATATAAGTATTATTTTAGAACACACATTAAAGTCAATATCTTTTCAAGTAACAATATATTTTTTTTATTAATCCAGTTATATTTCTGAAATAAAATAAGGCATAAGAACATATGTGCTTGAGCTGAACCATCTTGGACACAGTGACATTTTTACCTTGTTTACTTTCTGCCAGATCACTGTGGGCACTGGATCTCCTGATATGGGTACATCAAGTCTCAGCTTGTTTCCAGCCACCACAATTATGGTGTCAGGAGACTGGCCCATGCAGTCAAGGCGAATTTTGGGAGGTTCTGCAGCAAAAGCATAGAGGCAAAGAAGCATTTTCTAGCATTACTGAGGATTAATCAAAGATTCAATTTTATTTTGCCTTTCTCCCATTTCAATGACTTGTGAATGGCACATATTGCCCTTACCGTTTCTAGGCACAAAGTCAATCTTAACCTCTGGAAAAGAAAGAAAAAGGATAAAATGTATCTGAAAGTTTTTATTTTATTATCTTTTCTTTTTATATTCCACCCTTTCCTCCACTCAGGAGAAGAGAGTGGCTAACAACACAAATTAAATCAATCAGTAATAAACCATCATAAGAGCCATAAAATCACAATAAAACACAGTAAAATCATCAACAACAGATCTTTAGAACTGCACCCCAAAGTCAGTTCCCCTGTTGGATGTGAAAACGGACCAATCATAGGCTCATTTTAAAAATGCATAAACAATAACCTCTCATGATGTAAAGCTGTCAACACTAGGAGAAGCAGGTAAGAAAAACAAAATACAATTTTCCTTAACTTTTGCCCAAAAGTGATTCATTTTCTCAGAAGTTCTGGTGCCTTTATGACAACAAATGACTGTACTTTGTGCATACTTGGGATTATATATTTTCTATCTGCTGAAACAGTTCCCACACTATCCTGTCACATGCCTTTCACCACCAGAGCTGCCTGCTTGTTGCGGGACCAGGCGTCTGGCTCCCCATACCCCAACCCATATAAATAAGAGACCAATTAGACTGGTATGGGGTCAAAACAGGACACAACTTTATTGAATACAGATAAAAGAGGTTTGGCTTGGGCATGGGGCCATCTAAATACTTCCAAAAGACCCACTGGAAGTGACGTGTGGTCAATCTAGGTGGGGGTTCCAAAGACTTACATCAAATAGGGTGACCCCTGCAGGGACCATTGTCTGGGGGTTTGCTTTTGGGCCTGGCCCCGCCTCGGCATGCAGCCACGGCCACTCCCCCTGGAGCCCTTTAAAGGGATACTCCAGTGTTTGGAGGGGCAAACACTCCCCTCCATCCAAAACAAAGGATTGCCCCAAAGCCCAACTGCCAACCGAGAACAGCTAGTGCCCCAGCTGTGGGCTGCTTAAATGGGCAAGGGGCGGATCTGAGGGAAGCCTACCAAGTCTGTCGGCTCCATCCCCTGGCACAGCCCAAGTCCCAGCCTGCATCCCCATTTGCCAAAGCAGGGTGCAGGCTAGGATCCAGTTCCTGGTAGGCAGTGCGGGTTAACTTTATTTATTGGGTTAATTTACGAATCTTTACTAAACACAAACAATTTTCTTATGTGAGGGTACAATTTCACCAAAGTCAAGCACCGAAGGCACATTAATTTAATTTCAATGGGAGAAATTTATGCACATGTTCAGCTCTCCTGTTGAAATTAAAAGGACAAAAGGGCTTAACTTTGTCTGAACTGTGCTGTAAATAAGAGCTGGGCTACACTTTTTACATAGGACTGCAGACAGATGAATATTTTTGAGTGCTTCCCCATATACATAAGCACATCAAGGAGAGGCCTAGGCTACCCCTCCCCTCTGAAAAGGTTTTTTTTTTTAAAAAAATAAACAAACAAAACAAAACAAAAAACAAAACAAGGAAGCATTCAAAAATATAACTCCCCCAACTGCAATTTGGAGTTGTACCATCCAGAATTCTACCTTCTTCAGTTCTGGCTTCTTTTCTTTTGCTAGTGCTACTTATCTCATATTCAGCCTTTCACTTGGTATTGTGCCTTCTTCTATCATCCCGTATGACCCTGTTTCTATAATCAACACTCTCACACACTCCTGACTTTCCCTGTCTCCAAACTGCCTCAGATTTGTCTCCCCAGTACACACACAATTTAATTTATTCACCAATTTGCATTTCTGATGCTGCTAACTTAACCATGTCATTCGTTCAATGTGCATAACACAGCATCCTAGATCCATGGAGCTGAGAGAGATCAAAAAATTAACTACTCCAAATGATTATCCTTAGTCTAGATTCTCCATACATCAAACCATCTGTCATAGTTTATATCAATCCCTTCCCCTCAGACAATTAATTCACATCAACTAGCTTAAAGGCAAATATGCAGGAGTTAGCACACTGTCATAAATTTCCACAGGAAAGAAAGCATTTTGTGAAACAATGCTGATTGCTCAAAGAGATATTTCCCATTGGCTCAGGTAGCCCAGATTTCTATTTCAGGCTTTGTGGTGTTGCATCAATGCAGGCGCACAGTATGCTATATCTAAGGCATGTACTTGCCAGTACAGCAAGGCTTAGGAATGGTCAGAAGTGACCTGCACATTTCCATAGCCATGACCATCTGTCCTAATGCTTCTCCATCTGGCACCTTCTCCTTTTTTTTACAATGAAATTCTTGAGACATTAGATAGCCACCACCCTTCTCCAACCATTGGCTTCAAGACCTCTACTGGAATGCCATCTGACTCATGTTTCTTTCATTAAAAGAGTTTTCATTTTTAATTTGAACAGCTGTTTCTCCATTTGCTCAGTTGGATGGAGGCACTTCTTGTTTTTTGTTTAGTATTAGGTGTGCACTTGCACACACTTGACACTCAGCATACTTGAGGGTCATGCCCATTCCTTTTCTGATCACTGCTAGTCCATACTGCAGGCCAGGGTCTAGAACAGGGGTGTGGGATAAATTTCCTTCCTTCCTTCCTTGATATTTTAATGAGAAACTAATTCACAACTACACATAACCCAAAACACATTTTATCCCTTGAAATTCACACACCTCTGAATTTTGTAGAGCAGCTCTCCACCCAAACAATATGCATAAAATATGCATATGGTATCTGAAGAAGTGTGCATGCACACGGAAGCTCATACCAATGACAAACTTAGTTGGTCTCTAAGGTGCTACTGGAAGGAATTTTTAAAATATGCATAAAACTGCATGTGCTGGAGGAAAAAATGCATTAAATGTATACATCCATGGAGTAATATACATTAGGGGAAAATTGCTTGCAAAAATGTGTATCTGAGTCAAAAGTGTATACCAAGGTGTTGGGGAAAATTTGTACTAAAAATGCTGCTAAATTTTCATGAGGATTGTTTATTAAGTGGGCACACTGCTGTGGAAATGTGGAGGATTTAAGACTGGAAAAATAAAAAATGGAAACAAACCAAAATAGACAAATTTTTCCACACTCAAAGCCCCTAATGCGTGGATGGACCAAGGCTTATCCTGAACAGTACAATCCACATCCTTTCAAACAGTTAGTCCTATAGATGAGGTTAATGGATATGTTTTGTACTAGTCGGGGGGGGGGGTTAGACATCAGCAATGACCCAATGATCAACAATTAAAAACCCTTTATATTTTGAGCATATATATCTGCCAAATGGGAATGAAACTGAACAGTGCCTATAAAAATGAATGAGAGCAGAAGCTATAATGAATTTTCCATATAAACACTGAAAGAAATTGCTAGCACAGTACTGTTTGTCCTATGACTTGCCATAAAATAATGGGAATGTAAATGGACACATCGAGCACCTGCAGACTTGAGGCTCTCCATTTATTGCAGTAGAAGACTGTGTACAAAGATTAGTCCCCTACACCAAAAACAGTACAAAAGCTATTCAGAAGAGATTGCTGACTTGGAGTAAGACTTTCTTGCAGATGAGCTATATCCTCCTGGAAGAGGGCCCCTGCCTATTATTATCAAAACAAGGATAGATTTTCCTCTTATGGGTTTTAGAATTAGCTTCTAGGAAACAACAGTTTACAATGCTGGAATTGTTTCTGTGTACTAAATTCAGAAATGACCTTTACACCGTGGTGATAATCCAATGCACAGTTATGTGCACATAAATTCCACTGAGATCAATAGGCTTAATTGCACCTAATTCTGCTGGTTCACAGCCAAATCTATGTGAAAGTGGAAGCTATTCATTAAAGTTGTGTGTGCTTTTCTCTATATATTTAATTTCAGTTTAATTGTGGCATCCAGTGCTGACCTTCCCATACTTTGGTCAATACCACAGTTCTTTTCGTAACTTTCTCTAGTAAGGTATAAGATATTTAGCCACAGAGTTTCTGTGGTGCTACATAAGGCAATTAGAAGGATTTTAAAAAATCAGTCAAAAAGTGTGCTGATATTTTAAATAATAACATTTGGCTTGATCCAGCCCACCATAGGCCTAATGCCCATGCTTGGAGATATCCCAATTAGGGTACAGAAGAACCTTATTTCACCCTTACTGCCACAGTGGACACACAGAGATGCACAGTACTAAGGTGCTTTGAAGCTCAGGCATCACCAAGAGGGAATCTCCCATTTCATCTTCACACAAAGTGAACATTCCCACCAAGAACAGAAATTGGATTCCAGAACACTTACCCAAGAAACGAAGATGGGCTGAGAGATTATATGCAAATCCTTCAGGTACAAAAGAATAATCAGCTTCGTCTTCTGGAGTTACATCATCAATGGTTAGTTTATGGATTCTGATATTGCAAAAATACAAAATACAAGCTTTGTTTGGGTCCATTCACTTCCATACAGGACAAATCCCAACCCCAGAGTAGATGGATAGGTAAGAAAGAATGCCACATGCATATATACATATACATATTCTATATTATAATAAATAAGCATAAAGAGTGTGGAACCTATATCACAAACTTTATTAAGATGTCACTTCATTCAAATCAACTTGACTAGTGTTTCAATCCCGTGAACTGCAGGTGTGGCACCTGTGCTCAAAGAGATCCTTATAAGGCATAACAAAAGCCTAATTTCACCCCTCCTCCATGATATCCATACACAAACACTGTGCTGAATCATTACAGGTCTCCCTCTATGCTCTGCTTAGTGAAGGAATTCACTTTTCTTGGCCAAGTTGAAGGAGAAAAACTTGAGAACTGTAGACACACCTCCCATTCCTTATAACAACCTTGCATACTGTCTGCACATACATGTCACAGAATTGGGGGATGTAGTGTTGTTGGGCATCCATCCTTCTATGGACTGCAATGGGCTTGGTTGAGCTCTAGGTATATTACTATATGTTTGAGGGAATTTCATAAAGTAGCAGCCATTTCCAGTATACAGTATTACCACAAATGCCAGAGTGACTGGAATGCAAAAATCATCAGCCTTCACAGGCGCGTGTCTAAAAACTGGAGAAAGATCTGTTCCCAGAGATTCATGAATCATTCACTGTAACATAACCACACCCTTTGTACAACTATCCTAAACTAATACACACACACTCCTCGCGTCAATTTAAACACCCACAAAGCACAATACGAAGGCATTCCCATATATCTCCTTGCCATTCAGAGGGAAGTTTGCATTTTCCCTCTGAGTAAAATTAGTACATAATATTGGGTCATATACAACTCTTCTCTCTCACCACATACCATCTTATCACATATTCTCTCCACCCGAAGGAATGTATTAGAACTAACCATTTATTATTACTATTGCTATTACTATTAGCAGCTTGTTACTTACAGCACCCTGGCTTAATTTTCTGAAGCACGACTTACCTGCCAATATGAGAGATTTTAGTCCGTTCATTTGGAATCACCTCCTTCCCATTTTTCAGCCAGATGCCTTTCACATTCTCATCAGAAACCTCACACTTGAACACGGCCTGGTCCCTTGCCTTCACCGTCAGGTCTGCGATACTTTGGTACACCTCCAGCTTCTTCTCTGAGATCGCGAATTTTGCGGATGGAGCAACACAAACACCAGAAGGTCAGAGGTCAACCAAGCACCGATGCTGTGGATGTGGCTTTTACAAAAAGAAGAGGCTAAAGGGACTGTTTTGGGAAAGGTGAAATAGGAAGAGACATCCAGAGCACGTGGGACTTTAACAGGACTTGATAAGCAAGCACCTGTTGTTATCAGGATATCTATTACATCCGGCACATGGGCCTAACAATCCCCATAATATGCTTTGAAGGCCTGCACAATTAGCTGTCCTACAATTAGCCATCTAGCTATCGGCCGTTTCCCGGCTACAAAGTGGGATACCAACCGCCATAGGTTATAAAAAAGTTCCTTTGGTATTATTAGTCATATCTCACCTTGCACAATCAATTCAGCAACAGACTCCCCACCATTAGTCTTTGCTTTGTAATGCCCATTATCCTCCTTGGTGGATTCATTAATGATTAGGTAATGCTTTTTTCCATCCTTTTTGAACCGATATTTGAATGCTTCTTCCCGGGTCAGCTCCACTCCGTCCTTCTCCCTACAGGTATGAAATATTGTTACACCTCTCCGTAATGCTCAGCAACAGGGCAGTCAACTCCTGTTCATATAGCACAAGTTCATGGTCCATGGGTATGTTACCCATGATCTTTGAGGAATTATCAGAAGTAGTGGATGCACCTGTGAACCTGCACATCCAGCCTCAGATTGGGAGGACAGGATTGGAGCCATTTTTTTTGGTAATTTTGTGCAGGCATGCTAATCAAAATGCTGTCTTAGCTTCCCTGTGTGATTCTAGTGAAACCAGATGTCTCCCTGCTTCTTCATATGTAAAATGAGCACAAGTTTATTCCAAGATATGTGGTATGGGAAGGAAAACGTTCCATGTGGATGAAATTTGAATGCAACGGTAATAGGGCTAATTGTTTTAGTTGTTGTTGTTGTTGTTGTTGTTGTTGTTGTTGTTGTTGTTTCTTCAATTTATTAACCACCCTTCACATGAGGTCCCAGGTTACAATAATACACAGCACACAAACATATATAGACTGAATATTCACTCTTGTAATAATTTTATGGTTCTGATTTTCCTTTTCAGAAAGGGAAAATTATTTTCTCCATTTTGATTTCATGTTTGACGCTGACAAGAATTCATTTCTGGTACTTTAAATGATGAAGACCCTGAACTATTTTAGAGATTTGGTGCAAATTTGAGAGTTCTTCCTCTGGCTTCTGACTCCATTTAAAGCTGGGACAGCTGCATTTCTACCCTTGTCTGCTGCCCATTCCACAGCTATCAATACTCTATAATGAGTATTTATATTTCAGGGAGCAGCCATGAGCCACAGGATCAGATAGTGGCAGCTGCAATATGTTTTGGGAAGGATTAGATACTCCCATACCCATATACACCCACACACCCCACACGGTATGATATCTCCAGACATCCTTATATGAACACCAAACAACAAATGTACATCTGTGCTATATTTTCATACATGTAATGTACACACAGCCACCAGTTGCATAGGCCTATTTATCCCCCCCCCCAAAGAACAGATGATAACACTTAAGTTTGAGGAATCCTATACGTATTGCAGGAACAGCCAGCAGTTTTGTTCTTGTATTCTGGGTTAGCCCTATCATTAGGCAAAGTAAGACAGTGGCCACAGACAGAGAGGCTCAGCAGCTGCTTCTCCCTGGTTGTTTCTGCCCTCCTAGGTCCACACCTTGGTTGTTAGGAGCGTCTCCACCCCCATTGTTCAGCCCAGACACTGAGGTCCAGCTCTGAGGGCATTCTGGCAGTTCCCTCACTATGAAAAATGAGTTTACAGGGAACCAGGCAGAGGGTCTACTTGGTAGTGGTGCCCACCCTTTGGAGCGCCCTGCCAACAGATGTCAAGGAAATAAACAACTATCTGACCCTTAGAAGATATCTGAAGGAACCCTGTTTAGGGAAGTTTTTAATGTTTGATGTTTTATTTTATTTTTTAATATTCTGTTGGAAGCCACCCAGAGTGGCTGGGGAAATCCAGCCAGATGGGTGGGGTATAAATAAATAAATAAATTAATAATAATAATAATAATAATAATAATAATAATAATATAATTTAATGCTTGCTTATTAATGGCCTGGACTGACTGGCTGGCTGACTTGTGAGGCTATATTGTTTCAGATGCCAGCTGAAAACTATTTTTTATTTCAGCAAGCCTACCCAGATATAGAATTTAGTTATCTATGCTTGTTTCAAAAGTTTTACTGATTTCATCTGTGTTTTTATTAACAATTACCTTATGTATATTTGTTCGTAACAGCTTTGTGGGCTTCGTTTTGACTGTGTTTTATTGATAATTTTTATTATGTACACAGCTTTGTGATTTAAGTGGTTTATAAATCTTTCTAAACAAATTCATAAAAGAAATGAAAACAGACTAAGAAAGCAGGCAGAGAGGGAGCCAGCCCTGTCCACTTTCTCCAGCACGCACCCTGTAAGTGTGTGTGTGTGTGTGTGCGTGTGTGCGCGTGCATGGGTATGTCACTCTGCTGCCATGACAGATTCTGGATGCATTGCAGTATTTGTTTCAGCAGGCAGTAAGCAGCTACCATGTAGAGAGGTGAGCAAGTTGGAAATAGAACTGTCTAGGGCAAAGAACCTGCCCTGCACCCGCTCCAAGCTGTCCTCAAGTTCAGTGGAGGACACTGTCTCGTTGCCAATGTTCAAGTAATACTCAAGTGCCAGTTTGGTCAGCTTCTTTTGTGTAACGAGGAGCACCCTCTTGCCCTTTTCCTCAGGAAGGGATGGTTGACACATTAGAACAGCCACATGGCACCACACATCAGTTGTAAGGCAATGATGGGGGTTGTTGGGGTGGGGTTTCCTTGGCAGTATATTTACTTGGTTTTAATGGTTGTTTTCTGCTTCACTGAATTTTGTATTGTGCCTTGTGAACTGCTTTGATTTTTTTTAAATGAACGAAAAGCAGCATTTAAGCTTTTTTTAAAACAATAAAAGAAGGTGCAGATTAGCTTGCTATGTAGATAATGATGATGAATTTATACCTTGCATTTTAATGAGAGTACACAAGGTGGCTTACATATAAGCAATACCAACAAAACAACAAAGCAACAGCAGTTTAAAAACCATCTTAGGTAAAAACAACAACAACAAAAACAGCCTGGAAAACTGCAAAATACTGAACAAAATCAAGATTCTGAAAAGACCCAAAATCTTCACTCCGTGCTTAAAAGCAAACAGAACAGGCCAAGCAGACCTCTCTTTGGAATCCATTTTGCTTCTTGGGTGCCACAACCAACAAGTCCTTCTCCCAGAACCAAACTGGTGCTAAGAGATTCTCTCTGTGAGTGAGCATGGGGGTAGCTGATTTTAGTGCTTTTCCAGATTGATTTAGGAAGGGGTGCTGATGGTAGAGCATGCCCACTCCACTTTATGGTCATCTGTCTTTTTCTGCTCTGGGCAGCCATTTTGTGCTATGCGATGACAGCCATTTTGTGACTGGGGCCCTTCTCAAAATTCAAAATGTGCCCACTGACCCAAAGACATTAGCACCCCCTTAACTTAGTAATTTAAGGCAAATAAATAAATCCTTGCACCGCACTTCAAATGTGTTATGTTTTCTTCCCTACTTGTAGATCTTCTTAGAAAACCACAACAGCCTTTAGACCTATCTTTAAAATGGAATGTGAGGGTCAGTTAGAATATCTTTCTGGCCTTGGGACCCCTTACCCTGCTTATTGCCTGTTCTGTCTTCTCTCTTTGGCCATGAAAGAGGGGTGATGGACACTTGTGTGACAGTTTCGAGCCCCTAAGACTCTGGAGGGCAATTGCTCTCATTTCGTAGTCATTCAGGAAGTAGGAACCCCCACATCTTCCCAGCTCCTTACCACTTCACAGCAGCCCCTTCTTCTGACACTTCAATTTCAAACTCCACTCTTTCACCAACCATGACTACCTGGTCTTCCAGAGAATGAGTAATCAAGACAGGAGGCTCTAGAAATGGGGAAGAAACCTAATTTCAGAGAGAAGAATTCAGAGGAAAACAAAAACCCTTGGAACTCTTATCCAGCTTTTCCAGCTGATAGTCAGCTGTAGCTATATGAATAGTAGAACCTTACACTCCCAGAGTTCTTTCCAACTTGGCTGAGATGCCATATTACATAACTGACTTTCTTACATAAACAATTCCCCTTCATTTCTTTGTAACTATAAATCAGAAATTTGGCACACTTGATTGTTCTTCGTAACCTAAGACTGCCTACGTCCTCCCTTAAAACTAAAATGTAGAAAATTCTGGTGTAAACCAGAATAAAGTCTCAAAAGAAAGAGATTGGGAAGGTGGAAGGGAAGAAGCAGGTTAAGTGTCGGAGTCCCTTCAAATGAAAATGTTGGGCTCCACTGGCACCACAGGATTTCCATTTCCTCTCCTCCCCCTACATGCTCCTCAAAATCTGCTACAAGCCAGTACCTGCTGGACCCTTCTCTGATCCTAATAAAATGGTGGTTATGAATTATGCTTACCTCTGACAAAGAGTTCCGTGAAAGTCTTCTCCTCACCAATCACACACTGATATGCTGCATCATCAGCCAGTGAGCAGTGGTTGATGGTCAGAATCCTCTTGTTCCCAAGAGCCTCAAAAATGTATCTGGTGAAATGCAAAGAGAATTCAAAGGTATCAAAAGAGAAGGAGTTCCTAAATCTTCATCACCCTGTCTTCTATCATGACATAAAGCAGAGTTTTTGACTAGATGCCCCCATCCTGGTGTGCTTAACTGGGAAGACGCACCTTATCCCTTCCTCCCTTTGTTTCTTTCCTCTTCCTTTATCTCTCTATCTCTGCATCATGTAATCAACCAGGGTGGACATGCTTAAGCTAGCTCTAAGCTTAGAATGCATAACCAAGGTTGTCCTGCTATATTTTCTACCCAAGAGTGTTCTGTCTGCATTATCATTACTGGTTGCAACTGTTTGCGCAGAGACTCCACCAGGCAAGACCTTATTCCACCTGCCTTACGCCACCCTCCAGTCTCTGTTTCTCAATTTGTATTGTATTGTTTTGTGCACTGTGGCTTGCCGTTGTTTTATTGATTGTAGTTTCGAAATTATTTATTGTAATTGTTAAGAGTGGGTTTCTGTTTAATTTTTATATGCTCATATTATTATTCTATACTATTCTAATGATTGTTGGGCGTAACTTTATTTGATTGCTTATTTTAAAGATATGTTTTATTATCACATTTTTGTATTGCATTAGATTGTTATAAGGTGTACATTCTTTGTTTCTTCAGCTTGTAAACCGCCTTGAGTATTGTAAGATAGAAAGGCGGTATACAAATTAA
Organism: Lacerta agilis; assembly: GCF_009819535.1. Classification (NCBI taxonomy): domain Eukaryota; kingdom Metazoa; phylum Chordata; class Lepidosauria; order Squamata; family Lacertidae; genus Lacerta; species Lacerta agilis. The sequence goes on along the minus strand of NC_046312.1, from coordinate 47,818,721 downwards.
AAGTGATGATGATGCCTCCCTAGTGGCACACAGAGCCCCAGCGGAAGTAATTCATCCCTTGGGACATGCATAAAGGAACTTTATGGACCAAACAACATTGATGTTGATAATGGGCTTATTGTATAAAAACTTTGCCAGGATATCGTAAAGAAAGGCGAATTAACTGAATCCACAAATGGGAAAGCATAACATGAGAACTTACTTGCTAAGAGACAGACCAGTGATTGGGTTCAGTTCCAGGTGCAGAGATTGAAAGAGGGGGAAACAAAATCAGACAGTCATTAAAATCTGCCTATTAATTCACAATCCTCACATCCAATTATACATAGACCCTTCATTATTCTCTCCACTTTTCTTTCTGATAGAGCCTATCTTTCTTCTTCTCCCCCTTCTGATAATGACTCGAACTTCCACAGCCCACACTTTCCCATTAGCATTTATTGCTTTTTTAAAATACCTGCCGCTGACTTGGATCTCTTGCCCATTCTTCAGCCATTTCACTTCAGCATCTGGGTTAGCAAGTTCCACCATTAATTTGATCTTCTGTCCTTTGTCAGTCTGGTAGGCAGGATCCAGTCTCTTGGCAAAGGCTGGGGAAGAAACAGTTTATGTAATCAAACTCTGCCCACAGGGGTTAGCTCAGTCAGTAGAGAATGAGACTCTTAATCTCAGGGTCATGGGTTTAAGCCCTACATTGGGCAAAAGATTCCTGCATTGCAGGGGGTTGGTCTAGATGACCCTTGTGGTCTCTTCCAACTCTACAATTCTACGATTCTTCAAATACTGCTAATTGTGCATTGCAGTTTCGAGTGGGGGAAATGGACTAGGAGACCTGTAATACCCTTTTCATCTTCCTATATTTTAGGGCTTATGCACACAACAATTTAGCACAGGACTATCTTAGTTTAAAGCTAATGGACAGTGACTGGTAGGGATGGGGGAGGAATTTGATTCAGTTTAAATATAAAGGCAGATCTATCTGATTCATGTTTTCCATAAAAACATGTGAACTGAAACCCACCCATACGTAAAAGTTTGCACTTCTCCAAATTTTGCAGTGCAGTTCTCCAGGCAGTAATGTGTACAAAAATACATAAACTAGGGTAAAAGATGCAAAAAGTGTGTGCTTTGGTGAAAATAACATACAAAAATGCATTATATTAGGATAAATTGCTTTGCTAAAATATGATTATTATGCAAAATTGCCCCCAAATATGTTATAATTGCACTAAAATTTGCACTAAAATGCTGGTGAATTTTCACAAGGACTTAAAAAACAACAACCAATCACACACTGATGTAGAAATATGGAGAACTGAACTTAAGATTGGATAAATTAGAAATTGAGAGAAACCAACATTGACAGGTTCACCCATCCCTAGTAACTGGGCAGAGGCTTAATTATAATGTTCACTTCCCAACTTTCTGCTTTATGTGTTTTAATGAGAGTTACCTATGTTCTCAGCTAATTAATATCTTCAAATCATTATTGAATTATGGTAAACCATGTCTCTCTTCCCTTATTCCATTTCTTTTGCTGAAGCTGCATTCTTCCACAAGACTTGCCAGAAGCACCAACTATTATCTCTTAATTTCGTATACTTCCTTTTAACAGCTACCTTTCTCATCTTGGTTCCTCATTTCTAATTCTCTAGAACCTACTGTTCTTTTCTTGATAGTAAATCGAAGCATGGGAACTGACACATACATGTGAAATGGCCTTTCATATTTTCCCCCCATGGAAGAGTTTGAAAGCTGCTTCACACATTGTATTTCCCCCCTAAAATGAGACATTTCCCATGAATAATAATAATAATACATTTATTGTCAATGTACAACCTGTACATTGGAAAAAAGAAGAGAAGCAATCATGTTCTCTTACCTGTGCTTTTCTTTTCCTCCTTCTTCATGCGTTTGAGACGCTTCAGCATACCTCGCAGATCTGTGATACCATACTGGAAAGCAATTTTCTCATATTCTGATGCAGGAGCTTTCCGGAGGATTTCCCACACATCAACATCTGGCTGTGCTTCAGTTTTTGCCTCAGTTCTGTAGAAAAGGGGCATATAGAACATTTTCTCATAAGGGACTTCAAATAGCCTGCCAATTAGAGTGTATCTCTACTGCATAAATTCCTATTTATATTAAAATACCTGTCAGTTTAGGGGACTCATTGTCGGTGAGGTGCTTAAGGCATAGAAAGACTAAGTGCCTTGATGAAGAACATATAATGTGTCAGAGTCAATGATTGGACCCTTATTTTCAAGTTCCTAAATAATTTCCTTAACAACAATACCAGTCTCCTCCATCTTGCAACAGGCGTCATGGAGACCATGATGTTAGGCAACGGGCGAGTTTTCTGTGTGGCTTTAGCATGTGAGTTTGAGCGAGAAAGCTCCCTTGACTTACAATTCTTAATTATATAGGAGCTCATTTGTTTAATGATGATGGAAGGGAATATAAGTATCATAAAGAAATAAATTGGTTTTTCCGTCTTGCGAGTAGAAAGTGTCAATTTCTCTTCAAAATGAAGCTTAGGCATTTATTGACCATGTACAGATTTTAAAAACAATTAGACTGGAAGAAACTAGATGGGAAGATAGCAACTTTGGACTCCCTGAGCTGATAACTCACTTAAACAGGTTACCTACCAGTTTAGGCATCTTCTAGGCACATGAATCTGTTTATATTTTTTGTGAATATATTTATTAACAAAAACAGCAGTCATGTAAGAGATTGATTAACGGTTAGCAGAGGCGAGGGAATGGAAAGCTTACCGATGTACTGAGTGCAAGATGCTGCTGGACTTGAGAACGATGCAGAGAAGCAGTTGGATGAGCATGCAGCATCCCCATGAGCAAGAAAGAGGGCAACATGTGTTAGCAATAGCGCCATTACTAGAAGAAGGCAGCCCTTTGTTGGTAAGGACTAAGGGTTTGCTATAATGAAAAATGATGGTAAAGAAGCCACAGCACACATTAAACAATCCAGTTCTACATAGTCCTAGGTTGTGTGCACACTACACCTCTAAAGCACCTTTGAAGCGCTCAAAGAATTCTAGGCACCATAGTTTATTAAGAGCTGCTGGGAATTGTAATTCTGTGAGGGGTAAAACCACAGTTCCAAGAATTCTTTGAGAAAAAGAATGCGCTTTTAAGGTATAGTGTGTTCATGGCCCTACATTTATACCAACCTAGAGGGATCACGTGAGGTACAGCTTTGCTGGAAACAGGCCTCATTTAGGGAAATGGGGATATATTTCATGTATACGTAGTCCTTCATTTTTTCATTGCAGATTTTGGAAAGCGTACTGCTGAAGTGGTCTCACATAGCCAAGAACAAGTATCAATGTAGCAGAAGAAACCTATGTATACTCCTAGGAAGAGGTTTCTTTTTTAATTATAATGTGCATCAATGGACCACTCACAGCACAATTTATGCAGTAGGGTTTATGACTTTGCTCTGCCTACAATCAGTGAACTTGGTTTGTAAAGGCAGAGAAAATCTAATTAAAACAAGAATCTATCTAGCTTGGAATGCTAGATCGGCATTTGCATTTCAACTCCTGTCCAGCTATCCCTGACAATTTGTTTCGGTGGAAAGAAATGAAACACTTCGGGAGTCATAGACTGCAGATATTTTTCAGGGTATCTATCCTAATGGCATAAAGGTAAAAGGTAAAGGACCCATGGATGGTTAAGTCCAGTCAAAGGCGACTATGGGGTTGTGGTGCTCATCTCGCTTTCAGGCCAAGGGAGTTGGCGTTTGTCCACAGACAGCTTTCTGGGTCATGTGGCCAGCATGACTAAACCGCCTCTGGTGCATGGAGGACCGTGACAAGTGCCAGACAGCATGGAAACACCGTTTAGTTTTCCACCGCAGCGGTACTTGCATTGGCATGTTTTTGAACTGCGAGGTTGGCAGTTCTAATGGCATACTAAGTGATTATATGGCTCTTCATGCATGAAGGAGACAACAGACTGTACTCACTGTCTGCGCCCCCAACATCCATGCGTTCAACTGAAGGTATGTATGAAATCCTATGTAGAGTCAATGTGTATTCATCAAGGCTGTGTCCATGGGATTGGGAACCATGCAGAAGGCAGGGCCCCTGATCAGGCAGATCGAGTCCATTATATTAGTATATATGGAGAATTCATCATGATGCCAGCATGAAGAGGGCTATTGTCATATGGATCAGTTTGCCACACAAACAAAGGGAACAGAATGGAAGACAGAGCAATTGCTAAGCTCTAACAGGACAAGTAATAAGCAAAAGATACCACTAGCTTTAACCTCCTGTCGATTCTTCCACCGCTTTCTGTTAGTAACAGTTAGAGCTTGCATGACTTTTACAAATAAATGGACTGATTGTACACCAGGTCTACTCCAAAGCACATTTGAACTGCACAGTCCACCCAGATTGTCCTGTGCCTGACTTGACTCTGTCTGTGCTACAAGTGGAGATATGGAGTTGGGGGTCACAAGCAGAATTTGCACTAGCACGGGTTTATGTTGGAACACAGGATTTCTTTGAAACACTAGCCTTCCCACATTGGCTCCAACTAGTCACTCTATATTGGGAAGGAGGGGTATTAGATGCAGCAAGAACACCACAGTTTATCCATGAACTTGGAGGCATTGAGGTGTTTCAGACAGAACCTGTTTCACACAAAGTAAGCTGTCAATGTGTTCTAAACATGTGCGGGAGAGTTAAAAATAGTTGCATACACTCCAGCGATGGGCCTTTCCTATCCTATTACCTTAGATTGATTCAGACCTCTCAGCTGTCACCTCCTTCAAGGTCTCCCTTCACCATCCCATGTCAAAGCAGAGTGACAACTGTTTCCTTTCCTCCCAACCTCTTTCTGGCCTATGGCACCTCTATGTCAATGTCATCTAAATTATTCTGCCGTTAAATAGAGGTCCACACTCTCGAACCATATTAATAAAAGTTTTATTAATGGTGTCACTTGCTGATTAACATGGGAGAGATCCATGGTTGTGACAACTGCAGGACGTATCCTGCACCTATGGGGAGTTCTTTATCATAGATTTCCTCTGTCTACTTGCATTTCTATCCTTTGAAGAAACATTGCACATTTTCTGCAACACCACTAGAATGGAATATAAATCCAGGAACACCTTCTAATACTCTGCTGCCACAAGTATTAGAACGGAAACCTTCATCTTCTGAATTAAATAATTCACAGTAAAAGCTAGTTAACAAAGGATGGGAAATTAAGCACAATAAACTAGAAATAAGCCCTGCTGATTACTTCTAAGGACCAAACCAGACATGCCATCATTCACAGAATTAGCAGTTGCATGAATATTTTTTTAAGGCTGGCAGAGGGCACCCAATCTAGCTTGGAACTCAAGTGGGAGGGTGTTGGGGGCTCCCAGGTCTGCTATTTGCATTGGACGTAATGCAGGGAACAAAGGGTTAAAGCCCCCTTATTCCCCTGTCTGCATTTCAATCTGGATTGAGACCATACTATCTGCTAATATAATATAATACTCATTGTGTGAATAGTGTCACTTCTTCTTTGGTCCTAGATAAATGAGAACTAGGCTACACACCAGTCATGTAGAATTTCTCCAAGTTTTGAAATGATTCTCTCTCTAACTGTGAGTCAATTATATGACATCAGATGGAAGGTACTATTCAGCATATTATTAATCTCAGGATATAGAGTTATAGTCAGCGTAGTAAGCACTACTAAGCAGTTCCATCAGCACAAGGATTTGAAACTTTAACATAATAAATTAACTTTTCAATCAGTTTTAGAATCACACCAATTTATTCCTTAGTGAGATATGCTTGAATAATAGGATGGAGATCCTAAAATATCGAGATCTGTATGACCACTGTATCAAAACAATAAAATGAAAGAAAGTTTCGTATTAAACAGAACTTGGTGTCAATTTCTGGTCCACTGGCTTATACTATGACCACAAGTCTCTTAAATCGGCACACCTGAACTAAGATCCAGTCAACACACCACTGGATCAGCATGGGATCTAGTCACAGGGAAGATGCTATGTCACTGATAAATATTAATTTAAATCAATTTACTTCATTGGGGATGTTTTAGGATTGCATTGAATCCAAAAACATGGTCAGCAAACTCTTTCCACTTTTGATGAGGAATTCAGTAGAGAAATAGGACCACCTCAGTTGGTTAAGGGGCCTGAGAAACGTCTGTATAATCTAGTACTGGTAGGCAGAGGGACAAGGTTGGATGTTATGCAGGGTTGCACTGGCATGGTGGACGCTCTGGGGAGAGACACTGAGATAACTCAAAGTTCTGGATGACAGCACTTCTAGAGCTTGGGGAGAAAAATAAATGAAAATCCTGTCCTAATTTTAAAATTGCTTCAAAAGTGATAATTAGAAGATTCAGGAAAGTAAACTAATCAAACAAACTGCTTTCCATCTGTATTAACTGGGAAGGATTGTACATTCTGCAAACCCCATAGCCTTTTAACTTCCTCTGTTCCATGCAGTTCACACAGAAAAAGAAATAAAATCTTACTCTCTATTCCAGACATCAGAATTCCAAGATATGTTGCCAGATGGAAGATACAACAGGACAGCAAAGTACAGACAGGAAGATTATAAGGCAGAGAGAGAGAGAGAGAGAGAGAGAGAGAGAGAGAGAGAGGCAGACAAAGAAGAGCAAGGGAAGAGGAGACAAAGAAAATGAATATATATATATAAGGTGTCAGAATGAAAAAGAAATCTTAATCAAAGCTGATAATTCTTTGTTACAGACTATGAGTCTCATCCACTTTCTCTCCACCCCCTCCAGTTGCTTAATAATTTCTGGAACTTGTCTCCTCCTCCCAACATGAGACCGTAAAACAGTTTATGCAGAGTGACTTTTCCTCCGTGCACACAAAAAAGAGAGATCACTTTTCTTTCGGTCCTAAAAAGCTTCAGTTTCTTCCCTCTTTGCAAACTGAATAATTAAGCACATGCACAATGAGCAACAGGGACTCTCACATTAGGCAGGTAATTTTCACAGGCCATACGAATTGCCACAGCTGACAGGCTTTAGAGAACTAGTACTGACAGGCTTTAGAGCCAGTGTGGTGTAGTGGTTAAGAGCGGTAGACTTGTAATCTGGGGGACTGGGTTCGCGTCTCAGCACCTCCACATGCAGCTGCTGGTTGATCTTGGGCTAGTCACACTTCTTTGAAGTCTCTGTTATTGGACTACAACTCCCAATGTCTCTGACCGCTGGCCATGCTGGCTAGGAATGATGGGAGTTGTAGCCCAACATCTAGGGTCCCAAGGTTAAGAAAGGCTGATCTAGACCTTTAGCCTTTTCTCCCATCATTTTACAGATGGCAGTGTGCTCACCTCTTTCTCAGCAAGGCACTGAAATCCAACTCTCTGCCTTCTTCATGTCCATCCGCACTGTGCAGTATAGCAAGTAGCATTAATAATAAACAGAAACAGAAACAGAATGCAGTAAAAGCAGAAACAATAACTTCACACAAAGATGTAGATTAAAGCATCGTCATGCTGAAGATAAAAGTCAAATAAGTTTCACATGCATTTTAAGAGACCCATCCCCACAAAAAAGTGTTATACTTCTGCTGGTCCAATATTAGTAGCATAGAATTTTGTGATTATATGAGTACCGTCTCTCTAAAAGTGACTTATGTACATATTTTGTTTAGGCTAAAATGCAGTCAGGAAAGATCTTGCATGCAGTGAACCACATCCACACAAAATGTTACACTTCCTACAACAGGTCAACCAGTGTTGACAGGAGAGAGCAGGAAGAATTGAGGAAACAGAAGCCTGTTTGACTCAAATTATAGTCCAGGAAAACCACAGTATTTTGCTTTTTGCTTTTGCCTCCTGAGAATTTATTGAGGAAGTCACATAAAATGCCCAATTCCATCACACCTACTAATCTATCATACAATTGCAGATATTATCCCATAGCTCAACGTTAAGAGTGGATTTCCTGAATTCATAGATCTTGCAGGATTTATTGCAAACTTACTCATAGGATACATGGCAAAATTAAGAACATAAGAGTCTGCTGGATCTGACCAATGGCCCATCTAGTCTAGTGTCCTCTTCTCACAGTGGCCAACCAAATGCCTGTGGGGAACCCACAAGCAGGACCTGAGCACAAGAGCATTCTCCCCACCTGAGGTCTCCAGCAATTGGTATTAATGACTATTTGCACCATCACCCCTGGTCAGCTCCTCAAATTAAATGAACAAACATAAGCAGAAAGTGACATCTTTTTAACATTATTAATGGATTTTTGTGTTCTTTTCTAGTTATTGTTTCAGAACTTACCCACATAAAATATCCCAAAGTTGTTCTTGCCTTGGGCCTCCATATATTGCCATGGGGTAAGTGAAAAATAATACAATAGCCCAAACCAATAAAAAAAAATTAAATGAACTAGAATGAAATTCAGCAGTTTATCAGCCTCAAAGGGTAGATGAAACAGGTAAGTTTCAGTTTCCAAAAGCTGCCAGTGATGAAGACAAACATTACTCCCAAGGACAGTATTCTACATTATTGTAGCTAACTGCTAAGAAAGCCCTTATCCTAGTTTATACAACTTAGAATCACAAAAAGAATGAAACTCTATTTGGGGGGGGGCAGGGCTTCTGCGGCAGCTCTCAAAATGCAGTCATAGTGGTGAAGATGTGAATGGTGAAATCCATGCATATTCAAGAGAAATAGGTGAATACAAAAAGGATTCATGCACTCACTAAGAAAGCACCATTTCATGGCATACTGTGTGTCCAGTACACTCTCTTCAAGGAAATGAATCTGTCTCTCATGGATGCCACTGCCCCCTCTCCCAATTGTTACATCTGTGGTTTGTGATAGCCACACTAATTCAGGGACTATATGCTAAGGCTCCAATCAGCAGTATAGCTAGTGGATTTAAAGGTATGCATGTGGTCCAAAGGACAACCATTTTAATTAATCAGTGTCAGATTTCTATAAAAGGTAAAGGTAAAGGACCCCTGACAGTTAAATCCAGTCGCAGACGACTCTGGGGTTGTGGTGCTCATCTCACCTTACAGGCCGAGGGAGCTGGCATTTGTCCGCAGACAGTTTTCCGGGTCATGTGGCCAGCATGACTAAGCTGCTTCTGGTGAACCAGAGCAGCGCACAGAAACGCCGTTTACCTTCCCTCCGGAGCGGTACCTATTTATCTACTTGCACTTTTTGGCATGCTTTTGAACTGCTAGGTTGGCAGGAGCTGGGACCGAGCAACGGGAGCTCACCCTATCACGGGGATTCGAACCGCCAACCTTCTGATTGGCAAGCCCAAGAGGCTCAGTGGTTTAGACCACAGCACCACCCGCGCCCCATTTCTATACTACCCATCAACTAAGTCCTTTGGATAGTTTTTACAAACAAAATTTAGGCAGCGTGGCCATTGAGCGACAGTTCATCATGAAGACCGAGGCTGAACACCAGGTTAAACGTGGCTACCTGGCGAAAGCTCCAGTCATCCGTCTCCCTCCTCCCACCATGCTCCTGAATAAGAGAGTCACAAAACACAGAATTCAGCTGGGCACAACTTCATTCAGTCCGACAGCATTTTCTTACTCAACATCTTCCCAACTTTGATAGACAAACACCTAGGGATTCTAAAAGTAGCACATTTGCAAAGGAAGCTTTATTCCGTGAATAATTGCGAGGCAATATTCAAATTAACTGGGTGGTGGGAATTTTCTCCAGGTAGATTGTGACTCTGATCTAGCAAGGGATCAGAAGCTTATTTGCTGAAATAGGATGTGGATACACATGCACCGTAGGGTCCTTTGTGTGTCTGCATGCCCTGGGTGAATACCTACATCCAGGAGCTGAGTCTGTGTGCGTGGCTCTTATTGCTAGATCAGGAACTGTTTGCTCACAGATGAGCATCATCTATGGGTGCACACCTGCATGTGATCTAGCCCAGGGATAGAAAGACTTGCTAGTTCTCACAACCCCAAGTTCAGTTAAGCAGAACCAGGTGTTAAAGGCATATAGTTAGAATTTAAAGAGACAGAATTCACAGTCCTTTCACATTAAAGTCCTGGTTATCCCAATCTTTCTTTCTTTCAGCAGCCCATTTAAGGGCAAAGAAGTGCCTTTTTGTTGTCACAACTTGGGGTTGTGAGAACTAAACAACGAGGAGTCACAAACCCTTGCCAGTCTCCTACTAATCCTCCAGGGACCCACCAGTATATTCTGATCTACTTTTGTTTACCCTCACCTGGCCAATGGAGTCTCTATCAGCCCTGCATGATTTGGATGGGGGTGCATTTTTTACATCCATTTTGTGATGCAGCTGGGGTTGCACATCCCCACCTGTTTCCTAGGACTTTGATGTGTGGTTACTATGTGTGCATCACCAGTTCTGTGCAACACCTTCCTGTGTGTAAAACTACCATTGGATCATGTGTATGCAGAGGTGGGACATAGTTGATATCAGCAACCATGTTTACTTTCCCCAAAGTGTTCACTTACATTAGCTGACCGGTACAAACATTTCTGATGATACTCACCCTCGTCGGAGTGCTGAGCGGAAGTCCATCTCAGCTGCTGCAGGTGCCTCTGTAACAACATAGATTGCAAAAAGCAATACAAATTGTAGTAATGAAAATACTGCAATTCGCTCTACGTGGGGCTACCTTTGAAGGTGACCCGGAAACTACAACTAATCCAGAATGCGGCAGCTAGACTGGTGACTGGGAGCAGCCGCCGAGTACGCTCCCAGTACGTTTCCGAGCACAATTCAAAGTGTTGGTGCTGACCTTTAAAGCCCTAAACGGCCTCGGTCCTGTATACCTGAAGGAGCGTCTCCACCCCCATCATTTAGCCCAGACACTGAGATCCAGTGCCGAGGGCCTTCTGGTGGTTCCCTCATTACGAGAAGCCAAGCTACAGGGAACCAGGCAGAGGGCCTTCTCGGTAGTAGCACCCGCCCTGTGGAATGCCCAGATGTCAAAGAGAACAACAACTACCAGATTTTTAGAAGACATCTTAAGGCAGCACTGTTTAGGGAAGCTTTTAATGTCTGATGAATTATTGTATTTTAATATTGTGTTGGAAGCTGCCCAGAGTGGCTGGGGAGGCCTAGCCCCAACCCCCCCCCCCATGTTCATACCTTTCATTTTAGTTATTAATTTGGAGGCATATATATATATATATATATATATATATATATATATATATATATATTCACCGCTGCATCTTCCTATAGATGTCTATACTACTCACAATCACAAAGGGACTACACAGGTGAGTGTGTGTATGGATTTTTCTCTTTTATAGTTCTGGCATTGCTTTTCTTCTAGCTGTCCCCATTGGGAAAAGCTGAGCAATCATACCCCCATTTTGCTTATGTTCTAGCTCTCATTCTTCTTTTTCTTCTTTTTGCAACATAGTTTTTATTAATTTTTATTTTTAAACTGATTGACATGGTTGCACTGAGATATATCTTTGTTTACATTACAGTGGTACCTCTAGTTGCGGACACGATCCGTTCCGGGGTGCCATTCGCACCCCAAAAAGTCCGCAACTAGAGCGGCGCTTCTGCGCAAGTGCGGAGTGTGACAGAGTGCTTCTGTGCATGTGTGAAGCGTGCAGAATGCTTATGCGCACGTGGCAAAACCCAGAAGTATACACTTCTGGGTTTGCGGCGTTCGCAAGCCAAAAAGACACAACATGAACCTAATGCAACACGTGGTATGACTGTAGAGCATGAAACAACGAACAATCAGATAACCATTTCAGAATATATTACCAAAGTTGTCCCAAAGGGGTTGAAGTGGGTTATTGGCATGTTTATGTTCTTGTTTTTAGTGCGCATTTAATGTTTTTTACCTTGTATTTTTCTGTTGTGAACAGCCCTGAGGTCTTTGGATGGAGGATGTTATGAAAATGTAATAAATAAATAATAAATAATAATTGCCAAAATTGTTACAGATATGAAATGATGTGTAATAACGTGTATTGCTTAGATTGGGGACCAACACATGGTAGAACTGTTTGGTCTTGTATAGTATTCCATGCATGTGCTGCAAACTATGGATACTGTTCTACCATATGCCTGGTTATTTGTATAATCAATAAAGTCATAGCAGACTGCATAAAATTGTCATGTTTCTTTTGGCCTCTTGCAACTTCTTCTAATAATGTTGTTTGCCAATTTGCAATATACCATATGTCCATAGTTAATAATTGTAATGACTCCCATGTCCTGGCAATAGTTGTTCTTGTAGTGGTTAACAGATATATTATAAGTTCCTTGTTTTTAATTTGCAACATATCATGACAAGTTGTGCCAGTCCTGGGGTCATGGGGACTGTCTGCCCATAATCAAATTTATTTCTGTAAAAACATTTTTCCTGATTTTTTTTTCAATTTTTGGACACTCCTACCACATGCGTTGATATTCCCCAAAAGTGGGACATCTTCTCCAACACATTGGGGAACTGTTTGGTTTTATATAGGCTATGAACCTAGGTGTTAAATTCTAGCCATACACAATTTTAAGAACTCTTTCTCTGGGGGTTGCCAATATGGTTTTGTATGGTACTTTTGTCCACAGTCTGTTCCATGCCTCTTCTTCAATTTCTAAGCCCCAATTCAGTTCCCACCATCTTCTCAAATTGTGCTGAGAGCAAAATTGAACATCTATAATAGATGTATACAAAGATGGTAATAGTTATTTTACTATTTTTTGCTATTTTGCCTAAAGGCCATGATATTTGAACAGATGTAATACCATAAATATTTTCCAATATTCTGACACATTTAGGGCCAAATCCCTTTTTTTTAAACCAGTCCAATTAAATACTTTGGTTTCACACAGTCAAATCTTTAAACATATCTAATGATAAACACACAAGAGGTGATTTTTGTGTCCTATTTGATCTGTTTAAATGTATGCATGGCCCTCTCATCAGCGCCTTTATTTCCCGCCATGATAGGTAAATAGACCACAGCCTAGCTCTCATTGTTCAGGTTTTGTACTAAGGTGCTGAAACAATAATGCACACATTTCATTTGCCTTTTAATCAGCGACAGAAACTTTTGCAACTGTGATGCGTTAAAAGCAGTAACTGCACAATGCCTTTAGAGCAAAATTGTTGGTCAAACTAGTCATCTAAAAATACTGCAAGTTCCTGTATTTGAGGGGAGTCAGAGAAATGGGCTTCCAGCACAGTCCTACTTACTCTTTCAAATCTTGTGTGGGGAAGCACTATGTGCGGTAAAATTCATTTTCCCTTCTTTGCACTTCCTCTTTTAGAACTGAACCTAAATAGAGCCAGGGTTTATATTCTGACATATATATATATTTTACTTTTGCTGACTTGACTGGCCAGGACTAGATGGAGATGCATAATTCATCTCCATTCAATTTGCTTGCAGTCAATTTGCTTTTTAAAAGATTGCTTGTTTTAAAACAATTTGCTTGTTTTAAGATTGCCTAGATTAAAAAACATCAACCACAAACAAGACATGACTTTGATTTTTCAGATAGGTTTGTTAAATTGGATTGCAGAAGAGACAGTCCTGCCAGAAACCCCATCAAGGGTTAGCCTAGTTAATATTCAAATACTTAACAGTCCCCTTGACTGAATCCACAATGAAGTTGTCATTATGTTCCTTAAAATCTGTTGCAAAGATAGGAAATATTTATTTTATTTGTTTTGTTTGAAAATGCATATTTTCTTTCTTTTTTAAGTGTTCAGAAATATGTATTTAAATGAATTTTTTTTGCATTTTTACAGACTAATGTGGAAACAGGATGGAACAGACTTTTGATGCATTCAAAAGTGAAATGGAACAGAAGAAGACTGATTCACTCACCTCCATAGTATGAAAGATCTTGGAAGCTCTTAAATGTATCCCTTAAAATAAAGGCTACCCTTTGAATTATTAAATATCTCCACAACTGGGGATGTCTGGCAACTCAAATGACAAGTGGGGGAAATATTTAACTACAGTTAATCATAACATGTCTCGCTCACCCACCCAGAAATCTCATTCTTACTTTTTTACCAAATGGCCTCAGTGATCCCCCTCCCCAGTTTATGTAGCTTTTCTAATCAGAGCTTATCTTAGAAATATTACCACCATGAAAAAAGAAGGGATAGCTACTCCAGCAATGCAAGGCACCTCTGCCATTATGAAAAATCATCTTACCATTGACAACGAGGCTAAAATTACAGCTATCAAACTTGTCCTTCGTAGCCGCTTCACATCTGTATGCTCCTGCGTAAGCCATTTTTGCATCAATGATTTGCATTTCAAAGACATAAACCTTAAAGGAAGAAGAAGAAATAAATGGACCACTCTGCATTCTGCATTCAGATCTCCTGCATTGCAGGGGGTTGACTAGATGACACTTGGGGTCCCTTCCAACTCTGTAATTCTACGATTCTATGTGCGTCTGCCTGCCTGCCAAGAGCACTGAACTCCTCTTGTGTCTTTGAGAAGCCCAACAAGCATTCTTCATTCTCATTTATAAAATACCTACACATTCACTCTTTCCTCCTCACTTCTCCAAACTGAAAATGCTTTTGCATCTTCTTTGCATGGACAAACCCCAGGCGACCCCTGAGCGGAATAATGACACAAGACAATGTGCTATGGGATTAAAATTGGCCACAACTTTATTAAGATTCAGATGTAGGGAGACCTTGGCTCAGGCATTGGGCGTTTATCCTTCCCAGCCCCCAGCCAGAGATCTGGGAAACTTCACGGTTATCCAGAATGTGTGAGGATTGGGCTGGCTCTGGAGAACATATGTTCAAGCAGAGAGCCCGCCCCCTGTTCGCCGTCGCTGGAGGGGGAGGGCAATGACAACCTCTCGGCGTATGGTCAATGCCTCCCCCCTTTACCCCTTTAACGGGAACCCTGGTATCGCAGCCACACTGGGGGCGTGGGGTCACTGCCCCACACCCCTCCCCATTTAGGAAGATGACTAAAGGATTCCGCCCAAGGCCTGAAACTGCCAAAGTTGTGACATTTTGCTATGGGAAAGGCGAAACCTGCCAATGCAGGGAAATTCCTTTCCGGCCCTTCAACAGCGGCCTTGACATAGCAGCGCCTGCGTACCCGTGAGGAAGAGGTTAACCTGCAAAATTAAGAGTTAATTGAGGGAGTGGAGGTTGGGAGAAGCTCTGGAGCCCGACTGCCGTTTCCCCAGGTAAGCTACGCCTTCTATTGTGTGGGTTGGGTGGTCCCTCCCCTTACCTGGCCAATACCCCTGGCAACGCCTCCCCCAGGCGGGATTGGACGCTGGCTGAGGTAGGTGGGGACCACAGGTATCCAGCCTGGGGAAGGCGACGCCAGCCCGAACTGGCAGGAGCCGCTCTGGGGTCCAAGGGGGCTGCGCGCAACAATGCAAAAGTCGCTCCCCATTTAATGTGGGGAACGGTCATTTCCAAACCTTCCAGTCACCAAACTTACACCATTACAGCATATAAATTGGCAGTGTACCTAATCCTTTTTAAAAGCCATCCATGTTGGCGGCAATCACTCGTCTCCTGTGAGCAAGTTTCACGGTTTAACTTTGCATAGTTTTTGTCCAATAGAAAGCGTAGCTTTTAATAAACTTTTTGTGACACAAGAGGAATGTAAGGTAGCTAGTGTATGCAACTCCTGGCATCGCTACAGTAGAGGAAAGATTCTCTTTAGCCTTGAAGCAGAAAAAAAGTATGCTAAAAATAAAAAGAGGGAAGGGTCAGTCTGTGAGTTGTACCTTGTTATTTCGGTCATAATTCTCATGAAGCTGGAGGTGCTTCCCCACTTTGCTCGCCAGGTCCATCCACTTCCCCTTGAACCATTTCACAGAAGGCTTCTTCAGGAGGCTTTCGCCTGCCACTTTGGCAGTGAATGTAATGTTCCCACCTTGAGAAGGAAACATATGAAGGTGAACGTGTGATCTGAGGTGTAACAACTGGAGAGAGAGACAGCCAGCAGAAGCATCACTTCCACCCATCCCAGCTCTAGGCTTACCAACAGTCACTTCTCCATCTTGTGGCCGAGTCACAAAGACACCAATAGGATCCACAGGTGCCTCTTGCTGGGCTTCTGTAGGAAGAACTGGAAAGCAAATGAATGACCCTGGCCTTTGATATCTGAGATACAGGACTTTAGGACCAGCCTTCTGCATCGTATCATGTGTTCCAGACTACAGTGTGGATATTTCACGCTACTTCCAAGCTGGCCACAGTATATGTTTCTACGTGTAGAGCTATCCCTCTGAGATGCTCCATTAACTCTCACTTTGCAGGCCTATTTCTAATCTGTTTCAACAAATCTTGCCCTCCACGTGTCCCGCCCACGGCACATGCCGCTGGGAGGAGGCAGAGCGCGGAGCCCAGTGCCACCTCCTCCTCCCCGCAACATGTCCCACTGGGTGGGACGCATCACATGACACCATGTGCTGCTTCATGTGACGTCACATAATGCGTCCCCCAAAATGTCGGGGGCAAGTTTGCGTCCCTGCCTGGAACCCCTGAAATCACAAACCGTTCGGAGATTGGGGTGCAACAACACAATTGGTCAATCTGTGCTCGAGATGTTGACTTGTCAAAATGGGCCCCTTCCCTCCAATGCACTGACAGATTTAATTCTATGGGAAGGGGGCCAAAATTCCACAGATGACAACTTGGGTGCACATTTGTGCGTACTGATAACATTTTGACAGGTTAGAGTGGGGTGACAGCTCAGTACCAGAGCACATGCTTTGCAATTAGGGATATAAGAAGGCATTTTCTGTTCTGCCATGGATTTGCTGCATGCAACTCTACTGTATTTCCATTCCACTGCAGTTCATCTTCTACCAAAATCTATGTTATATTTCTTGCTTTCTGTTGTGACAAAATTATGTAACAAATATTATGTCATCGTTACATTATTGCACTCTATTCATTTCAATGTAAAGAAAATGCAATGCGAGTAGATTACATATTGTTTGAGGACTGAAAGCAACAGCAAATACTGATCGTATTTGCTGGACTGGTTCTCCAACATCCCTATTTGCAACTGAAAGGCCCTGGGCTCAATCCCTGGCATCTCCAGGCAGGCCTGGGAAAGACTCCTGTCTGAAACTCTAGCTGTTGCTAGTCAAATGAGTTTGATAGACCAATAATATGGCTTTGGAATGGAAATACAGTTGCATGCAGCAACAGGGCAGAACAGAAAATGCCTTCTTATATTTGTAGAAGATGGCTTCCTATGCCCCTACCTGTAAAAGGAAAACAGTGTGTAATTTACAATGTATATGGACCAATAAATAGGGACAGCTGAAGTGTCTTTGTTTTTCCCTTGAATAAAGACACATTTATTCAACACATGTACAAAGCAATATATGAACTGGTGTCCGTTTGTACATTTAATATAGCCAGGGCTTTTTTTCAGCAGGAACTCACTGGAGCTCAGTTCTGGCACCTCTCAGGTGGGCGCCATTGCCATTCTAAGAGAACAAGGGATGTGTTCGTGTTGAGTTCCAGCACCTCTTTTTCCAAAAAAATAGCACTGGGTGTAGAAGTGTGCATGCACACGAAAGCTCATACCAGGAACAAACTCAGTTGGTCTCTAAGGTGCTACTAGAAAGAATTTTCGATTTTGTTTTAAGTTTATTACCGTTCTTCTCTTCCTAGTTACTATTTTTAACTGTTCCTACTTTTCCCATTGAGCCTATTATTTTATTATTTTCATTATTCCATTATTCCAACTAGAGGGAGACTACTACCATCACATCTTCATTACCTTCTGAACTCTTGCTACCATCGGTAGGTTCATTTGAGATAGTTGGCTGAGGAGCATCTGCTCCTTTAGGTGCATCTGAAACAGCTGGTTGAGCAGCAGATTCAGGAGGAGGAGGGGCCTCTTCTACCTTTTCTAGAAAGGAAGGGATTAAAAGAAAATAATTAAAAGCCTCATGTTAATATATATGTATGTGTGTGTGTGTGTGTGTGTGTGTGTGTGTATGTGTGTGTGTTTTATTTCAGTTTTGCAATAAGAATGAATAAGGGATATGCTGAAAAACTGGTGCTTCTCAGCAAAGTATAGTGTATTATTTTAAATGGCATCTCATGTTACATGCATGATCCTACGGTATGTGACCAATAGGTTCCAAATCAGCAATGAATAAATCCATACTTTTTTAGCAGAATGCATGCTCAGATGATGCAAAATTTGAGCAAATGATGCAAAATTGCATCATTTATGCATCTTTGTTTATAGAACTGGTCTTACATTTTTGCTTTTTAGGGTTTGAAATTTTATTTTAAGAAGGCTTTAACGATATAAGTTAGAAACTTGGAAATATTAGAGCAGCTAAAACACTTGATGCTAAAAGTGTGGAAACTGTGGCTGTAGAGCACAAGATTATTATTATTTGTGGGTTTCTTTCCTGCTCTTACATGAACTTTGCAATGAACAAAGTAGACTCTCTTTAGAACAGTTAAGCCCTGCTACTGGCCACACAGGCAGAAGAAGAAGAAGAGTTTGAATTTGATATCCTGCTTTATCACTACCTGAAGGAGTCTCAAATCGGCTAACATTCTCCTTTCCCTTCCTCCCCCACAACAAACACTCTGTGAGGTGAGTGGGGCTGAGAAACTTCAAAGAAGTGTGACTAGCCGAAGGTCACCCAGCAGCTGCATGTGGAGGAGAGGAGACGCAAACCTGGTTCCCCAGATTACAAGTCTACCGCTCTTAACCACTACACCACACTGGCTCTCTAGGCAACTCAGTTTCTGGAGAAGGCTTAATATCTTTGAAGGAATATAATGAGAGTCTCATTAAAATTGATGTCTCAATCATGCCCTTGACTGCAGAGAGACTAATATGCCAGGATAGATTGCTGTGGAGTGCTGGGTCATTCATGTATTGTCAGGGCCATAAACCCATGCTAGACAGTTGAGTTTATGTCCGAGACAAAACCACAACCCTGGTACCATGCATTATAATTTATCCCATTTGGACTAATGGCCTTATTTGCAAATTATATTCCAGTTAGCAAGAAAGTAGTTTCCCAGTGAGGAGAATACCATTATCTGTAGCTCAATAATTTATGTCTTAAATGCTTTTGAGAAAGGCCTGATGAAAGAACCACTCCATCATAATGTCTCTAAAGACCAAACAGGGAGGTTGTGTGCATCCACGATCCATCTTGAACCCCATTTACCTGGTTCTTTGACTTTGAGTTCAAATTTGACCTTTGAACTTCCGGCAATGACAGCATATGTCACATCATCCTCTTTTCCGACACTATTGATGGTCAGTGAGTGTTTGTTCCCCTCTGACTTGATGACATACTTGTCACTTGCAGCGATTTCTATTCCATTTCGCTGCCACTTCACCTTGATACCTGTCTTCTCTGTCTCTGCTTCAAAAACAGCAACACCTCCTGCTATGACATCTGTTGTCTTTGGCTTCTTGATGAATGCAGAAGCTAAAGGGGTAATGGAAAGGTTTATTTTCTGCAGCAAGGCTGACAAATGCATACAGACCTGCCCTTTCCCCCCACCCACTCGTCTACCTACAGTGCATATGAAATTGTATGGGATAACGGAAAGAATAAGACTAATCTGTGAGTAATCAGAAGACTACCTTGGGCATGAAACATCTTCCTTTGGGGAACTGTTACATTTTACACACACACACACACACACACACACACACACACACAGCGGGAATGCCATCTCATTTCTATTTAGTCTAGTTAGAAATGACAACTTTATATTTACTGCTCATAAAAGCACAATACAGAAATGCTGAATTGCTAACATCATTTTGACATATGCTTGCCAATACCTTATTCACAATTTGTATTTGTTTAAATCACTATTTCACACAAAACTGTTTCCAGCTTCTACAAATCCTGTTTATTTTTTGCTTGAGCAGCTCTATTAATTCCTGGCAAAGCCCTATTGAGAGAATTGGTTTATATTTCCCATAATAGTTTGTCTATGAAAGAGATAATGTTTTAATGTTTTAAATACTTCTTCTAATTTGGAATACTTCTTCTTCTAACATTTTCATATTAATTTCATTGACTGTAGGGCTAACCCAAAGTTCATCCTGCCACCGTGCACAACTTGATTCTAAGTTCCACTGGAACTTACTTATGCCCAGGACATATTTGTATATTGTTCTGACACCTTTGTTTTTATCCAGCTGGCAACTGGATCTTTTACGGTTTTGTGTTGGTCTTTGGTTTTAAGCAATTTAATAAATGGCTGACTGACTGACTGACTTACTGACTGACACAAGGAAAGCCAAGGACATTTTCTCCCTGAGGTGGAGCAGCAATTGCACACCCCACTTCCCAAATCAAAGTGCATAGCACCCAAGGCTGATTAAGTTATCATGGTGGCGTGCCTGAGGCAGAAAATCCCACAAGCCCCTCTCCTCCTCTCTGAGAGTAAAAATACAAATTATTAATTTGCTGTTCTTTCATGATACCCCAAATAACCTGCCTTGAGGTCGTCTCCCCATTCAATCCACTAGCAGATTTGCCTTTGAATATCCATACATTTCCCACAGAATATTCATACATTTATTTTGTCCTACCATCATCTACAAAGAGATGTTGCAGGCCTTTATAGTGGTTTAAAAAAACCACACCCATCCTGTATCATATGTTTAGATAGAGACAATAGCAGGACAAAATACACTAGTATCTACAGCATGGCCAATGATGCCTCTGCTGGATCTTCAGTTTTCTAAAACTTATTTTCTGTTTCTAGTTTACTGAATGCTGTAAAATAAATGAAACTATAGGGCACATCTCTGAAATAGGGATAATGAGTGTGGTTGCTTTTCCACACCAATGTCATCACCCTGGGGACAGGATAGAGTGAAACATGAAATGAGGACCAGGTATTGCACTACTGCACTGCATTGGAGCAGCTGCCACCTTCTCTCTGTTCCTGGGTCATTGTCTGCTGCCATATTTCAAAAACTGAAAATTGGGACAGAAAAGTTGTTGAGCTTTGTTGTTGTTTAGTCATTTAGTTGTGTCCGACTCTTCGTGACCCCATGGACCAGAGCATGCCAGGCACTCCTCTCTTCCACTGCCTCCCGCAGTTTGGTCAGACTCATGCCAGTCGCTTTGAGAACACTGTCCAACCATCTCGTTCTCTGTCATCCCCTTCTCCTTGTGCCCTCCATCTTCCCCAACATCAGGGTCTTTTCTAGGGAGTCTTCTCTTCTCATGAGGTGGCCAAAGTATTGGAGCCTCAGCTTCAGGGTCTGTCCTTCCAGTGAGCACTCAGGGCTGATTTCTTTAAGGATGGATAGGTTTTATTTTTTTTGCAGTCCATGGGACTCTCAAGAGTCTCCTCCAGCACCATGATTCAAAAGCATCAATTCTTTGGCGATCAGCCTTCTTTATGGTCCAGCTCTCACTTCCATACATTACTACTGGGAAAACCATAGCTTTAGAGCTTTATTTAGTTTTGGCCAAATATGTTGAGCTTTTATTGCAAAATCACAAAGAAATTGGACGTTTTTGAGGAAAATTGGCAAAAACGGCACTGCCGACACGGACTGCCATACATCCAGATCTTCCTGGACTTTTCGCCGATTTCCATCCGGACACTGCTTGCTGCTGCGGTATTCCAGATATGTCAGGGAAATTCTGGACATATGGCAACCCTAGCACTATGATAGATACACACCCATTCATCTGGCCCTGTAGTCAATGATCAGTGTCTTGCTAAGCCAAGGTTGGGATCCTGTAGACTTACAAGTGTTATTGGATTCCAATTCCCATTTGCTCCACAGGCAAGCATGACTAAGTGCTGGAGCTGCAGTCTAGCAGCATCTGGCAGTCTGCCCTGTGCTCTTGCTGTTTAAACATCTGGGAAGACTCATACAAAACAAGTCTCCTGAAGGCAGAACTCTATTTGTGCAGCTGAGTGAAAGCACCAGACAAGTTGATCCATTGTGTTTGCACCATGGATATTAATATTTAAAATCCCCTTCCAATGGATATTAAGTAGCTCTTTTAATACTCATTAAATTTATATGATATGCAGAAATTTACACATATCACAGATGCTAAAACACAGAAAAAGGAGGTGCAGGGTCACAGGGAGATCAAAGCATATGTGGTGATTGGTCCTGTGCTGCTATGCACCAGGGAGCTTTTTCCGTAGTCTCTCTAGCACAATTGGGAGTCAAGCCATTTCGGAAGATTACCAGGAAGCACAAACATCTACCATTTGGCTCCTTTCCCCATAGCATTGGGGTTAAAAAGATTTAGAGAAATATTTCTGTCAAAGCCCAGTCATCATCACTCATCCTATTAGCCTCAAAAGCTTTTGTAAATATGTTAACTGCTTGACAACAATGCAGCCTGTAAAAGTTCCAACTTTTAAATGGCATCTTTTCAGCTGCAGTCAGGAACTTCCTGCTGTGCTGCAGGGCTGTTCACAAGAGGCAGGTTTTCTATTTATATACTATTTTTTTTAAAAAAATCAAGCTGCTGTAGAGTTGAGACGCACTGCAACTCACAGGTAAGACTCACACATTATGTTTTTCCATCATCGTGATGTTATCTCACATTACTGTATTCTTCTCATACATACATCACTTCAGCTATTCTGTAGATATGACTCAGCTTTACAAGCAAATAAAAATAGTCTCCTTCCCTGAACATGGATATCTAATCTCTCTTTCTCTGAATCATCTTGTAATATCCAGTCCCATTCCATTTAAGGTAATTCTTAATAGTTCTTCCTGAAGTATAGCCATGTCAACATGTTGCTGCCAAATGATTAGTCAAGTGTCTTGTCCATAAAACCTTCGTGTTGTACTCTGGTAAACTAGTACAGCTTCCAGCCAGAAGGACACTGAGAATGTGTGGCTTCTCAGATGTCTCCAGTTCTTCCATGGCAGTTCTGCCATGCTGTCCCCGAACCCCTGGACTGCTAACATCTTAAATAAAATGTCTAGATAACCTCCAATTATTGCGCAATTGATAATATAACCTTAGGTGTGCAAACATACTAATTACTGAGGAAAAATTGATTTCATGCAACGTCACAGTCAGTGTTAAGGATATGACAAAATATGGATCAGTTATCCAGAAAATTATGTCTTTTACCAAATCACATCTCTTGGTTGCTTAAATTTGCATTTCTAAGCTGAGAGTGAGCGTCACAATTTCATCCTATGAACATAAAAACTAGTTCCAGAACTTCTTAAAAGCCAACAAATTAACACATGCCTTAATTCCAGCCCCCCCCCCCCTGAGTTTGCAACCGTGCCTCAAATGCCCCCTTGGCTCCCCTCTGATTGGCTCTGGGGCCATAAATGCCCCATGCATGGTGCATACCTTAGGTGATTCCTCACTGGGCTCTGCCCCAGGCTCACCAAAAACTACTGTCACTGGATCGTCCTGCATAATTTTGCCCTTGGACCCACTCAAGACTGCTAGCTCTGCCCTTAGCCAGGACTTGAATTAAAGAAGAAAAAAGTAAGGTAGTCCAATCATCGACCCCTCAAATTGTAGGTGAGTCGTGGTCCCCCCTCCACCCATTTAAAAGGGTTTTCCCTCCAGCCCCTCTTAATTTGATGATCCCCAGCAAAGCTCTGGGCTTTAGTTCACCCAGGCTCATATATGCATCCCCCCACTCCAAAGATTAGATTTTTGAATGTGAGAATCCATGTTCCTTTATTTAGTTTTGCTTCCTGTGAATTCCAGCACAGCCATGGCACACATTAAAATAAACGATAATAGTATTTTCTTTCAATTTGCCTCCAAACAACAAAATAACTGCCCATGAGTTGGGCATGTACATCTGAATGCTCCAAATGTGTCAGTGAAGGAACCTGTCTAAGTGTTTTGCTCTGGAGCTATATAGCATTACAGTACTATAAATTCCTTAGCTGAGAAGAGGCAATGGCACTTTCTGCACTTATAGGCTTAGCTACCCCTTGATCCCAACTTGTCAAGTCTCGCTATCTTACATTCTTCTTCCCCTTCAGCAGCTGAGGCTGTAAATTCCAGTAACATGAGTAAAAGGCTAGCAATAAGATGGACACACACACACACACACACACACACACACATACAGCCTCACTTTATAACCTTGTGTATATAATTGTTCTGTACATCTGTTGTCCCACTGGTGCAATAATGCAAAATAGTTATATTTATACCCCCCTCCCTTTTTACAGTTCTTCTAAATCTTCAAATAAGAACAAGTAATACCTAATGTATGACTAAGGAATTATATAACCTTCAAGCTTTTACAAAAAGAAAACCTAGTGAAATATTCCAGTCTGTGAATCTAATTATGCCTCACTTAGATTCCTAGAAGAATTTAAAAAGCACAAAGAGACTTATGGCAGGTTAAAGGGCAACAAATGTATTACCGCATAAGCTTTTATAGACTAGAATCTGAATCAGAAAGCTTAAATAGTCTTTAAAATTGCCATAAAATTCACATAGCTGCTGTATTGGAAATTATTACAGAGAATGCAAAGGTTTTTTATTGAAAAATGTGAACACCACTGCTGTATGCAAGTCTCTCTCTCTCTCTCTCTCTCTCTCTCTCTCTCTCTCTCATTTACTTATCAAAAGCAGTTTTCTTCTTGAAAACCCACTCACAGTGCCTAAAGTTCAAATTTTGTTAAGTATCACTGCTCTTCCCACCAAAACTTTATAAGATGATTCCGTATTTGGAAAATCCATTTTATCGCTTCCCTGTTTGACCCTGTAATTGTTCCCAAGATAACAGATGCATTAGCAAAATATATAATAATGATTTCAGAGCACTTCATTAATTCAGAAATCATTGAAAACCACTAGCTATGTCTTCTTATCCTATATTGCAGATGGAGGTGCAGGGATGAGACTAGAAGCCTGGAAAATTGTGTGTGCATGACTGAGGTAATATTTGACAGGAGATATTGTATATTGTATGTTGCTTGAGGGGGCAAAACCTTACTACAATCAGGGTGCCCAGAGAGAGATGGCAAGCCCCCATCAATAACAACAGGAGAACACAAGAGCCCTGCAGTTCAGAGACCTGTCTGGTCCAGCATCCTGTTCTCACAAGGGCCCAACTCGAGGTCTATGAAAAGCCCACAAGAAGGATATGAGCACAGCAGCACTCTTGCACTTGTACTCAACAGCAACTCGTATAAAGAGGTATGCCACCTGCCGCTTCCTCCTCTTCCTCCTCCCCACTGCCACTGACACTGACACCAACACCACCAGCTCCCTGCCCAGTTTCCTTTTCAGCTTCCCTTTTCTCGTTGTTGTTGGGTGGGGGGAGGCTGTGGAGTTGGTGGTGGCAGAGCCATCAGCAGCAGGGGGGGGAGGCAGAGTTGTTATCGGAAAGGGGCAGGGAAGAATCATTGGTGGCAGGGAAAGAATTGGCAGGGGAGCAGTTGGTAGAGGTCGGGGGTCGGCATTTTCTCAGTGGCAAAACATCCTGGGCCAGCCCTAGCATAAGGCCCAAGTGGCAAGGCTGAAGTGGGCAGGCTGGTGTTCCAACTGCATTTTGAGACAAAATTCTCCCCAAATCAGGTCTGAGAAAAAGACAGGACAATGTAGAAAAATACTAGAATGCAGCTATGTTCTCTGGACACACACACACACACACAGAGAGAGAGAGAGAGAGAGAGAGAGAGAGAGAGAGAGAGAGAGACCTAGGTTTACGAACTTAATCCGTTCCTGAAGTCCAAAACTGTTCTTAAACTGAGGTGTGCTTTCCCTAATGAGCCTCGCGCTGCCATTGCCCTTCCAGTGTTCGAATTCCGTTTGTAGACCGAGGTAAAGTTCACAAACCGGAACACTACTTCGGTTTTTGCGGAGTTCGTAAACCGAATAGTTCATAAACAGGGCTGTTCATAAACCAAGGTACCACTATATATAAAATTTGTAAAAATGGAACGAGCTGGTGTCTATTCTACTGTGGATGCAACTCCTAAAAACCTATAGGTTTAAATTTTCCACCAAAGCTGCTACATAAGTGAGAAAAGACTTCAAGCCCTTTTGCCAGCATGATATAGCAAATGGCAGGACTTGTCTTGCACCTCAATGGTTATGCAGAGTTTTCAAAAGGTGCAGCTTGTCTCATTCCTGCAGAAGTGCAGTTGCAAAACCTTCCTTCTTTTTTTTAGAACATTTGAAGATACAGAAAGAAGCACTTCTATTGCATCTGATCACCCAAATGATCTGGTTTTGGAAGTTGATCAGGAACACAGGAAGATAGATGTCTTACCCAAGGTCAGACTATTTCTCCATCTAGATTATGACTATCTGCTCTGACTGGCAATAGTTCTCTAGAGCTCTAGGCAGACATATTTCTCATCACTTGCTAACTGAACATTTTAACTGGAGACCTTACTCATGCAAAACACGGGCTCAGCGTTTGGTTCCACAATGCTTGGGATAACATGACTGGTGAAGCTCGGAGAAGCAATAAAATAGTTCTCATAGACTAGGAATTGATTCAGATTATAGGACAGCAGACTAAATACCCTTAGGATCCCAGGTATATTTCCCTATTGTTTAAGTTATCTGCAAGTTGAATGTACATACTGTATAAGGAACAGCTTCAGTTTTCCCTGTTCACACCAGTAGGTGTTCACATTTTGTGTTTGTCCCTGCCTTCTAATTTGTTGATTGAATTATGCTGATTAAGTTGCAACTGGGCATGCACACAGATAGCTTGCAGGCACACACTATCTTAAAAAAACAACACCCCCACCCAGGAAGCGTGCAAAAGCATACAGTAAGGCAACTGTAAATTCTCAGCACACAAGTTTTAATATGGTTTGCTTCTGCTTTTTTGGTCTTGTGCAATCTGAGGGATCAAAAGGAAAAGGGAAAAAAAAGCTCCTCCTTCAAGAGTCCTGGGAATAGAAATGAAAGGGACTGTAAATTCTCAGCACATACATTTCAAGGATGATGGGACTTGTAGTACACAAAATCTGGCTGGTACCATACTGGCTACCTCTGGTTTACTGCAAAGTGTGAACAGGACCATTACAATCAAAGTTCTTCACCATCAAGTGTGCATGGTGAAGAACTATGGTAAGTCACAGCCCTCTGACAAAATCATCTATAACAAACAGATTTACATAACCATATGTACTTCTACACCACACTTTTATGTATATGCATACAGCCTTTTTCAGATACCTTTTAAAAACATAATGTGTGAGGCATCTTAAGTCACACAAATCATATTTCAAGCACACTTACATGCAAACAAAGCAAAAGGATATAACCTGTTAACACAGCAAGCATAGTATCGTGTGTGTGTGTGTGTGCGCGCTCGCATGCACAGATAGACAGATAGAACGACATACAAGAAAGTGCAATATTCAGAAGCACTATATGAAAAAAAAACTAATTTAAATCAGGGAAATATCAGATGTTGGGTGACTGTACTTTCTCTGCCTACCAGCTGCTTGGAAATGAAAAAGAGACTAGCCTTATTCACTAGCTTTTATAATTAAACAATTAATTATATATAACATTTCAAATACAATAATGAATGCCACCTTCTCCCATCATTACTTTACAGAGACAGAATTTGGGAAGAGTGTATGAATACTGTTTTCAAAACAGCAGTTGTTAAATACTTATAGGTAAGGTCAGTGCTTTGAGGGGTACTCTCATTTTCCTACTCATATTTAAATACTGCCCTCAATGAGGCCAAACTTAGATTCACAAAATGTTTAGGGGTATGCGTACCCCTGCGTCACCCCAGAAAAAAAGCACTGGGTAAGGTCCAAAATTATTTAGATGCTGCAGTTGTAGACAATTAAAAGAAGATGAATATTTACAACCATAAATTTTGTTTTCTTTCTCTGCACTACCCAGCCTGGGGCAGAGAAAATATAAAAGTGACGTTTCTGGTGACAAAATCTATTCTGACCCTATACCACCTTTCAAAGAGGAGGAAGGATATACATTTACTATTTAGGGATCTCAGAGAGGAAGACAAGAACCAATATTATAGAGGAAAATGCCTCATTCTCTCATTCAGCTGTAAACTTACATTTGCCTGAAAGAAAGTGATGGAGAAAAATAACAACAATGGGAGTCACTCCCCCCCCCCACAAAGAAAGCTTCCAAGAAACATACCACACCCTGCTTCCTCCAGCTTGAAGGTGACGAGGAGAAGAAATCAACAACTGGGAAATGCAAACTATTTTACTTTTGCTCTTCTTGATTAGATGTTTGTGTGGTGGTGGTATGTGTTTGTTTAAATGAAGCTAATCCCAGTTAATTTAATTATCCTTGAATTAGGCTTCTATGCGCTTACTTCAAAAGAAAGCCACCTGTTTGTTTCCCCCTCAGTACAGTTGTTGCTAAGGCATCTTGTTTCACTGCCTGATGAGGAAACCTGCTCCACCTAGCAGTCTCTCTCCCAAAGAGGCAGGCAATGCTCATTTTTTCCCCTGTCTCTAGTTGAAGTCCTTACCTGGTTTCTTTACAGGTTCTGGCATCTTAAGGCTGGCTCACCAGGAGCTGACTGAGTGAGACTGCAAGGAGGACTGAATGACTTCCAAGCCCCCCCTGCTAAAGAAATACTACTGGGATGCCCCCTCCTGCTCCTCCCTCTTGTTCCCCAACTGTTGTCAGCACCACTACCTTATCAACAGCACAGAGCACTTGACAGAATTCTTCCAGCCAGGATAAATATAGCTGGGTACCATGCGTCAGGGAGTGTGAACCACTCAAGAACAGGCCCTGCTGCTCATTTGATGGAAGACAAATCCAAGCACACGCCATGATGCTCTTTGCCTCGCCCTCTCTGCCACATGCAATTTGCATATTTATATGTGACCACGCACACTGAACCTCTAAATACACTGGTTTCTTCCAGGCGGCGCTGCTTATTGGGCATCATCCTGATTTATTTGCACGAAGCTTGTGGGGAGGTCAGATAACATCAGCTGTTGAGCATTCATTCTGATTTCTTTACAAGGAAATTGTGTGATGTTGCAGCAAGCAATTGTTATCCTACACTTTCCAGTACATTTCCCCATGCATTGCAAGAAGTTTTTTAAAAAAAAAACTTTTGGAGGGGGGTACATGGGTTTTTTATGTGGAAGACGGTCAGAGGAACTTTAATTGCACAACCTGAATTTGCCAGCATGTGACTTAATCACATCCAAAAATAGTGACAGCCTGGAAGTTCCCACTATGGGCATGATCCAGCCAAAGTCAGGGATTTTCAAGTCCCCTTCATTTAAATGGGAGAGGTGATGAGTGAATGCTCAAATCTCTCCCACTGAAATCAATGGGATAGAAAGAGGCTTCTTAACATTGGCTGAATTGTCTCCTTTGTTTTTGGAATGACAGGGCTTCATTCAGGAAGAGTGTTGGGTATCTATGATCCACACATTAAAAAAACTTCTATCGACCTTATAGATTGCAGCAAGGCTTTTATCAAAAGCTAAATTTACTTTTCATGCTTGCAAAAGTTTTTCTTAATTTATCTTAAAATATGAACTCCCCCTTCCTGCAACAAATGAGTCCCCTCTTTGTGCATTGGCACTTGAACACAAAGAACGACAGTGGATCATTTTTGCCTAGCATAAGGTTTCTTCTTTTGAAAACGAACCTGTAAAACGTGGTTTAGGACTGACTTAGGGGGGTTTCATATCTACCTTGCCATTGCAGACTCCTTTTAAATAGTTTAACTGCACCTCCCTCCATTATGAAGACTGGGCTAGGAACTGGCAAGCAGCCCAATCATATTTGTCGCTCTTATATAAACTTCTCAGCTGTTCTGTTTTAAAACACATATTTATTTCTTTGGCTCAGATCTCGTCCTCATGCTCAAAGGACAAATGGACAAGGAATGATTTCTGCCCTCCCTGCCCCCGCTGCTACTGTGTTGCTAGCTACCAGATGGCAGCATTGTAATGATAATACATATTACCCAGTCTGCACTGAGTTTTATGTTCCTTCACAGACATACTCCGATTTTCAGAGCTCACTCATCTCCCTTTGTAAGGAGTTTTGAGGTCATTAACTGGACACTGAACTTTATAAGGTTTGTTTCAAGCCATCAGAATCTGCCTTGGTGCAATGGATAACATTTATTTTGCCACCCAGAGATTGACCACACATAGTGGCAGGACGCTGGCATATTATCACAGTCAAGAGACTGAGCTATGAATCTCAAAGTTCCCCACTCAAACCTTGTTTCTGTCAGGAACTCAATGGCCTTTTCCAAGCCACTTGTCCCCAGCCTCAACCCCACTACCTAAAAATAAAAAATAAAAAATGTGTGTGTGTGTGTGTGTGTGTGTGTGTGTGTAATAATGCTGATTTACCCTACACTGTTGCTGTTAAGCCCTTCTGAACCAAGGTAAGACACTTAAGTGCTAAGTATTAACAAAACTGCAGTGGTTAAGTGTCCATTGTTTCTTTGCAAAATAAGAGGATAGAGAAAGAACCAGAAATAGGCATGGGGCACCACAACTTGTCTCCCAGCAGAGAAGCAGCTGTGATAGCAGAGATGCCTTCTCTTCTTTTTTATGTGTTTTTGTGTTATGTAGGATCACAGAACCTAATATTAAGTCAAACCACTGGTAAATCTAGCTCAGTATTACCGGTACAGTGTTACCTCAGGTTACATATGCTTCAGGTTACAGACTCCGCTAACCCAGAAATAAGGCTTCAGATTAAGAACTTTGCTTCAGGATAAGAACAGAAATTGTGCTCTGGCGGCGCAGCGGCAGTGGGAGGCCCCATTAGCTAAAGTAATGCTTCAGGTTAAGAACAGTTTCAGGTTAAGAATGGACCTCCGGAACAAATTAAGTACGTAACCAGAGTTACCACTGTATATAGATACAGTTATATAGATGGATAGATATAGTTTATTTTTGCATTTTCAATTCTACATACAGTAACAGAAAAAATAAAACCAAACTCAATAAAAACACGATTCCCTGTGGTCTTCCCTCCCCACTCCCCTTTGTGGATCCTTATGTAACGTTTTCCCCTCTGCATCTCCTCAATAACTCTTATTGTTATAAATCCGCTAAACCATCATTCAGATTTTGGCTACAAGTTTTCTGTCAAACCTACTAATGAATGTTATTGTTTACAATAATTTTTCAAATACATTTATAAACCTTCCCCATTCTTTATTAAAATTTGATTCTTCCTGGTTTCTGATTCTTCCTGTAAGTTTTGCCATTTCAGCATAGTGTGAGTAAAAGGGAAAACAGGAGAGACCCCTTCTCAGCCAAGGTGCTTTCCATGCTCAATACTCGTACAGTGGTACCTCTGGTTACGAACTTAATTCGTTCCGGGGGTCCATTCTTAACCTGAAACCGTTCTTAACCTGAGGTACCACTTTAGCTAATGGGGCCTCCCGCTGCCGTCGGCGTGAGATTTCTGTTCTCATCCTGGGGCAAAGTTCTTAACCTGAGGTACTACTGTACTTCCGGGTTAGCAGAGTCTGTAACCTGAGGTGTTTGTAACCTGAGGTACCACTGTACAACTGTTCTGCTTGGGTGCCCACTGTTTCATGGTGGGAGGCTACGGACTTTCCAGGTGTCGCCACAGCTCTAGGTTCTACCAGCTTCCACTGTTGCCTTTTACTTCCTCAGCAGAGAGGGAGTTGGCTTTTTGTCCTTCAAGGGTCATCTATGTGGGTGTTGTGCTATGGTTACAATTCTCTGGTAACGCTGTTTTACACAATCTAGGTGGAGAAGCCCTGACTACATCAATTTTGTTTATGCCCAAATTAAAAGCTTGCAAATTGCATTCTGGTTACTTCTCAACTAACGTTACCAACAGCAGGGTGAAAGGAAGTCCTTGCCTCAGTGCTGGATTTCAGCCTTTCTGTCACAGTTCCTGAATCTTGCGTGTGTTACGTCTGCAACTGAACAAGGCATTTGCCTTTTTTGGAAGAAGTTTATATTGCTGACTCATACGTAACATGTAATCCATTATAACCCCAAGGTCTTCCTCAATAAGGCTGAAACATAATCATTTAATAGGTGTTTGTTCCAATGTGTGATATGGGAATTGTGAAAGTAGTAGACACCTATTCTCTAAGAACACAGGAAGCACTTTGCTGGGGTGTTGCTTGTCCTCAGCATTTGTTACACAGAAGTGTAAACTCTTTGATGTGTTTTTTCTCAAACAAGCTTCGCTCCAGTTGGAATCCTTAAATGGTTCCTAATTAATCTCTAGTCAAGCTGTGGACACCTTTGCACAGGGTAAAGACATCCCTGCCCCATCAACGCCCCCTGGTTTATACACAAACTGAAATAAATCTGAAGAAGTGTGCATGCACACAAAAGCTCATACCAAGAACAAACTTAGTTGGTCTCTAAGGTGCTACTGGAAGGAATTTTTTATTTTATTTTGTTTTGAAATAAATCTGACCTTAATGAAGCCGTGCTGATGGGAGAGAAAGAGCTGTGAAACACACTGCTGTGGTGGGATGACAACTTCCCTGTGCTCTAAAGTAGCAATGTGCACACATAAATCAGGAATCCCTGAATATAGGAGAGTGGAATGTGTGTGTGAGGATAAAGAACTACTAAATCACAGTGACAGAGCTTTGATGGAACGGTTGCCAGTCTGGAAAAATGCAGCTGCATAAAACAAATGTAGACTGATAAATGCAGCTGGATAGAGCATGAGGCTCCTTTCACAGCTGTGGTGGAAACTCTAACCAATCTCAAATGTAATATTTTTAGATAAGAGAAGGAAGAGGGGGGAAATCTTTGAAATGAAAACGAAATTATATCCACAATTATTTTTAATGTGTGCTGTCATAAACTGTCTGCTTGTTCTACTCTGACATTGCGGTACCCGTCGCAGTGCCACCCTCCCCTATGCAGTGAGTGAAGTCCTGAAATTTCATTGCAATTGCTTTCAGTGAAACAATGTTAATGAGTGAAAACAAGGGATGGAAAGATCCTGCCAATTTTGCTTCCAATTTCTCAGTTTTCCAGTCTTCAGTTCAGTTCTCCACATTTCTGCAGCAATTTGCATGTTTTATTGGTGGAAATTACCGTGACAATTATTCGGCATTTTAGTGTGAATTTCTCCCTAGTGAACACATTTTTGCATGTACAGTTTTGCATGCAATTTCTCCCACATAGAATGCATTTTCTGTATGTTATTTTTACTATTGATTTTTATGCACCCCTTTACCAAAATATATTACTCAGTGGCATGAGGGAAGAGTGCAGGTGTTAACTCTCACCCTATATAGGGAAAGGAAGATTGGAATGAAACAATGTAAAAATCTTGATGTTTGCATGAAACAGAGACTTATAAGGTCAGATGGAAAAGATGCTCCAGCCCAGCTGCTCTGGCTTGTCATACTGTTCCCTTGCATGGTACACTGGTGAAGCACATACAGCCCAAGGAGGGCTGGGTCTGTAGCACATGTTCTGCATAAAGAAAGCCCCAGGTACAAATCTTGCTATCTCCAAGTCCAGACAGTGAAGGGAAGGATCCTTGCCTGGAAAACACCTTAAGAGTGTACACAATACTGCTGGTATTGGACCACTGGTCTGACTTGGTATACTATAAGTCAACTCCCTGTGTTCTTATGGATCTTTCATTGCTATGGTATTCTTACTGGGAATCACCTTTCCTCTACAGTTTTTTTTTAAAGGAAAAAAGGGAGAATATGAGAGTTAAACCAACACTTTAACAACCTGAAGGTTGCCACTGATGAATCATATATCAGGAAACTGTAAAATAAAATCCTGAAATCATCATATATATAGTTTTAAGTAAATGAATAATTCCACATTACAATTTAGCCATTTTATACTTGAATGGTTAACAATAAATCTGGGCTGCAGACATGCACCATTACAGATTAATTAATAATAAGTCTGTGTTGTGGATAGATACTCAATGATTGCAAGACTTACTCATGAGCCATTACAGATTAATTCAGGAATATGCCTTTCTTAAACCTGATTTTATTAAATATTTACACGTTATTAATATTTGCACAGTAAGATATTTCCAAGATCTGCAAACTTCTCTCTAGCCATGGAGAACTATAGCAGAGCCTGTATTAATGCTAGTTTTAAGCTGTAAGCTAAGGCAGCGTCTTTGAAGGTGAAATGTGACTTGCCTGTGAAGGACAAAAAAAACTTCGTCAGCTGCAAATTTTAATTACAGCACAATGAAATATTTTCTGAAAACAATATATCTATACATTCCCTTAAAAAAAGAAAATCCCTGCGGTGTCCAACCTGTTGCATTTGGGTTCTGTAGGAATTTCAAAGCTGAAGAAGGGAATTCGTACCAGAAACACTGTTGAAATTTCGCCTCAATGAGATAGAGATGAGGGCTTTGGAAGCATAGTAAAAGATGTGTTTGGCAACCTCTGCTGCTAAGTCCAACTCATGTGTCTTTATTATCTGGCTTTTCATTATTCCGGGGTCTCTCCTTCAAAGACTATAGTGCTTCCTATCCATGCCACTCCTTCCCATCACCTCTCCACTAAACTGATAGGTCAACTTCTTCTTGACCTTCTTGACCTCCCCAGTCTTGCCGTAGTTTCTCAGTGCCCGTGCCATCTTCTGGTAGGTCATTTTCTTGCGGTTGCCTTTCTGAATGCCCCAGCGGTGAGCCAGTGCTTCTTTGTGCTTGGAGGAGAACTGGAAAGTGCCCTTATCCTTATCCACCCACCAGATGCTATCTTTCATATCTCCACTTCGAAGCAGGTCAAGAAGAAACTGGTACAGTCGGATTTTCTTTTTACTGCCTGTAGGAAGAAATAAAGTAAGCAGTGTTTGAAGACTGAAAAGGAGCCAACACTTCACATCTTTTAAAGAAGATTCCTGGGATTTTTCTTCTTCTCATTCCCTCTTCTAGAAAAAAAGGCCACATATTTGTGGCTGCTGCTATCCCCCACCCCTAGCCCAGAACAATGCTAGATTCAGAGCACTGGAAGAGGCTGCAAAATGGTGGCCAAACTGTCATCATAGTTGCTGCTGATTCCACTTGCAGCAGTGCACTGACACAAAAACTTACAAAAAATGAAATGGCACAGTATTACTGCCACTGTTGAATGGGGAGACCCACCCCCTAGAAAAAATTAAAGAAATTCTCTTCATGCTGGGGTAATTCAGTTAAACAATTCCCCCCAATTCCTCTCCTCACAAATGAAGTGGGGAATTTTGAGAGGCAAATTGCACACAGCTCTAGTGAGGACCTTAGAAACTGCTTTATACCAATTTAGACAATTTGTCTAAAATGACTAGTCCTATGGAGGGACTGAACCTGGAATTTTTGCATGTGCAGCAAGGGATGGCAAGGGAGTCGCTCAAGAAAACAGGAGGTTTGCAGTATAGGTGAGTTGGAAGAGGGAAGTATGGCCATTGGCAGGCTAGAGAAGGAAATAAGGACAGAAAGGTAGAATGGGGCAAAATGTTGAATAGGGATGGTAGGGAATTTTGCAATAATCAAACAGGGACACGACCTCTGCAGCAGTTCACTCACCAGGCAAGCCAGTTGTTTTTATTGATACCACACACACACACAAATCTGATGGAATGGACAATGCTGCTTCCTTAAAACCTTGCCATATTGAACAATGATTTCTTAAACTAACGTTACTCTCTTTGTTGCCATTGTTTTGGATGTGCAATTCAGATATGCTGAAGTGTATTTCCCATTGAACTCTATTTTATTAAGGTGACAATGGTAGCCATTAACATTCATTGTTATATTTCTTACCCTGTCTCCCTACTTAAATAGTTCTGCATTGCATCATTGTGTGTGGGAATGTTTGGGCCGCGAGTTAAAGTAATAACATTGAACGGGAGTATTTTTATAAACACATATGCATTCTTTAAGAAATAAATGATTATTCTCTGAGCTTCTCCGAGTAAGTCTCATACGTTGCTGTACAAAAGCTATGACAGTTTCACTGTTGCAAAATGCCAAGGAAAAATCCACCCATCCAGCCTCTGCAATGTTTCATTGGGTGAAGGGAGACGTTACCCCATCTGTGTACTTTGTGTCCTTCCTTTCATCATCATCAATGAACATCCTGTACCAGACTCACACACATGCCATAATCCAAAATATTGGTCAGTTTAAAATGCTGCTTTCTTTGCATTTTGCAGCAATTACCTTGCCATCTTTTCTTCTGCGTGAGGAAGGGAAGTCCATAGAGATTTGTTGCTGCGTTACAATGCCCATCCCCATCAGGGATGTCTTGCTAGTGATCTCTGTCATTTACATGCAGGCAGTGTTTTTAAATCTTTAGATTTGTTTCTCACCCCAAGTAAATAAGGCTTAAAGTAAAACTGCTGGTGGGGGTGGGGTGGGGTGGGGACAGACGGATGGCTGCTTGATGATGGGCAATCAATAGCAGTAGCAGTATTGTAAATAGTGAAAAAATATAGGAA
This sequence comes from Lacerta agilis, assembly GCF_009819535.1. Lineage (NCBI taxonomy): Eukaryota > Metazoa > Chordata > Lepidosauria > Squamata > Lacertidae > Lacerta > Lacerta agilis. Next base: position 47,782,312 of record NC_046312.1, on the reverse strand, counting down.
TATAATGATATCCATTATGTAAAAGGGGATCAAGAGAATAACAAATAATAACATTATTTTTGCAAATCACCATGCCAGGCTGGGATGCTCCAAATTGGATGAAATGTGAACCACAACAGACCAAGTTAGAGTAATGATAAAGCAAACAAAATATGAACTGGTACACAACAGTGAGCTGCATCCCTAGTGCTGAACACCTACCTGCTTCTCCACTTATAATCCCAGGGCCAGGTTCCCTAACATCCGTCTCCCCATCTGATACTTCCAGTGGTGGACTCTGTCTGTCTAGATCTTCGTCATCAGAACTGCGGTGGTGAGAGGGATACACGCACAAGGTACGAGGCACAAATGTAACCTGTCAGAAGCAAAAAATAAATAAAATAAAATAAATGTATTGGGGATGAAGGAGTGTGTTGGGAATGGAAAATACTCCAAGTAAAGAAAGTGGATGCCGCGGCAAGAGTGACACGGGAAATTAAAGAACTCTCATTCAATCACATTTAAGTTCTTTCTTTTCATTAGCATGCTCAGGCTCCATACAGACAAACACCAAAAAGGGTCTCTTAACACTGTTAACATGCTTTGAGCTCTCTTCTTAGTGTAGATGTGGCCCTTTCTTACAAACATCTCATGAGCAGTTACAGAAATACACCATTTTGATTGGCGTGCCAACTCACAGGTGCATTTACCTGCAAAAAAGGCACAGTAGTGTTCACTGGGGAGAAGAGAGAGAGAGAAAACAGTTTCATTTGTCCATAAAAGCAAATGCCTGATCCTTGTCTTTGGTCGTATGTACAAGAAATATGTCACAAGTGTGTTTGGAATAAAGAGGGACAGAAAGGGCACCTTGAAAGATAAGATAAGTAATGGAACTTTGCCCATGACTTCGGTTGCCCAGTAGGTCAGGCACTGGACATCTGATGTTTTTCTGTTGATGTTATTCCGAAATGCCTCAGTAAAGAATGTGCAATTGTGTTGCTTCAGGGGCACAGCGACAAGCGGTTAATGACTTGGCAAATTGTCTGGAGATGAGTAAGGTTGGAAGGGCTGGGATTGGGTAACTGTGTGTGCACATTTCCTGCCAAATATTCAAGGGTAAAACTACTGACCTTATCCACTGAGTCACACTGAGCACCTTAAATTTAAACAAAACTGCAGCCTTAGAGATGGGGTGTGTGTTTGTGTAGTAGAGAGGCAAGGGAAGTTGAGAGTTTCATGCATTTTTGTAAGTTATTTTAACTAATATATGCATCTATATATCTGCAGATGAAGGGTGTAGTAGTAATAAATAAAATAAAATAAAATAAAATAAAATAAAATAAAATAAATCTCTGCCAAGAGGGAAGACAACATTGTCTGTGAAATTTTGCCCCTTATGTAGCCAGCCTGTCTTTTTCTCTTCTAGCATCATTTACTGAGGTGATAGCAAGTGGAATATTAATTTTCAAGAGATTTCAATTAAAGCTATTGTGGGTTTTGCATCTGGGCTGAGTAGCAGCAAGAAAATGTAACTGTTTCACTGTGCCATGTGAGTACCGTGTTTGTTCTCCCTCATATAGAACTGCAGATCTGATTTCCTATGAAAGCTCTTAGAGGCTATGAATATGCATTCCTTCACCAGCAATGCCAAGTGGGAAGGGGTGCAGATAAACTTAGTGTGATGCCCTAAGTCACAAGAGGATCCAGTGATTGTGGAGTTAAGAAACTCTGTTCTAATTTGTAATATTTACACACAAACACACAGCCTGTTTCTGAGGGCCTACATGTTATTTTACTATATATATATTTAAAATTTATATACAACTTGATTGCAAAAAAGACAACAACCCTCAAAGTGGTTGAAACCTTGAAGTGGTTATGTTATGTTTTATGTTATGTTATGTTATGTTATGTTATGTTATGTTATGTTATGTTATGTTATGTTATGTTATGTTATGTGGGATCCTAGGTAGGTAGGTGCATGGGGGATTTCCTTCAAGACTGCATCGCGCAAGGAAATGATGTTTAACTCTGCCCTGCCTAGATGCTCTTCTTGGGTGCTCATATTATTTATTTATTTATAAGGTTTCTACACCGTTGTTTTTTTTAAAAATCAGTTTCAATTTATGGTCCACAAGTATTAGTGCCTTCCCTTTTTTTGGTGAGTTGGTGTTTTCTGCAATGAAAAGGAAACTCCCATCTCTACAACAGAGTAGCCATAGCAGTTTGGTTACACCCAATAGTGGCCACTGAATCCAGCTGCTCTCGGAGTCACCGTGTAGGCAAAACTAGGGCTTTTTTCTGGGGAGACGCAGGGGTATGCATTCCCCTAAATATTTTGTGAATCTAAGTTTAGCTTCATTGAGGGGCAGTATTTCAATATGAGTAGGAAAATGAGAGTACCCCTAAACATTTTTTTAAGGAAAAAGGCACTGAGCAAAACATTCTACAGTACTTCTCTATGCGGGCCTACTAAGGCTGGATAGGAGGGGAAAGCATGGGTACCCTTCCCTTATATCTGGAGGGGGGGAAGCTTAGCGGTGTGTGGGATTTGGATTAGATAAAAGAAATGTCACGCAACTCCTTCTACCCTGTCATTTCCCCATAAGGAGCCAATGGGTATTTCCCTTCTGGAGCTAATAGCACCTTTGGGGGGGGTGATTATTGTTGGGACAACAGCAAGGAAGAAAGGGATTATTAAAACTTCTATGCCCTAGAGCAGCCATGGCCAAACTTGGCCCTCCAGTTGTTTTGGGACTACAACTCCCATCATCCCTAGCTAACAGGACCAGTGGTCAGGGATGATGGGAATTGTAGTCCCAAAACAGCTGGAGAGCCAAGTTGGCCATGCCTTCCCTAGAGTTTGGGTCTTAATGTCCTCATGCCTACTGTTTCTAGTAAAAAAATAAGAATGCAACTTCAAGTGGTGCATTTAATTTGGCTCTTGAAGTGACAGCTTGTATTTGTGTTGTTGTTAAAGTCAAGGGAAGGCTACAAACTATTGCAGGCAACATCTAGCTCAACCCTCATTTGGTATCTCTGTTCATCTATGTCAGTTTCATGGTTTGATTGAACAGCAACAGTTTCTACTGTGGATCAGATTTTCCATAACTTTTCCTGCCAGGGTCTCTTCTCCCTCATACTGAAACCTGATGTTCAGAAAAGAAAAGAAAAGAAAAGAAAAGAAAAGAAAAGAAAAGAAAAGAAAAGAAAAGAAAAGAAAAGAAAAGCGACAAGGCATTTCTACAGAGGTACATAACTGGGTTTCTGGTTGTACCTGATGGTTGTGGTTGATCCCAAAGTGTGTGGCAGGGATCCCAGGGTCTAGAACATGCATCTGTTCAATCTCCATATGCCGGTACAGCTGCTGCAACTGAGGTGGCTGAACGCTTTGGAGCTCTGCAAAGTGGTTGTCCCCAAAGGTCTCAAACTCTGGGTGCAGGTGGTGGGGGTGATATTCCCAGCAGTGGTCTGATGGACATAAAAACAATTCACCTGCTAAACACAGAAGCATGTCATTCAGTTCTCTGTTTATGAACAGTACCAAGGAGCTAGCTACAAATCATTCAACATGGATCTCGTTTCCAGACAAACATGTGGAATTTGAACTGGATCTTGTTATCTGGGGCAGGATTTAGGTTTCTGCAGATCTCAACAGGTTTGAAACACAAACTCAGAGCAATGAGTCATTTGTGCATGTGCGACTTAACTGTTGGCAGTGAACAACAGCACTGCAATCATCAGCAGGCAGCTGTGAGCTGCTCACCACTTAAAATTCTCCATAGTGCCTTGATAAAATGCCACTCTGGAGCATTGTTGGACATTTAAAAGGCAGTGGGCTCACCATTGCCCTCCACTGGATCAAACCTTGTTTGATGGGCCCAAGCAAGTACAGGGAGCAGCACCACAGGCACTCAGTGCCTGGATCTCAGTTTTGATCCAGCAATTTGGAATGCACTGTCTTGTGTATATGGATGACACTTATCTCTCTTTTTCATTCAGCTCAGGTCGGGTGCTAAATCAGTTCTTGCCCATGGTAATGGACTGGGTGATGGCAAAACCCAAGTCAATGTATAGCTGCCATAGCTGTGTGATCTGTCTGCCTGGTTGGGTAGTGTACAACATATTAGAGGGGGTTTCATGTTTAAGGAAGGAGTTTCATAGTATGGAGCTGCTTGTTTACCCATCTTGGTCCCTAGAGACACAAGAAGGCCCAGAACACCTTCTATTGGCTTAGGGTGGTATGCCAATTATAGACCAATCTAGACCAGGGGTTGTCAACCTGGTCCCTACCACCCACTTCAGGACTCTAGGTGGGCGGTAGGGGGTTCTACACCACAAGTTGAATCCTCCTTCCATTGACCACTGGTGGGCAGTAAGGAAATTTTACCACCAAGAAAGATGTGTTAGTGGGTGGTAGGTATAAAAAGGCTGGCTACCCCTGACCTAGACAGAGCGAGCCTGGCTTCAGTGAGTCATGACTTTGTAGCCTTCTGGTTGGAGTTATTCACTTGAACTGCTTTTGAAAATGGTACAGAAACTTGAGCTGGTACACAATGTGGCTGCAAGCATGCTAACAGATCGGGTGTTAGAAACATGCTATGCCAGTACTTTATTATCTTTGCTGGATCCTGATTCATTTCCAAACCCAACTGAAAGTTCTGGTTCTTTCCCAGCCCTCCTGTCCCGAGATCTTTCCAACTTGAGATGTTAGGGACTGAATCTGGAACTCCCTGCGCATGCAAAAGTGTTTTGCTACTAAGCTATGACACTTACACTCCTACACATTCTTTGCAATTCTCAAATGTTCAGTGGCGGTGGTTGTCTGTTTTCCCTCGCTTCCGGCTCCAGGGGTGCCAACTTGAATAAAATATTGTCGGGGCCCAGATACGCCCTGCCCCACATAATCGATCACATGATGCAGTACACACACACACACACACACACATTTTGAATGGGAATACCCATCAACCCAGCCCCCTCAAATATTTTATTGTGGGGGCTGAAGCCCCTACGGCCCCTAGGAGTTGGCTCCTATGTCCAGCTCTAAAGATGGTGTGGGGGAAGGGCGAAGTTTTTGTTTGTTTGTTCTCCAGTGAAATATCCATATGAGTTGGGTGGCTTTTAAATGCCAGAGTCATTCTGAGAAATGTCATGTGAAATGAAAGAGGATGTGAGAGAATTGTTTGCTGTAGAGACATGGAAAGTGTTTGTCTAATGTAGTGAAAGGTTAAAGGAAGGACAAGACCCACTTCCCCTATCTCTACCTATGGGGTAGAGTGGTGGTATATTTGCTCCCCACTTCAGCTGTGTACACACTGTACATTTGAAGCCCATTCTTCCCCTCAAAGAATTCTGGGCAGTGTAGTTTACCCCTCTGTGAATTAAAATTGTCAGCAACCCTTAACAAACTGCAGTGCCCAGAATTCTTTGAGGGAAACGATGTGTTCTGAATGTGCATTAAAGGTACAGTGTGTCCACAGCAACATAGAAAATCATCCATATGGGAGGACTTTTACATGTTTCTGTCTTTTATTAAATATTAGCTACTAGCTACCCAGAAATCATCCATATTTCACTCTCAATTTCATCAGACTTTAACACAGGATTTTTACAAAACAATCTGAAATCAAAATGTGACTTGTTGTCAGGTATGATCGGCAAAATTCTTTGTGGCCTACCCCTCCCTCTTTCTAGGTGACTGCTACACGTGGGGTGTTTCTGTAACCCACTTCCTTCCTTCTTTGGAACTTCAAACAAAAGTTGGTCAGATTTTCATATTGACAGTAGTAACAAGATTTAACCCAAGAGGAGAGACTGAAGGATACAGAAAGTGGGAAGAGAAAGAACAACAACAAAAGAGAGAAATACAAATTAGCACGGGCCTTTCTCTTTTCTCTTTCTTCGAAGAAGTCTAGTTCCTCTGCGTATATCATAGTTATTTGACAAGAGAACAACTCAGGTGGCTTGTTTCTCCCATGTGTTAATTAGCAGGGTAACTGTTATGGGCAGAGGAGATTGGGGTTGGTGTGTCTGTGTGTAAGTCCCTCAGAAGCTTTGCTAAGTGGCAGAATATAAATCTTGCCTCTTAAAGCAGGGCAAAATATTTCTGAGAATATTTCTCATCAAATGTTTTTCTATACTTTCCATTGGCTGTGCTTGGGGTGTGGGGAGCACTCCAGTGACAAAAATCAGTAGGTTTCATGGTATTTGTTTTTGTCTCAAGCACCTTGGTGTCTTTCAGAAAAATCTGGAATCTGGGCACTCATATTTGTTTATCTGGGTCAGGGTGTGTTTATTTGTTAGTTTGTTTTGCCTAGAACAAAATTATATTACCTTGGATGAAAAAGCACCCTAAATACAAAACTCAGGGCAGGTGTTTTTTTTTTGTCCTACAGAAAGAAAACTGTAAATGACAAGTGACTGAGTCTGACATTTGGGGACATTCTTTACTGCCATGTAGTTGTCCTTTGTCCCCTAAGAGAGTTACTTTATTGTAGGATTCCTTCTGTGCAAATATTAAAATGAAAAGTGTCCCTGAGGCAGGGTGTTATTCCATGCACTTAAGAAGGTTCATATATTCATGCGACTGTACACATCGGTCTTATGGGCTGGCTGGATACAAAGGAGTGGTGGGAGGCACCAGTCGGGGAACCCCCAAGGGAACCCCCAGGGAAAGAAGGCTTAGATCTAGGAGACTGGTTGTGGGACAATGATGAGTGGTTAGAAGGAGAAGACTGGAAGGAGGAGGTGTCAGAAGCTGAAGGGGCAACAGGGTTTAGTGAGCAGGAAGTGTCTGTGGCAGAGAGCAGTCCAGGCTCAGAGGCAGAAGTGGATGAGGGCCAAGAGGCAGCAATGAGGCAGCTGCTGAGGAAGCCAGAAAGTCTCCCCCTCCTGCCTCAACAAGCTCCTTTTCCCCCTTGGTGTCCTAGAACATGCAGAGAAATGAAAAGAGATTGGTTGTACACAGTCGCCGTTTATGACTGCTTGGGGAAAATGCTGGAGAGGAGGAGACTTAGGCAGCTATGGAAGGGCAGGGACCTTCAGTCCTCGCAACTGCCTCATTGGGACAATACCTACTGGGAAGAGTTGCTGTGATAACTAGGCCTGTGCTGTTTTGGCTTCTTTGAATAAAAAGTTAACTTCACTGACACCGGGTGTTTTATTGCTAACCTACGCTTGACTCCTGACAATCAGGATAACAGTGTGCAGATAAACCCATTTTAGTCTGATAGCTAAAGATGAACCAATTAAGGCAGAGATGGGGAACTTGCGTCCCTCCATCCCAGTGCCCATCAACCCTAGCCAGTATGACCAACGGGGTCAAAGATGATGGGAGTTGTAGTCCAGGAACACCTTAATTAAGACATTGCTCTTTTTTGTAGTCACATGCATTATTCCTTAAGCAGGAATGGGGAAACAGTCCATGATTTAGAGCTGTACTCCCTATTGTCTTCTATAAGAGCAGGACCTGTATTATTTCACAAGGCCAAGAAATATTAGACACCACAACCACCATCTGAGTATTAGATACAACAACAATATGTATATATTACATGGTTGGCTATCTAGTTATTTTTGCCAGTTTAGAAATGTGTACTTCGTCGCTGTTTGCTTTTAAGTGGGTTTGAAATGCCTTTTATTTAAAATGCATCTCTGGGTTATTTGTGGGGCATAGGAACTTGTTCATCCCCCCCCCCTCCAGAAAAAATATAGTCTGGTCCACCACGTGCTCTAAGGGATGGTAGACAGGCCCACAGCTGAAAAAGGTAGCTGACCCCTGGACAAGACACATCATTCCTCCTCCAAAAGTCCCAAAACCCATCACTCTAGTCTTCCCAGAGGCCTTACAGCTTACTTACCGCCATGACTATCTGCATCACTGTTCAGATACTGGTAACTGTCATGGGACTGCCTGTAGATGTCTGACTCATAGGATATCAGATCTTCAGAGGGCTGCAAGAGGGAGGAATTGTTAGACATGAGCATTCAAAGACCAACATTATGTCCTCTGCCAGTCAAAAAGGATAGGATTGGGGAAGATCAAAACACTGCAGATATGTATGTCGGCTGCAACAATACATATCAGCATGAATGGTGGAGAAAGTATTGAAGCAGTGTTTGGAAAGCATTAAAACATTATCTCTCCGATGTGGTTAGACCTTTGAATAGTTGAGAGCCTTAGCTGGGGCATATCAGCAATTTTTAGGGATCCAGTGCAAGAGTGGTATTAGTAGGGGGAAATACAGTAGGGGGCAGAATATGTATCATCACCACAATCAGAGGGGTATAACAGTACCAACTATAACACCATTGGGGAGATTACAGAATCCAAGCCAAAATTAAAAAGTAGTTTGGTATTACAGATGCAGGGGGATAATAAGTAAATCAGACTATGGAAGTATATTGGGGGATTGTCCCAGCCCAGTTTTGACAGAGCACCTGTAGATCTCCTTATTCTTATGCCAATAGAACACAACAGCAAAAAAGGTCGTGTATCTTTCACTTCATGGAAACAGGACATTCTTAGAAACAGGATTCAAACTGGCTTTCAACTTTTGGGGAAACATTTTTGAGATGGCAAAGAATCAAAAAGAATGGTTGAATGAAACCGTTTCATTTTCTGCATTTGAAAATTTTATCCTTCAGTCAGTGCATTGCATTTCTCTGAGTATTTTGAAATTTGGTCTTGGTGCTTCTGTGGACAGCTAATTGTCAAAGGATGTGTTTTCTGGGACTTTCTGCCCAGTAAGACACAATTCCCAAACCGTATTTGGTTTTGTAATACGATTTATGTTCGTAACTACCACAAAATTTAAAACAACAGCAGAACCCCAATTATGTTTTAGCTCTTCTGTGATTCTCTTTTCAATGCTCCAATTCTCTTTCCACTTTTAATATTGCAATATCTTGTCCATGCAGAATTGGCATGGACTTTGTTCAGAATTAAACAAAGATTTTGAAATAACCCAACAGTATTACTGTTCAGATGCTTGGCAATGGAAAACCGTTCTTTATTGAGCAATTTTATAAGAGCTGCTAAATTAGTCTAAACTAATAGTTAGAAGCTGAATGCAGAAATGTAGCATTTTTCAATAGTTACAGAAAGGTTTGGAATATTGTGGATATTATGAAACTGATTTCTATATTTACCTGCTACAAGTTTTTTAAGGACATTTTTTACTGATCTGGAAACACTGTAGCTTTCAAATTATAAAAACAAGAATAGCATACAAATGCCCAGATTGGATATACAGCAAAAATCTTCAGTTTATGGCTTTAGCTCTCACCAGAATTAATAATAGATAAATAGATTTGGTATTAAGTATGCAAAGAGTAGCAGTGTATACTATGTGTCTGTATAGCAGTTTGGTTACACCCATGTTAGAGCTCTTTAATGTTGCTGAGGCATTGCTTTTCTGAAATTAAGAGGGAAATTTAAAAGGAGGCCCCGCAATACACTTTGAATGGAGTTTTATTATCCAGCAGTGACTTTCTTCCATGCCCCCAAACCCTCTATTATGTTTGCTCACTTCTAAATTCCATTCAGCCAAAGATCATTGCCTGTCATGTTCACACTAGATGCCTCCTCCTATGAAGCAGAGACAGATTATCCCCCAGGAGCAATAGCATCTCAAGAGGCAGACTGAGGTCCTCACAGTAATGAGAAGTGCTCAGTTGCAAAGAAGGACTCCTTGCAAGTAAAAGGCTAGTCAAGAGTAGGGCCCCCCTCATAAGGAAGGCGTTCTGCAGAAACCTTGGGCTTTAGCTGGGCTCTGAGTTGGGCTCTGTCTTAAAAGCCTCAATACAAGTCTTGGGATTCAGCTACATTGGCAAAGAAAATCGCTTTATATGCGTTGTTTATGCATTCTAACACTGTGACACCAGATGGTGGTGTGGAGTTCCGTTTTTGCTAACCCGATTCATCATACAAAGTTTGCAACATGTTTAACTGAAACACTTCTTTGATGTGTCTCGATCGGACATTTGAGTAAGCTGGAACATTGCATTCCCATCAAACCTGTGCCTTAATCTTGGACACTTAGCTTGGCCTACTGTTTATGGGCCCTTGGTTGAACTACTACCTCTGTGTGACCAGACTGTGAAATGGCTCTTGACTTTGCTTGCACTGCTTCTCTGGACCGCATATACACCTTGCTGTGGATCCTCACCAGTCTGGGTCTGCCCTGAAACAAGACAGTTTCATGCAGGTCCTGCCTGTTTTATAGTTTCCTATTGATTGATGGTTGGTATTGTTTGTGGTTGGGTGGGATTAATGAAGAATAGGGTCTCATTTACTCTTGAATGACCTCTGTTACTTGAAGCAAAGTCATTTCTGTTCTTATGTAGAGGGGAGGTCTTTATAACTGCTTTCCTTGTCATCTTTTTGTGTGTGTTTTAACAGTGTGGTTCTGTTTTCTGTGAGGAGAAACAAAAAGAAAAAACTGAATGGGAAGAAAGCAGTTTTCAAAGCCTCCCCTCTGGGAATGGATTCTGGAGTAATTAGAAGAAGCTATCTGTAAGAAATTCTCTTCAGGAGAAGCAACTGAAAGGTTAGACCTGCAAACAGGAGGTATTAAATTAAAGGCACAGAAGCCCTGAGGTGTATATTTGCCTGCCCACACTGGACAGGCTGGTGCTGCAATTGTTATATGCAGAAGAATAATTGCCACACTTCAGGAAAAAACACAGAAAACATTGGATGGTGATGATTGTATAGGGAAGTTTTTAATGTTGGATGTTTTACTGTGTTTGATGTTTTAATTTGTTGGAAGCCACCTAGAGTGACTGGGGCAACCCAGTTAAAAGGGTGGCATAAAAATAAATAAATGATGATGATGATGATGATGATGATGGCAACATCTAGAAGCCAAGTGAACAAACGCTGAAAAAAGGATGTTTGTGTGGGAGCAATAGACACTCCAAATAAGTTATTAAAAAGCAAAAATTTTAAAAGGAGATACAGTAACATAAAAGGCTCACAAAATGATAGGATATTGCAAACACACACAAAGGGGAACCACAAAATACATCAATGTACTTCCCAGACGCTAACAGGATCCAGTCATTCTGGAACAGCAACTTTGAAGGACTGATGGATATTTGCAGAGGGGCAAAAAACTTTTAGAAAAGAGAGTGGGGGAACATACTTTTTTCCCTACCCCTGCTCTGAAACCTCTCCTGCCTTGGTTTTGGAATGTTTTGGGACTGTTTTGGGTTTGGGACTCAGGTTTAGGACTGTTAGTGTCAGCCCTGAATCTGAGTGTTTGATTTATTTCTATGTAGTGTGGAAGGGGAAGTCCTAGAGGGTGGGAAAAGTGCTCTTTCCTCTTTCTTCCCTCTTGAAACTCCCTGTATTATGTAGGAAGGGGAATTTAATCTCATGGTGTGCATCCTCCAACACTATTGTCAATCAATAAGAAACTATAAGCATTTAGGGGCTCAGGAAGGCCCCTAAATTTTACCACCCTCAGAAGCTGGGGGGGGGGGGTTAGTAGCCCAGGAGGGGGCATTCTCTGTGGTAGCCTCTAAGCTGTAGAATTTGCTCCCCACAGAAATGTGTCTGGCACCCTCCTTTTGTAGTTTTCACCTGAAGAAAACACACCTTTTCGCCCTGGCCTTAGACCACCTGACAAAGGCATGCAAATGGGGGCATGCTGGGTGTGCCCAGGCACACCCTAAAGTTAAAAAAAACCTAACAACTGGTACTCATGGTGAGGAGGACACAGTATGGAGTGGCAACCCAGCTCCTTCACCTAGCATGACTCACAGTGATGAAGACACAGGCAGAACAGAAGACTGGAATGGATCTGCTTCTTCTGCTGCCCCTGGAAGTGGCCAGAGATAGACATAGCTGTCAACCTTTCCCTTTTCTTGCAAGGAATCCTATTTGGAATAAGGGAATTTCCCTTTAAAGGGGGGGAAAGTTGACAGCTATGCGACAGGCAGCAGCTGGAGATTCATTCCAGCCTTTTTGTTCTGCCTTTGTCTACATCTGTCTGATGGCCCTGTCTCCATCTGAGCTTTGCTTGCCACTGTTTGTGGGTGAGGGGCTGCTTTTGTCAGTTAGTTACAATGATGTGATAGAGGAATTTAAATCCACAACACCTAGTGAATGATGTCTCATTCTCTAGAACATCCATGCTGACACATCCTTACAAAAGGCCACTCGGGACTTTCTGGAAAGCAAGGCCTCCATGAGGTTGTCCCAGAATAAGTTTGGCCTGATTCATTGCCGTGGACATGCCTTAGATCTGGTGTTTACCTCTGCGGATGTGGGTGATCTAACACTAAGTTCCAGCATAACAAAGAAGTACCATGGTCAGATCATTTCCAGGTGCAACTAGACTTTTCCACGACCTTTCCCCTCTGCAGGGAGGTGGGACTGATCCACATGGTCCGCCGCCACACAATAAAAGGGACAAGTAGAGGTGTTCCAAGTTGCTTGACTGCAATTCCTTTCACCCCAGCCAGCATGCTCAAGCACTGGCATTGACATGGCTTTCCTAGACTTTGTCTACAATATGCTTCTAAGAACCTGTTCAGTATAGAAAGATCAGCTGGGCTTCCTAAGTATGCAGTAGTTGTGAAGAAGCCATTCTGCACATGGAGTAAGCAGCTCGTGCCTTGAAACTATAAGCTTCCAATTGACTTGTGTCTGGTATTTTTCAGAAGAGCCCTCTGGGGTATCACAAAAGTGGATCTCATTAGCACTCTCTGTGTAATTTCAGTGTGATATACGAGTCTAAGATTTTTAAATGATATATGGTCTTAGAACCAAAACAGAAACTTCATTTACAGCCTTCCAGTCCAAAGTAACTTATGTAATTCTAGGAGAAAGGAGTTGTTTAAAGGCCCTGAGCACTTTTCTGCAGTTTTGAAGTGGAATTTTTATTCACAGCTCCGTGGCTCAATCAGACTGCAGTGACAGGCACTAAAGTGGGCATGTACAAATCATGAGCAAACAAGAGGAATAGAGGCCACCAGTCCATGCACAGCACCCAACAGGGAGCTCAAGAAACCACCTGTGCATTCTGCCTGACTAAGACTGTGTAAGCAGGAAGGTTGCTTAACACCTGGTGGACCACAGTACATTGCAGTATTTGGCTTGGTGAGTCACATGTTTTTGCAGGTGTGGGTCAGCAGCACGCACTTCTTTTGTGCAAGAAGAGGCACCTTCAGCCTAAGAATGTGACACTAGACCCATGCAAATCAATGCTAAGAACGTGCTACTTATTACTGAAGTTAGACAGCAGATGCAATGGCAATCAAGTAGGCACAACTGGAGAAGGTGGGTGATAAAAAGTCCACCCTGGAAACTCTCCTGCAAGCCACCGCTTAGGTTTTTTCCATTCAACATTTGTGTTTACAATGCCAAGAAAAGAAAAGCCTATGTGCGTTTCAAAGAACTGTAAGTCAGAAAGGGATCTGAAAGTTGCCTGCTGTTTCCTTTCTCTGGTCTTGTGGCCAGTCTTTGTGGACTATGGGCTCATCCAGATGGAGGCTTCTCACGCCTTCACTAGGAGCTCAGGAAATGCACTGGGGGAAAGTCTGTTTTCTCATTGGGCAACCTTGTAACAAGCTGAGGAAACAAACCCCAAAGAAAGCACAAGGCCGTGCTGACAGTACCATATATGTGCCAGCTGGTGGACAGGCAGGAACCAGCAGGAGTTCACACACCCTGAACATCTAGACTCCTGGAAAATGATACCTCTGAAACCATTGGTGGGTGGGCAGCCTTTGGGTGACACTTTTATGTATATTACACTACATTCAAAACTTCCTGTACCTTATGGAGACTTTGGCTCCAGTTACCAGGCTGGGGAAGAGTCGGCAACACTCCATAAGAGAGGCACACTGGAGTGCAACCTGGGCTCTGTGGCATTCTCACAATATATAGAAAATTGGCCTATACCAAATTGGGTCATTGGTTCTTCTCCTCTTAACTGGAGGCAGCTATCCCAGTCTTCAGGCAACAGTCTTTCACAGAACTACCTGGAATTGGCAGGGGTGGAATTTGCATACAAATCACGATCAGAGCCCCTCAGCTATGGCTCTTCCCCCCAAAGTGCCACAACATTTCCTATGCTTACACATTGGGATAGAATATAGTCCTGCCGCAACTTCCAAGAGGCATGTTTGACTACTGTTAGAAAACAGGATTCTTGGCTAAATGGGACCTTTGGTCTGATCCAGCAGGGTTTTTGCATACATAAAAGCACATGAGCTTCCATCCCAACGCAAGTGCAGTTTTGGAAGATCAGTTTTCATCTGAATAACAAGAGGGCAGGGAAAGATGAAACATTCCCTCCACATATGCTGCAGTTTCTGCCTGGCTCCTGCCAAGGGCTATTTGCATTTTTAAAAAATATGCGTATTAAACACAAATGTGTATTTATTGTATATTTGGTCCTTGCAAATCAACAGCCATCTCCTACCATAAACTAAATCTCAGTTCTTATTCAAATCACAAGAAAGTATATATCTAGAAGGCATCCTATTGTGATACTAATTTTGTTTTAAAGTCCGTGTGGTTTTACTTTCTTTAATGCAAAAAAAGAGAAAAGAAATGTGTGTTGTGTTTCTTTGCTTTGAACTGTTGCACCAACTGTGCTTCCTGCATTCTACCCCAGATTCTTTGCTTATGTCCTATATTTCTAGTCTTGGTGGGGTCTGCTTGTATTCCCCCCCCATAAAGTACGTTATGGTGACAAACAGTAAAGTAAATCATATGGCCATGTTGTCATTAAGAAGCAGAGTTAAGGTGCAACACTTAACCATCTTGTAGGTTTCTTTCATCGTAAGCCTCATTAACAGCACAAACAGCCATTTTGGCAAGGAAACAAACTGGAATGCAAATGACTCTGTAAAAAGTTCATACTGGAACCCCATGACAGTGCAAACTGGGAGGTTATTCAGTGAGAACATCCTAGCTGTTGCTGAAGGAGCCTTTTAAGTTAATACACCAGATTATAGAACTACAAGAATACAAGACTGTAGACACAGCTGCCATGATGGATGGCTTTAAAAGATTATTGGACACATTTATGGAGGAAAAGGCTCTCAATGGCTGCTAATCATGATGACTACATTATGCAGTGGCATGTGAGGGAGGCAGAGCCACTACTGCTCTGACCCCCTTCTCATGCCATTGCTGGCTATAATACTTCCCAGAATCAGAGACATCATCTCTCTGAATACCTTTGCTGGGGAACATGAATGAAAGAGTGAAGTTGCCCTCATGTCCTGGTAAACTTCTGGTTGACTATTGCAAGAATGCTGGACTAGATAGGCCTTTGGTCTGATCCAGAAGGTCTCTTCCTGGGCTCCTATTTTCTTATGTACAAATGGAGTTATTATTTTGATGTCAATCCTGTTTTCAGGATCTCCAAGCCCCTCCCCAAAGAATTAGCTCTATTGCATGCTGCATAAATCTCCTGGATTCATATCAGTGCATAAATCATTGTGTGGCAATGTCCCTCCCCTACCTGTGGAAATAATGACACAGACACATCATGTAAATTTTAATGGGCATAAAGGCCACAACTTGATTGGTTATGGATGTTGAGCGGTATTGGCTTAGGCATTGGACCCTATCAGCTATATCCGACCCCAACCCATGTGTTGGAAGTCAGGGAAGGGTTAACCACCAGTAAGGAACCCCAGTGATGTACATTGACCGGAACTCCCCCTGTGATCACCGTTAGGGGCGTGCCTTAGGCCCTCAGCTCCCCAGGCTTTGGACAGGGCCACGGCCCCGGAGTCCTTTACCGGAATACCCTTCAATTGAGGGGCAGTTGATGACACTACTTCCCCTCCAATGCCTAATTGCCAAACCAAGAGTTGTGACGATTGCTACAAAGTAGGTGAAAAAAAAACACCCTTGGCTAGTCCAAGTGGGAAAAAGTCCTACCAGGCCCCTTGGCCAACCAAGGCAACCAACCGAAGTCCATAGCAAGGTCGAAGCTAAATCTAAAAAAGGGGGTTGGTGGGCGGGTGAACCTACGCAGCTGGGAAAGCGGGACAAAGAGGGCGAGTTTCCCGCCCGTCTCTAGCTTAAAGGGACTAGGACATGCCCCCAGGCCGCCCGGATTGGTCAGCCTGCGGGAGGTGTGTGTGTAGGGGGGGATTTTGCCAATTGCGCAGGGGCTGAACTCAGCCCCTACGCGCGTGGTCGGGTCATGACACCTGGAGATCCACCTCCGTTCAATGCGGAAGTGGTGTTATAGTACAGGTTCACTTTATTTTTGGGCATTAGTTGTTCTACCACTATTCTAAGTTGGTAGTCCTTAAACCATCAGACAGGAATCCCATATTACGTTGTCCAGGGGTGAAACTAGGCTTTATTTTACCTGGGTCAAATACCCATTTTGGTACACATACCCATGCAGATTTGCTTACACAGGCTGGGAGCCTCAATGGTGCCCCTCTGGAGACTTCACCCGGAGCAAAAACAAAAAACAAAAAAACCCTGCTAGGGCCCCCCCAGCTATGACAATGTCTTGTGACTGTAGTTTGTCACACAAGCATTTGTCTGCAGGTCAGATCTTATGCCTTGAGAGAAACTGAGAGAGATTTTTTTAGGGCACAATCTGAACATTAGTCAAGATCATAACTATGGGAGACAGTGAGTGGCTACAATATATGACTTATGCAACATCTGATACAGCTGGGGAGAAAATTGATTCTGTTCACATCTAAAGGCGAACCTACCAATTTTTAAAATATAATAATATGCAAACCGAACCACAGCTACCATTCAAATTTCACATGTCTTCAGATTTTTGTAATGAGGTTCTCCAGGAAATGAATCTGAACTAATAAGTGTATATACCATGATAAGGTGTGCATAAAATGCATATATTAGTGAAAGAAGAATACAAAATGCATTATATTAGGAGAAATTGCTTGCACAAATTTGTATATTAGTCAAAACTGCATACAAAAATAGGTTTATTGGGAGAAATTTGCGCTAAGATTTGCTGATGAATTTTTATGAAGAATTTAAAATTACACATTGTTGCAGAAATGTTGAGAACTGAATCAAAAACTGAAAAATGAGAAACTTTGAGAGCTGAACCTGAGAGATTTGTCCATCCCCAGATACAGCCAATTCAAATTCCTCCATAAATGCACCATATTTAAATCTTGTTATTTTAAATTATGATATGAATTTTCTCTGGCAGATGATTCAGAAATACCCAACATGACTCCCCGTGATGCACAGCTGAGGCTGGTTTAACGGACAGACCTAACCTCATTTCCTTGGAAAGAATTACAAAATAACTGTATGGTTTTTAGAAAGGATTAGAAGATCATATTAAATGTTCCTTTCCGGAGCATATCAACCTCCCTGACTTCTGGATATTATTTATTTATTATGCACATCTCTCATCATTCATCCTGGATTTCTTTCTTCCCTGCTAAGTCTTACATTTTGTGCTCTGTGATATTGGCTGCATGAGCAGCACTTCCAAACATCTCTTCAGGGAAAGGTAGGATTCAGTGCTGAAGCACGTAGCCAAAAACATTAATTTGATTTCATTTGCATGATATGTACAAAATCATCTTCCCAAGAAGTTGCCAAAGGGCAATGTGCAACCAACCATTAACCTCTGCAATAAAAACAATACATAAAATAAAAATAAATAAAAATAAAAAACAAACTGAAGCAAAAAAAAAAGTATAAGTAACATTTAAATAGCAGCAGAACAAGGGGAGCAACTTCTGCTTGGTGTTTTTTTTTAAAAGCCCCAGTGAACAGATAAGTTATTAACCAAACAGTGAAAGGCAAATGAGAAGACAGATGAGGAGAAGCCTGGGGAGCTTTGCTGGCAATACTGGTTTTTTTTAACACTGAGCCACTACTCTGGTTTGTGACCCAGCCACAGTCTGACCAAGGCATTTTGGTGCCTGACAGGGGAAAGCCAAATGTCACATACAATGGTATTAAAATATAGTAATACATAAGCTTAAATAATTAGGAGGATGTACCAGCCCAGCATCTCCAAGGTAGGGCTGGGCAAGACTCCTTCCTGAAATCCTGGAGGTGCTTTCAGTCAGTGTAGCCAATAGTGAGCTAGGTGGACCAGTGGACTCACTCAGTACAAGGCGGAGGCTTCCTATGTTCCTATTGACTAGTCACTGCTACTTAATGGTACCTCAAAATGTGTGGCTTGTGGCCAGTCACCTTACTTACTTAGCCTGGCCCTAATCATTGACAGGTGGGTTGGCAAAGGACCCTCGTAAGGCCTAATAACAAATAGATGGGCTGTCCTGGGGAATTGAAGATATTCATGTCCTAATAATGTCCACCTAAACATTAGGAAGAACTTCCTGACAGTGAGAGCTGTTCGGCAGTGGAATTTGCTACCAAGGAGTGTGGTGGAGTCTCCTTCTTTGGAGGTCTTTAAGCAGAGGCTTGACAGCCATCTGTCAGGAATGCTTTGATGGTATTTCCTGCTTGGCAGGGGGTTGGACTGGATGGCCCTTGTGGTCTCTTCCAACTCTATGATTCTATGATTCTAATAAAAGTGGGAGCTTGGGGAATATCCCTGGAAAAGGCAGGACCCCACCCCAGAAGACTCCTGTCAACCATATTATCTACGCTACTTCAACAAGGGTATCTGTCAGCCATGTCAGCCACCTGGCAGTGGAATACGCAGAACCACTCTTGCCCTCATATACCATGGGGTTGCTTTACACTAGGGCTGTATGATTAACCTTGCATTTCTATGGCAGAAGGCTTGGAGCTTGTCGTTTTATTGGGGCTGCAACAATTTGGAGAGGCAGGGTTTGCACCTATGCGATATTGGCGACTGGGGTGGCCAGGTGATAAAAAGGACAGAGGTCCTGCACTTTTAATAGTTGTGTAAAAGATGGGATTTCAGCAGGTGTAGCTTGTCATTAAATTGTTAAAGGTGCAAGAGTCAAATGCCAACATCCCCCCCCCCCCGAGAAGCCTCCTGTCTTTTTCTGTAGTACTTTACATCAAAAAAGATACCCTAGGGATTGTGGAGAACATTTTATTGGCCTTCCTTTGCCCTCACTCTCTTATGCATCCCTTATTTAAAGACTGAAACGGTTATAAAAGAAAAAAGAAAAAGACTTTTGTTCCCTCAACTAGCATCAAAACAGGAGTTTCATAGCAAAATCAGAAACAAGGTCTATAGCTTGCTTTTTCAGATGCTTTGTTTTATTTGTTGGTTACATTTGTTTCCCACCTTTTGGCCAAAGTGGCGCTACATGGAAATTGGTTGTCCACGTCCCATTTCCAGTGATAAATCTGTGAACAGGTTTCAACAAATATTTAGGGTTCTAAAAATGTATATGCCCAGGAGGAGTTATGCAAACTGGCAATTCTCTCATAACATTTCTACAGGTATGTGCACATAGAACCATTTAAACGCCCCTATGACGACAACAACAAAATACATTTAAAGAAGTATACAGAAACATGCTTCATTTTTAGAGGGAGCTAAAAGATTGTAATGGCACATCATGGAACCTGTCTTTGCAGCCATACAGCTCCCTCAGTCTAAGTGTACGCATTTTCACTCAGAAGTAAGTTACAGTGACTTCAGTGGAACTTACTTTCCAGCAGGGTTAAACCTACCAAGGATCAAAGTTGGGCAGCTACCTTTTCGATATCATGAAAGGATAGCAATTTTTAAGATTTCAGACATGTTCATTTTTATTACCAGGGAAAGGTGCTTGTGGAATTCTCTGCCTCAGATGAAAAATAAATTGGCCACCCATAGTGAAATATACTGTGGGGAAAGTGGGTCAAGAAGCTTTTTCTCCCTTTCTCACAACACTAGAAGTCATGAACATCCAATGATGCTGAATGTAGGATGGTCCATGACAGATAAAATAAAGCTCTTCTTCACACAGCATGCAATTACTATGGAACTTGCTCCCCAAGACGGCAGTAATGGCCACCATTTTGGATGGCTTAAAAAAAGATTATAAAAATTCATGCAGTGTAACCTTGGGTTACAAACACTTCGGGTTACAGACCCCACTAACCCGGAAGTAGTACCTCAGGTTAAGAATTTTACCTCAGGATGAGAACAGAAATCGCGCAGCAGCAGCGCGGCAGGCCCCATTAGCTAAAGTGGTACCTCAGGTTAAGAACTGTTTCAGGTTAAGAACGGACCTCCGGAATGAATTAAGTTTGTAACCAGAGGTACCACTGTATAAGGGGATCAATGCCTATGCTTGACCTCCACTGTCAGAGGCATTATGCCTCTGAAGACCAGTTGCTGGGAATCGCAGGTGAGCCGAGTGCTGTTTCCACTGTGAGAACATGATGCTGGACTGGATGGGCCATTGGCCTGATCCAGCAGGTTTGTTTTATGTTCTTAACTTTCTGTATTATTAACTTCTTTGACTTGAGGGAGAGTGTAATTTGCTGTCCTGCCTCTAGTGGTGATATGTTTTGAGCTGGCCCTGTTTTCTGGTAAGTGTCTATAGGGTTGCAACTTTAGTAACACTTAACTGGAAAGAGTTATATCATATACCCCCATGACTGCTTCTGGTTGCATCCTGTTAAACAGGATATTGCCTTATCCTACGTGGACACAAACACACAAACAAGAATTTGCAACCCCAACCTAGGGTAAATACATGCAAGGCTACAAGATGTTGGGGATTATGAATTATAGATAACTTCTCATCAGAATATAACTCCAATCATCTTTAAATCAGGAAAATCCCAATATGCAATTGTCATTCCACGGGAAGCTGTCACAATTGGCACTCGTGACTATCCACAATTTGGCATTTTTAAACTGAGTAAGCATTATTTAATTTTTCAGCATTCTGTAACTTTTTAGCAAGGAATGGCTTGAACTTTTTAAAATTATTATTTATCAAATTTATATCAAACACGTCCTTTCAAAGGAGGAGTCCAGGGCGGGACATTTGCCCATGAGATCTCTACGTTGACTAGAATGTACATTTTATTTTCAAACGTCATGCTACATATTTTGTGTACTATTCATAAATTGCACATGCCACATTACAAAGCAGTTACTGCAACCTGATCCACTGAATAGAATAGAGCCCAATCCCAAATAAGTGTACATACAATTGCAGTCCAAGCATCCTTTGTGAAAATACTCAAAGGCCACTTCCAAACTACCACTATTTTGTGGGTATGATTAAATCAGATGCCGCACAAATATGGTGCATGTAGTGCTTTTTTAAAAACCCAAACCAAAAACAAACATGAACTTTTGTGATGAGAAAAGTGATAGGAAAGTGCACTGGAAAGAGTGGGATAACTGCAGTGCACAAGCAAGTCTTAATGAATGCTCAATGAACAGCAAAGTTAAATAAACAACTACAGTGGTGCGGTATAACTTCAACGCAAAATTTGTCCAAACAAATCAGGGTGAATGCTCGATAAAAAAGTTGCCAGGAAGAGACTAAAGATAGAAGACCAAGTAGGCAAGTAAACCAGCAACACAGAGTATTAGGTATATGTTTTGTTGGCACTCGGTATTCCCGGAGTATTCCCATCCTGGCAAATAGTGCAATGAGATATATTAACTTGTAGAATCTTCTGCGATAAAAGTAATTTACAGTGCAAACCTACACATGGTTATTCAGAAGTTAAGCCCACTTAGTTTAGTGAGGCTTCCTTCTAAGTGTGCAAAAATTGTAGCCTGAGATAATACAAAGTAGTTAATATTGACTTTTTAAGGGGTGGTTTTGCAAATGCATTTAACTATATGCCAAATGATTTAGTATTCTACATAGTCTAACTACTTTACAGTGGTGATGTTGATGTTGATGAAGATACATCCAGAATTATTTAGTATTCTACTTACTTTCACTGCATCCTAAATTGCAACTGAAAACATGGTCGAGGTTCTTCTGCAGTGCCTGTCCTACTCAACCACACAGCCATACGTCAAGCGATAAGAAAAAAAATCAAATTTGCTTATCTTGTTTTTCCTAATACTCCTACACAGTTAAGCAAGACTCATTGGCACCTTTGAAATTAAATATGCATTTGTTTAAATTCTACAAACCTAAATATTTTCACAAGGAAGTCCCACTTGATCAAGAAAGACGTATTTCTGAGAAAACATGTTTAGCAATGGGTCGTATTTCAATGGACTTCCGGCCTGCCAGTTTTCCAAGCACGGATGAAAACTACTCCAAATATGTAAGACAGCATTTGTGTGCTTAGAAAACTATAAATGACAACCAAATTAATTATTAATTTGATACTAATTAACATAAAAAATAAAAATAAAAAAGACCAAGAATATTGGAACAAGTATATAGTAAAATATTAATAAATGCTTCAGTCTACAGGAGGGGAAAGAGAGAGAATAGTTTTTATCCCCTGAACATTCCATCTGATCAACCTCTTTTCCTCCCCTTTGTCCCATTTAAGATGGAGGAGTTGGGAAAACCAGATGAGCTCAACAGATTTTGCTTCTGTTTAATGTAACAGCTAAGAGTTCTAAACAAAGACATGAAATTCCTCTGAAATATCCAGATGACAAGAAAATACAGTCCCTAAAAAGAGAGGACAATCCTAAAATGCATAGAACATAACTCTCTTTCCGTGGTCTTTGTATTTCGTTTTCTCCCTTGTCGCCTAAAACCATGTACAGTAGTATGAACACCAAAACCTATATTTAGCTATAGATTACAATATACCTACAGTGTCGCACAAAACCAAACATTCAACCACAAAGCCAAGTTTTTTTCCTAGATGTCTGCTGGCTTATTATACCCATAACATAATATGGGGTCATATCAGTGAAAGGCAGAAGAGATAAAAGAAGCAGAGGGGAAATGCTAACTTCCCATCCATTCATAAAATAACAAGTCACTAATTTTATACACCCACAAGCCAGCAGAAAACTTTCTAGCATTATAAACAACAAAAGAATGGCATTTTTTCAACAACAAATCATATTTTGTTTTGCAGTCTGTTGGCAAAGCCAAAGACACAAAACTGGAATTAATGCCATATACTCACAGGGGAAATGAGGGAAAATCCTTCCATCTTGCAAGTTTGCAACATTCAGTCAACTTCTTTGTGAACTAATTTTCTAATTTCAGTTATCCAGCTTTGTAAAAAGACATCAAACAAAATAAAAATAAATAAAAATTAAAACATCGATCCTGTTTTTTTAAAATTAAAGCAGAATTCCTTGAAGGCCCTTTGCAGTGATTGACCTCAGGACAGGAAGGACCCTAATTAGTTTTCATACTTTCCCTCAAAAGGTCTGGAGGTGAGTTCTTCCCTTCGACGTATCTGAAGTTCCTGATTTCACTACATATCTGTTGGATGGAGATAGCCCTTGAGCTGTTGTAGCCCAGTGTGACATCAGAACAAAACCCGGCCTTTCAACCAGTTTGCATAAATTACATTTAAGGAGTTGTGGTGTTGTTAACAGGAAGTCTGTCGCCAGCCTGATCGGGTACTTGCTTCATAACCAACAGCAAACATTATTGCCCAGTCCAGACAAGAACTAGCAACTTGGTACAGATAGATAACATTTCTAGATGAAACCATGATGAGTTTATGTTGTGATATTTGCACTTCTCTCCAGAATAATCAAGTTAGGCAGGCTGTCATTTGTGACAACTGTCTATAGGACGCGTTCAGGAACATGAACCCGTTTCTGTGATTCTGTTCTGCCAGGGTGATACAAGACAGAAAATGTGGTCTAAAATTGTGCAAGAATTTAGAAAGAAACTTGGTGAAGGGGTAATTAACATTTATCATACTGTGTATTAAGCCCTGGAAAGAGGTCTTGGGTCTGTGAGGCCCTGTTAGGAACCATTTGAATAATATTATTGAATATTTATTGATTAAATTTATATGGCCACCCACCAATAAATATTCCTTGGGGAGCTAACAAACAA
Organism: Lacerta agilis; assembly: GCF_009819535.1. NCBI lineage: Eukaryota > Metazoa > Chordata > Lepidosauria > Squamata > Lacertidae > Lacerta > Lacerta agilis. The sequence continues at coordinate 47,758,435 of NC_046312.1, read as the reverse complement.
TGGTGAGGGAAACTTGCATAATTGTAATGGACAGCCATGAAGAGTGAGACCTTATCTATTTACACTGTGAGTATATATTGAATTATGTCACCTCAACTATCATGGTTTCCCTCCCCACACTATCCCCCCAAAAGGGGGGGGGGCAGCTTGGGATACTGAAATCTGTTAAAAATCTTAACTCTCCTCAGTGCTTTTTTTATTTAAAAATTGTTTGGGGTACTCTCATTTTGACTCAAGAAAATCACCATTTTATATTTCAAATCGGGAAAAATAAATACAGTAAATATACAAAAGTACAAAGATTCACAAAATGTTTAGGGGGTATGTGTACCCCTGCGACCTCCCCCCAGAAAAATAAACTGGTTCTCCTTCACAGAACTACAATTCCCAGGCTCCCATAATTCCATGGGAAGTGAGAATTACTGTTAAACCAATTTAAATTAGTAATGCCTTTACATATGCAAACTTTTGAGGAGACCTTGAGATCTTTTGTGTTCCTTCATCAGATAATGCATTATATATATATATATATATATTGGGGGGGGGACATTGCTCCTATATGCCTTTATCTCCTTCCTGCACTGAAAATTATCCCTTTTAGGATTCCAACTTCAACATACAAAACCTGTTAGTAACTATGAGTAAGTGAGAGAAACTGACTCCTAGTGTTTCTGGCTGAGATTCTTCAGTATATTCCAGTATGTTCATCAAATTCCTACTCTCTGTATCTTGAATAATGTAACTAAGTGGAAAAACAAATCTTCCAGGAGAAGAAGCAATTTTGCATTTGAAAAGAGATTGCAGTCTTGTTACAGAAGCGACCAGCTGAATACATAAGCAGAACCTGATCAGAGACAGAGCAATGGTGTGCACTAAAGAAAAGATGTAATTGGCTATTAAATAAAGTGTTTCTCCTGGTACATTTGACACCACACAATAGTTCCTTCTGATTACAAATCAGTTGAGACCAATACAGATAAACCTTTACTCGGTCCACCTAAATGGTTGCAGTCAGCAGTGGTCAGTGGGGTGGCACAGGTAGGGTGGCATTGCGTATCTGGCTTCCTGACAGCAAGCATCGCTGCCACTTACCCAAAAGGAGGGTGGTGAGGCACAGGGAGCTCTGCATGGTGCAGGTGCAATGGCGGAAGCAGTCTATCACTCCTGCCACTGCACCACACTGAGCCCCCTGTGCCTTGCCCCTACTGCTCTTGGTAAGCAGGATTGACACTCAGTGTTGGGAAGACAAGTTGTCATCCAAAACTTCCAGTGGGAACCAAGATGGAGAAAGGATGTTCTAGGGCATTCTAAAGAGGAACTGGTTGCTGCCATTTTTGGGAGACACCTGCCCTACCAATTCTCCCCCACACATCAAATGCCCTGGAATCATGTAACAGTGGGGGAATTCGAGGAAAATAAAATGGTGGCCACCAGACGTTGGTTGAAGCAAATGAAACAACAAAACAAAAACAAAACTGCTACATACTAGCAAGCCTGTACTGGGTTGGGCCATAAATAGGGGTGATGGGGAATTTTGACTCAGTTTGGTTTTAAAGGCAAACCTCTCTAATCTGCACTTTCCAAAACAATACAAGAACCGGAACAGAGATATCCTTTGAAATTCACACTCCTCTGAATTTTGCAGTGCAGTCCTTCAGTCAAGTAATGTGTACAAAAGTGCATACACTGGGGCAAAGTGTCCATAAAAATGTATATGTTAGCAAAAACAACATTATTTATAGAAAATTGTTTTGCTGGTGTGTTTGTATTATGGAAAAAATGCATACAAAAATGTGTACATTAGTAGAAATTCACACTCAAATGCTGATGAATTTTGACAATGACCTTTTAAAAAAATGCAAACTGATGTGGAAATGTAAAGAACTGAACTAAGATTGGGAAACTGAAAGTCACAGATTTGCCCATCCGAAGAAATAATTGATTAAGATGTACAGTATGAAGATTTATTGTTTCTATATATTTAATGCATTTTTAAAATAGAAAAGATGGAACTATGTCAAAAGACTCAGGTTCCAGGGATGTGCAGGGAGGAATTAGGGAAACAACTAGGAAAGCTTAGACAGGAAGTATAAGAGAGACTACCTTACTGTAGCTTCCCGGGGACATTGGTACATTAATTTATTTGTCATTACACTTCTTCCTGCAGGTAGTTCACACATTGCTGTTATAGAGTGCTGTGCAACATGGGATTGTGTCAGTGTGAGAGCCATGGGCACCTACTGAATGGTGCCTGGGGGGCAGCTTTAGTGTTGAGCCGCCCCACCCAGTACTTTACCCCTTTCCGTTCTGTGCTTTTTAAATTTTCTGTTTTCATTATAACTTCTGTTGAGGTAACTCTAGTAAGTGTGGAATTCTGAACCAATCTGCAAGTCTCTAATGGCTTGGTATCAACACCTTCAGTAAACTATAGTTTTCAGGATTCTGTCAGAAACACCATGCTAGTTAAGCTGGAATAAAACCAATATATGTTTGTAGTGCAGGTGTGTTTCATGTGAAAGTGGTCTAAGCTTTGACACCTATGTTGTTAGATTTGGTGAGGAGAAACATCATATTCCTTCAACATCACTGTACCGAATAGTTATCATCCGGTGCTGCGCATGATACAGGGCAGAAGTTCAGCAGAAGCAAATACCAATGAAGAGCAGTTCTTCCACCCCCTCCCAATAGCTGCCAGCCACATCAGACTGAGGTGGTTTCCCTTCAAATCCTGCACACAATTTAAGGTGCTTTCTTTTTCCTCCCAACCAAACCACATCAATAATCACCTATCTGGTTTTTATCTCAGTTACTTTCTTAACAATCAGATTTTGCCTCTTTCATGCCTTCTCTGTACTAGAATAGAAGTATTCTCAGCCATTATTATGTTCTATTTACAGGTAGGTAGCCATGTTGGTCTGCCATAGTCAAAACAAAATAAAAAAATTAAAAATCCTTCCAGTAGCACCTTAGAGACCAACTAAGTTTGTTCTTGGTATCTGAAGAAGTGTGCATGCACACGAAAGCTCATACCAAGAAAAAACTTAGTTGGTCTCTAAGGTGCTACTGGAAGGATTTTTTTATTTATTATTATTATTATTATTATTATTATTATTATTATTATTATTATTATTATTACTATTACCTGGCTTTCAACAGCAGGTCCTAGGGTAGGTTACAACAATTTAAAACACAGTATTACAAACGGTTAAAACAAGTCACAGGACAAAGGAATAGGAATAATGAGATTTTCCTCATATCTCATCATTTTCACAGATATTGATCTCCATCCAAATCTTGCTTACATGTCTCTCAGCTGAAAGGTAATGTGTACATTTCAAGACAGTTAAGGTGCAGAGGACCAAAGCATCCTGAAGGTCACTTTGCACTGACATGATTTGCATAGATATATTTCCACACACAAAATTACATTTAATCTCATTACATGTGTGCCCGCATGCATGGAAGTGATATTGGATATAAGATTATCTTATACTGTACACATATATTTTCAGAATTAAGTTCCATTCAGCTCCAGTAGATTTATTCTCAGCTAAGTATGTAGGTAGGACTGCAGCAGTGCAGCACAACACTGTGTGCATGTCTACTGAGAAGTTAGTCACCTTCAGTTCATAGAGTCATTTAAGTGGAAGGGACATCAAAGGTAATCTACTCCATAGAATCATAGAGTTGGACAAAATGACGGGAAGAATCCAAGAACAGCGGGACCAGAAGTTCATCAAAGACTGGACTAAGTTTGCAGATTATTTGAAGGACAATTGTGTTGAACTGAATATGTTGGTAGGACTGCGAGAAGCTTTGTAGATTAAAGAAGGAAAGTCATTGTAGTATGAAATTTTAGTGATAATTTAAGTGTGATAATTTTAAGCAGTGATTGATTTGTGAACTATAGATATTAGTGATGAATGTTAGAATATCATAAGGAGGGTTTGTTGGAAATCATGGCCGTAAAAAGCCAAAATGCTAAGAATTGAAAAGATAATGTGATGGATTTTTATTATTGTACTGGTATAAAACCAATAAAAATGATGTGGCAAAAAAAAAAAAGATCTGCTCCATCATATTACTATATTACAGCCCTTCAGCCATCTGAGCCACACACCTTCCTCAAGACATGTTCCAGTTTATCAGAAGGCTTCTTAACTGATGGGATTTACTCCCATGTGAGTGTGTTCAGCATTTCAGCCTAAATCTCCCAGGGTCTATGGATAGATCACGGTATCTCTTCCCCCTTATACTATGCTTCTTGCAGAGCTACTGTAGCATAAAGGTTAAGAAACTGACATGTGATCCATGAAGTCCCCTGTTCAAATATAATCTCTGCCACAAATTCAGTAGGTGACCTTAGGTAAGCTGTTATCTCTTAGTCACATTTCCCACCACAACTGCAGTATGCAGACAATAATACTTCATGGCTGTTGTAAGGATTGTTGACATAATGAATGTGAAGTCATATATGAAACTCCTCCTCACTCATGTGCAAATTTCAGATTCTGAAGAATTGTTGGCCCTCGTATGTCAACTTTCACCAACTGGGTGCTCTCCAACTCTCATCAGCCTCAGCCGACATAGGCACTGTGACAGAGTCTGATGAGAGTTGAAGTCCAAAATATCTAGCATACACCAGATTGGCAAAAGCTTCTCTATGCCAAATATAGGAATTGCTGTTGGAGGCCAATAAACAGACCAGGATTTAAAGAAAACCTACCTTTTGAATGAGGGTTCTAAGTCTCTTATGACTGAGGGAGGAGAGGAATACTGGATTTTTTAAGGAAAGAGATTGGAAAAGAGGAAAACACTGGGTAGGATTCAACTAGTGAGTTATATGCAAAAGGGCTTCCCTATTGCTCTCCAGAGTTCCCTGGGAAGAGTGATCCTTTGTTAAACCACTATGTGAATCTGAAGAAGTGTGCATGCACACGAAAGCTCATACCAAGAACAAACCTAGTTGGTCTCTAAAGTGCTACTGGAAGGGATTTTTTTTTATTTTTTATTTTTTTTGACTATGGCAGACCAACACGGCTACCTACCTGTAACTGGCACTATGTGAATGGTAACTCGGTGAGGGGAATGAGATTCTCCTAACAACTCTCAGCAACCTTAACTAACTAAAACTCCCATAATTCTTTGGGGGAAGCCATTACAGTTAAAGTGGTATAATAATGATGCTTTAAATGTATCATGCAGATGTGGCTTAACTGTCATGGCTTCTCTCAAAGAATTATGGGAGATGTCATTTGTGAAAGGCGGTGGGAATTCTCTGTTAAATGTCCATAGACCACCAACCCTTTCACAGAACTATAGCCCCTAGAATTCCCTTGCCCAGGAAGTGGGAAATGACTGTTAAATCACTTTAAGTCTATATTGTAGATATGTCCTTTCCCCCTCCCCCCCCCCAAAAAAAACCTTTTACTTGCTATTTTGCTAGTTTCTGGATGTGGAGAACACTGGCTCACCAACCCCACAGGAAACATCTGTGAAATACACGTCATTCTACTTTTTACAGTTGGTGCTTGCTTGACTGGTAGCTTTGTGTGTGTGTCGATCCTCTGTATGCTGGCATTCTTGAGTTACAGAAATGCCATATAGCAATTTACTTTCAGGAAGAAATACAAGGCTCACTTACTTCAGTAAACATTTGCAATGTTGGCTACTACTATGTATTTTGATGTCTTTCTCTATTAGAGGATTGTGTGATAGGTCATTTATGCCTCCTGCTGATGTTTTATTGCAGCTTTATGTTGTTTTTGGGTTTGTTTACTTTTTAAAAATCTTGCTGCAGACAGCCTTGAGTGACAAGGAAGGTATATTTGAAATGTATAAAATTTCTCATCATAAAGTGTATTTATTTTTTTAAGTCAGTGCAACTTCTGTAAAGCACCTAGAACTTTGTATGTCCCTGAATAAAACATAAGAATAAAACCTGGTGCCAACTCCAGGACTTTGGAGTGGCAATCCAGAGCCCCGGTAAGAAGAGTGAATGGGAAGGCCGAAAGGGCAGCAAGTTTGGCTTATTGTGTACCCAGTCACAGCACCCCCTCCCCCAGGAGCCAGGCCACTCCGGCCTGCTTAAATACACCAGGAGCAGACCTGAGTGAAGACTATGGAAGCAAGGTCTGTTCCCTGCCCCTGCCCCCAGGCTGCTGCAGATTGGTTCAAAATTGAAATCTGGGTTTGGCGGGAACCAGGATGCACTATGGCGGCCAGCGGGAAGGGGCCAACAGCTGCAAGAAAATGGTGTGGCTCGGGGGGGGGGGATGAAGGAGGCGCTGTGCTGAGTCACAGCCGCTACTCACCCATGAACCGGGTAAGCAGCCATTGCCACATTCTGAAGTTGGGTTAATTAGTAGTGCACATTTCCACCTAAAGAGGAGGGGGATAAGACTGTCCCAATTTTTATTCAAGGGAATACAAAGTTCAGGGTGCTATGCAGAAGTTGCACTGACTTTTAAAATTCTGTAGCAATGTACTGTACTTAAATTCTTCTCCACCAAGAAACTTAAAATTCATGTATAAATTGTGACAATGAAGCCTATTTGCTTAACGAACATAGATTATGCTGCTTTTGCCAGTCAAGTGGAGAGAAGTAAGGAGTTGAATGAAACATGCCCCTTGATTGCTCTTCTCTTTACCTCCCTCTCCATTCTGTTCAAATTATGTTGCTGCTGCTATCTTCCTGACCTGCTGTTTGAGTTGTACATATAAACAGGTACACTTTTACTTTCAATCTTCCTGTGATTTCCTGCTGTCAGACATGCACTCACTTTTACTTTTCATCTCTGCATTGGTCCCCCTGCTTTAAATCCCTAATTCAAGGCCATTAAATATATAATCAGTAGCATGTTAGGTCATTTCAAATTCTTGACTTTTTAAGTTTCTTGGTGAGAATAATTTAAGTACATTGCTACGGAATTTTGTGGTTTTTATAAAAAAAAAAATAGTACAAAGGACCCACAACCTGAGCTGTGTGCACGGTGTTGTATCTATTGGTTCTACATTTCCTACGGTTTGAAAATTCAAACTACCCCAGAGAGGCCTGTTATTGAAGTCACAGGGAGAAACACACAAGCAAAACCCCTTTGCCTGCCCCTCATGGTCAGGCCCTTGGGTGACAACAAGTTGGGACATTAAGATGTTGCATGAAATCTGACAACAATCAAACAAAGAAAAGGGAAGTCGCGATATCTTTAGCGTGCTGGACTGGATTCGCTTGTGGCAATTCCCAGAATGAGTTAAATCCTTGTGGGGGTAAAAGTGAATCAGAATTTGCACAGCATATTCTGGAATTTCCCTAAATGATGTGTGTGGTCACTGAAAAAAGGGAAATGGTTTGTTTCATAGCAGGAGATGGTGGTAGGAGACGAGGAGGAGCCAACACTAAAACAAAACCAAGGCTGTATATTTATAATTCTTATGGCTTCTCTTGTACAAAGGCAGAATTCCTGTTAATCAGGTCATTAAGGAAGACCTTTTTTTAGTCATCTTCTTTGTTGCTGTATTCAGCAGTTAATACTATAGAAATTACTATTCTCCATTTTGTCTGGGTAGGCCTTGTCCACACGCAAATTCTACCATCAGGTCTGCATCCAAATAACCACATGACTAGTATGACCTGCCTCAGGGGGGCTTTGGACTTGTATTTCTTGTTCCTTGCAATGAAACATGGGGAAACCTCTTTTAAAACTGAAGGGAGTTTCAAAAGCAGTTTGTAATACGCTGCAAACAGTGGGAGATATATGCCATTCAAAGGGAAAAGGTCAATAGGCCCACTTGGCCTGCCCAAGCTCTTGGGTGACCTTTAGGAAGCTCTTTGGATTTTCCTCCATAACTAATACTAAATCCTAGCTGGGCATGTTGAAAACAGTTTGCAAATGGCTCATTATGAATCATCAGTATGTTGACGACAACGTAGCGTGTGCACACTCAGAGGATGACCTTCAAACCATCCTAACGAAAAGCTTGGCCTATCGCTCAACATCCAAAAAACCAAAGTGCTGCACCAACAAGTACAAAACAACCCATCTGCAGCGCCACAAATCAAACTCAATGGTGTAATGTTGGAAAATGTTGATCACTTCTCCTACCTGGGCAGTTACCTTTCCACAAGGGCCGACATTAATGCCAAAATCCAGCATCACCTGAGCTCTGCAAGTGCAGCTTTCTCCTGAATGAAGTGCAGAATGTTTGAGGACCGGGACATTTGCGGGGAAACCAAAACGCTTGTTTGCAAAGCTAATGTACTACCAATCTTACTGTATGCTTGTGAAACATGGACCACTTATCAACACCGCTACCAACTCCTCGAAAGATTCCATCAACAGTGTTTCCAAAAAAAATAACACATCACTTGGGAAGACAGGCGAACTAATGCCAGTGTACTGAAAGAAGCAAAGATCACCAGTGTCGAAGCAATGATTCTTCAACATCAACTTTGTTGGACTGCTCACATTGTGTGGATGCCTGATTATCGTCTTCCAAAGCAACTACTCTATTCCAAACTTTAAAATAGAAAGTGTAATGCTGGTGGTCAACAAAAGAGGTTTAAAGACTCTCTCAAGGCAAATCTAAAAAAAATGTAGTATAAACTACAGTGGGAAACACTGCCCTGTGAGTGCTTCAATTGGAGAACAGCCTTTACCAAAGGTGCCATGGGCTTTGAAGACACTCAAACTCAGGACGCAAGGGAGAAACGTGCTAAGAGGAAGGCACGCTTGGCAAACCCTTACCATGATCAAATCTCACCCGGAAACCTATGTCCCCACTGTGGAAGGACGTGTGGATCCAGAATTGGCCTCCACAGTCACTTATGGACTCACTGTTAAAACCGTGTTTATGGAAGACAATCTTACTTGGCTACAAGTGATCACCAAAGAAGAAGAAGAAGATGAATGCACACCTTAAAATCAGCCTGAATTCTGCTGAAAGGTTCTTATGTAGGCAAACCTCTATGATGCCCACAAGTTCTGAACCAGGCTGTGCCTTGTATTTATTACTAATCATATTGTTGCACGTCATCCCACTCTCCCAAGTGGTGTGAGATTCCAGGGGTTTCAGATGCTTACCCAGGGTTTGTGTTCCTTTTTCTTCCCCTCATGCGGATGAGATCTCCATTTTCTAAATGAAGTCTTCTTGTCTCTAACAGCTTGTCTCTAATAGGCCACAGTCATTTAGTATATCTAGACATTTTACCTCTTTGTCGTGAGCAGAACACATATCATACTAAGTCTATGTGAGGTTAATGGAAGTCACCTATAACTACAGCATCTCCTCTTTTGAATACCTCCTTGATTTCATTCTCCATCTCAAGATTACCCTGAGCATTTTCATCAGGGGAATGACAGCATGTCCACAATGCTAAATTCCTTATCACCACCCACAATGATTCTGTGGAAGAATCCCCCTTTAGGATTTCTAGTTTGTTGGTATCTATGTCCTCTTTGAGGGAGATTTGTTTCAAATCAGAAAGTGGTGGACGAGGTGAGGGTGCCAAACCCTTCCATAGCCCATCATCTCGCCTCCAAAACCTTTCCCCACAACCTAGTTTCCCTTGTCTGGGCTAAGTTCCAGTCTGGGAGAACAACAGAAACAAGAGTTGTTGGGGAGAGAAGAAGAGATGAAGGAAGGGCTCAGCACCTCCCATCCACTTACAACAGCTCCAGAGGAAATCCTAACCCCTGATTTACTGCTGCTTGACTGAGTGGTTCAAAGATGCAGGTCTGCCACTGTCACATGTAGTTCCTCCACAGGGGATAACAATTTGCCAGAAGCTATCTGGTATGCATGCATTAATGTGAAACTCTATTCTTCTGCATCAGTGACGTTGACCAACAGTTATGTAGCTGGGAAAGCAAGATACTGTAACTTCACACAGTCTTCCTGCTATGTAAGAAGCCTGAGTGGCTGCTTTGTAGACATTTTTGCACAACCATGTCCTGTGAGTTCCAGGATGAAGCAAGAGAAGAAGTCCTCCTTTAACAATGCAACAGCATGAATTTGAATCCGGATCCTCTTAAGGGAGGGTCCTGCTTGCACGCGGGGCTTGGGGGACCCCTCCCCCATACCCTATGAGCCGGGCATAGCCCGGCTCTTCTGTCCATTGGCCTTGCGATCGCGCCACTTCTAGCCAGCCAATCAGGCTACTTGGCGGGATCACAGGGGGATATATATCGGCAGCAGGATGAGTCATGCTCACTCGCTTCCTGCTGCCGAAGACCCGCCCTTCCCGCCCTATTTTGCGTCGGTGCTTTGGCCTTGCTTGGGACTTCGGTTGGTCGCCTGTCTTGTGCCGGGGGCCTGGTAGGAATTTTTTCCACTTGGCAAATTGGCACTGGCCATTTGTTTTTTCGCCTACCTCCCAGCAATCGTCACAACTTTGTAAGGTTTGGCAGTTAGGCATTGACTTTGAGGGGGATGTGGGAGGGGAGGTGCGGCCATCATCTGCCCCTTCATGAAAAATAGGGTATTCCATTAAAGGAATCCGGGGGTCCTGGATCTCGTCCAAAGTCCACTTGAGGGGCTAGGGCCATGCCAGGACCACGGGAAAAATGGGGTCAGCTTCCGTCGATCTGCATCGATGTAGCTCCCTCATTGGGTTACCCTTCTAGACTTCCTGCGAGGCGGGCAGGAGTCAGTTATAGTTCGTCAGTGCCTAAGCCAATACTGCTCTCACTTTGTGTAATTCAATAAAGTTGTGGCCTAAATTTTTGCCCATCAACCTTAAACTTAAATATGTGTCTGTGTGAATTTATTTATGGGGGTGTGTGTGTCCTGGGGCCCTCGAGGCACAAACTAAGGGCTGTATACATTCTGGAAGAAAATTCAGACTTCTGGTGCTTCTTCCACACTTAGCTTTTTAAAGCTTTAGTTCCAAAACTGTAGTACAGGTTGAGAAGCTCTGGAAAGAGAGCATTGTTTCATGAGCCCTGGAACAGGCCCTACCATGACATAGAGAACCCCTCCAGATGAGTGTTTTGGGGTTGTTGTTTTTTCAAGGGTATCCTGTAAATGTTCTTGACACAATAATAGTGTGTTAGTGGTGGATTTATCAGCTGTTCTGAGATGCTTCCCCAATGTTAACACATTATTGCTTACTGCACGGCCTACAAAACAGCAAAGGTGGGACAAAAATAAACCAGAGCATTTGTGGTAAAAACATTGTGTCCTTTCAGCAAGAAGTTCTGAGATATACACTGATTGGAAGTGAAGCAGTGTGACCACTCCAAAACATTTTGCAGGAGCAAACAGTATTCGAAGCAGTATTGCGCATGACCGCCCTAATGGCATTGTGACTGCAAATAATCATGAACGTGCAATAAAAAGGATGTGTGGAGGGGCCCAAAGTGTAGCTGCCACCTCTGGTGGCAAATGTAAAGTGGTGGAGGATAGATAGAGCTGTGTGTGTCATGTGGCTTCCCCTGTACCTCCTAAACTAGCCCTCTGGTGTGATGGGGGACACTGCCATCTTTCATTGTCAATGGAAGATCCATCTGGCAGTCTGGACAACTTTTGCATGTGGAATTGTCGGGGGTGTCACGGTCCTTTCCTTCATGGTCTAGGGACAGCCCCAATGCACCCCTTCCCCTCAAGCGGTGGAAAGTTCAGAACAAACTTTGCATGGTCAGCTTAGAATCAAACTAGACATGACACCACAGACTTGGTTATTCAGATATCTGAAGCAGAAGTCAGTGTGGGGTTGACTTTTTAGGGCCAAAGGAGTGCATGGGTAAGGGGCAGATGAATGGTCCCTGTATTTTACACTTTCCTCCCTGTAGCCTCTCCTCATAAATGTTTTTCTTCTAGCCATGCTCACTTTTGCTATATTGCAGCTCAGCTGAGAACAGAATGCAAAGGAGTAAGCTGTGGGTGGGTACAAAATTAGCATGCCTTACCAGTGCGCTTTTTTTGCTGTAAAAACCAGATCCTCCAAATTTAAGCATATTTAAAGAAGACCAGGGTTTAAACAAATGAAATAGCCACTGTCACATTTGGCTTGGTCTTTACTTTTGAGGGCAATGCTCTGGAGAATTCAGAACTGCATTCAGATATGATGCCATAACATGCTTTGTTTTATGCCCTAACATGTCAGCTCATGGATCAGGACCGCAATACCGCAAGGACTGCCTCTCCCCATACAAACCGACCCAGACTCTCTGTTCATCTTCTGAGGCCCTTCTTCATGTGCCTCCTCCACGAAAGGTTGAGAGGGTGGCAACATGAGCACAGGCCTTTTCTGCATTCGCTCCCTGTTTGTGGAATGCTCTCCCCAGGGAGTTTCGTCTGGCACCTTCATTATATATCTTTAGGCACCAGGTGAAAACATTCCATGCTGATTAATATTTACAGCCTTTTAAATGAATGTGTTTTTGGGAGGGGGAGTATTGTTTTGTTGAAACAAAATAGAAAATTCTTTCCAGTAGCACCTTAGAGATCAACTGAGTTTGTTCTTGGTATGAGCTTTCGTGTGCATGCACACTTCTTCAGATACACTGAAACAGAAGTCACCAGATCCTTAAATATAGTGAGGGCGTGGGGAGGGGTATTACTCAGAAGGGTGGTGGGAATGGGTGATCAGCTGATAGGTGTGGAAAACCTGTTGACGACTCTTAACGGCTGCAATTAGTCTTGCAGGGAAAGGCAAGGGGTGAGATGGCTAAAGATAGCTTTGTTATGTATAATGAGATAAGAATCCAATGTCTTTGTTCAGACCAGGTTTCTCCATGGTTTTAAGTTTGGTGATTAGTTGCAATTCAGCCACTTCTTTCTTGTTTTTGTTTTAACTATTTATTTGTGCTTTTACCTTGTATTTTTATCTTGTGAACCACCCTGAGATCTTATTATGAATGGTGGTATAACAGCAGCAGCAGCAACGACAACAACCATTAACAATTCATAGTTATGGCCACTGGTCTGTTTCAAGAGGTTGCTGTGCCATAAAGATGATGTGAATTTAGGAATGTTTATATAGCTAAGTGTTAAGCAGGTGGAAAAATGAAACCAAGCAAATAGCTCTAAACTATGGTTTGCCTACTGTACGTCTGGAAGATCCACCCATGGTGCTGGCTCTCGCCTATGGTTAGCACAAACTGATCTGACATGTCTGATTATCAAGAGGTCTGTTTATTTACAAATGAACAGAATAAGTAGAGATAACAAGTCTCCAGAGGAACGGACAGAGGTAGGCAGCAGTAGTTCCAAAGCAAAAATTGCTTCTCCCCCAAAATCTCTTAATATCTCTGCCAGCCTGAGCAAAGATTGGTTTCAGCTTCCACCTTGGGCAAGTGACTCATAACATATTTCAGATGCTTACGGAAGGTGCAGTCTGTTGTCTTATCAGTGATGAGGCCTCACCAGGAATGAAAGAGGGCATTGATCTGTCCATCAAGAATAGCATGGCCCACAGAAGCATAATGTGACCTACTAGGAGACTTGTATGTTTACCATGAAATATACTGATGAAGCAGCTTATTCTGGCTTTCCAGTGTAATTTCTACATGATATGCAGGTGGAGAATGGTGCTAACAGACAATTAAATTATATGGCATATGGGAATAAATGCACAGAATAGGTGAATCTGTTTTCTCCTCTTTCCTGTCCCCACCCTTCTGAGCACTTTAAACTACAGAACACAACTGAACATGGAGTTGCTAACCGAGCTGACAGCAGTAGGAATCATGGTTTATAAAAAGCTACTAGCACTGCTGAGCTGGTGAAGAGAAAAGAGGAAGTGACAACCAAGGCAAATGAAAAAAAAAACACCCAACATATTGCCTTTAAATAGCCCTGATTCTGAGTTGTTTTTTCTTTGGACTCTGAAGGACATAGAGGCGCCAGGTTGCACCCAAGATTGAGAGGGCCCAGCATGCCTTGCATGTGTGTGACATAGAATCATAGAATCATAGAGTTGGAAGAGACCACAAGGACCATCCAGTCCAATCCCCTGCCAAGCAGGAAACACCATCAAAGCATTCCTGACAGATGGCTGTCAAGCCTCTGCTTAAAGACCTCCAAAGAAGGAGACTCCACCACACTCCTTGGCAGCAAATTCCACTGTCGGACAGCTCTTACTGTCAGGAAGTTCTTCCTAATGTTTAGGCGGAATCTTCTTTCTTGTAGTTTGAATCCATTGCCCCGTGTCCGCTTCTCTGGAGCAGCAGAAAACAACCTTTCACCCTCCTCTATATGACATCCTTTTATATATTTGAACATGGCTATCAGATCACCCCTTAACCTTCTCTTCTCCAAGCTAAACATACCCAGCTCCCTAAGCCGTTCCTCATAAGGCATCGTTTCCAGGCCTTTGACCATTTTGGTTGCCCTCCTCTGGACACGTTCCAGCTTGTCAGTATCCTTCTTGAACTGTGGTGCCCAGAACTGGACACAGTATTCCAGGTGAGGTCTGACCAGAGCAGAATATAGTGGTACTATTACTTCCCTTGATCTAGATGCTATACTCCTATTGATGCAGCCCAGAATTGCATCACACACACCTCCCAAGACCGCACACATTGGTGCAGCCTTCTGCTAGGCCACACTAGTCGCCATGTAGTCTCCCGACATGTGACATCACATCCTCAACATTGAGGGGGCCAGGGCCCCTTCAAACAAATATCAAGGGGGCCAAAGACACCTTAGCTCCCTAGAGTTGGCAAGCCTGGGAGGACCACAATAACCCTTCAGAATTCATTATCACCCCACCTTGTTGTTTCCTGCACTGCAGTGATTCCCATCACACCTTAGACAGTAATAGAGTACTGTGAATGACTGTGTGGCTATATGCTTGTTCTTAAGACACAAAACCTGTGCTACTGGCAGAGGTACCAACTTGAATAAAATATTGGGGGCGCGGTAAGCCCCACCCCGCATAATCGATCACAAGACGCAGCACACACACACACACACACACCATTTGAATGACAATGCCCATCAACCTTGGAGCGGGCAGGCCCCCTCAAGTATTTTATTGGGGAGAGTTGGCCCCTATGGCAACTGGTTAATTATGAACACAATGCTACTAATGTATGTCAGGTGTTCCTTAGAGTTCTCTGCGCTGCCACAGGAAGTTGTAGGGTGTTCACCTCCATTTGTGTGGGGAAATTCAGCCTCCATCTGCCTAAATATCTCTCATCTTGGCCACTTTTCACCCTCTCGCCTAACTCTTTCCTCACTCACCCACCTTTATCATACCATGTTGTGCCTTCTAACAAAGCAGGAGGGAAAGCTAGTTAGATGAAAAGTGTTTCGGGTTTGCTTTAGTGAATGAGGTGAGGAGAAAGTGGAACGCCTGAGTTGCACCAACAGGAAACTGGAGGCTTCTCTTTCACAGTCTTTGTTTTCTGAACAGTCAGGAAGGGCCTATGATAGAATTTCAAAACACAGGTGGGCATTCAGCCATAGTAGATACACCATAAGGTTTTGTGTGTAGTTGTTTTTTTTAAAAAAAAAGAGTAAAAGGGGGGGGGAATGTTCAAAGCATTTCACATATTGTTACCAAAGTCACTCTGAATAGCATGTAGCTTTCACCAAGGTTTATACAGTATCCAAAACTGTATTTTATACTGTGGAGACTGTAATCTATGCAGAAGATTGGCATGGATAGAGAGGGGCTTCTTAATCCTTTCCTCTTGGGCCATTTCCTTGCCAAAAATAATTCTTCTCAGGCTGCCTCCACAGGTCTGTCTGCTGAGGAAAAGACAGATGAATCTGCACCAAATGCCTTCCGCCCATCCTCTGTTATAAATATGTGCTTATGTGATCTGGTGCATGTGTTTCTGTCTATTTTTAATTACTGTTAATTGCCATGGGCCTTTGGGACAGAGGCATGTGGGTGGACTACAGAATTGAATAAATAAACGTGACAAGGGCAGAACAGTAGCATATCTTTTCCCTGTTAGCCTGAAAATAAGCCTAAGCATGTGTCACTGTAGCAATGAGATTTTGTTTCCTTGTTTACCTCTGTTTTCACTTCCTTGCTCTTTTCCTCTTGGATGCACTGTATTCATTTTATTTTATTTTAAGTTCTTAGGACAGGGACCTCTCTTCTTCTTCTTCTTCTTCTTCTTCTTCTTCTTCTTCTTCTTCTTCTTCTCCTCCTCCTCCTCCTCCTCCTCCTCCTCCTCCTCCTCCTCCTCTCTCTCTCTCTCTCTCTCTCTCTCTCTCTCTCTCTCTGTGTGTGTGTGAGAGAGAGGGGGGGCACTATCTAGATCGAGCAGTCCTGTTGGTTTGGAACTGAGAAATGGCCTTTTGGGTTAACCTTTAATTTATGCTCTGTCCATCAATAAGTCTTGTTCGAGGTTTTTTGGGGGTGGGTGGCAGCAGGTGGTTTGGAAAGTCCAAAGGAACTAAGATTTTAACTATAGCTGCAGCCACTTGCATTCACATGAAAATGGTTTGTTTTGTTTTTTTGCTCCTTCCAATGGATGAAGAGATCCCCTTAATATTCTGGTAGGTGCATTTACAGCTCAAGACAGAACGTATATCTGGGTGATTTAGCCACAGTCATCATTACCCTACTCATCTTTGATATCGGAAAGCGAGGCTCTGCACCTTCTGAATTCCAACTTTGGATTTTTTTGGTGAGGATGATGGTGGTGATTCATTGTTCCCATCTTGACTCTCACAAGGCGATCATGCAGTTGTCCTGGTTTCAAAATCATCAGCCCCGCCAGCTCGTCTCCATCAGTCTTGAGAAAACAGGAAGCACCACCACCACAGGAAGCAGTGGGCTCTTACACCCTCCCAGTGAACTGAGCTGCAGAACCTGTTGCAAAACGTTAACAGAACACTTGGTGAGCTCCAGAGGGAAAGCAAAGAGAAATCTGCTGACCCAACAGCCTCTGTGCAATTCCGGGCATCGACTCCTCAGACCCGTAATAATCTATGTGGTCAGATTGTTGTCACTTGAATAAGCTTCATTGGGGTTTTTCTGCTTCTTAATTAACAAAGCTCAGGCTGTTTGCTTGTGAATTATTGCATTTAGCCAGTATATACATTTTGACTTAATTAAAATGATATTTCAGAATTTTCACCTAGTTCCACTATGATGTAAAGAGCATCGCTTTGGAAAATGATTGCTCTCCTGCTTGCTGTGTATTATTGATTATTATTTATTAAATGTGTGTGCCACCCTTCATCCATAGATCCCAGGGTGGTTCACAACATAAAAATGCAAGAAAGAAAGCACAAAATACATAATAAAAACAAGAACAAAAGAACAGGTACATTTCACCTGGACATGAGAAAAGCTCTGCTGGATCAGTCCAATGGCCTGTCCAGTACAGCTTTCTCCCATTTCTCACAGTAGCCAAACTGGTGCCTATATGATGAGGTAGGGCATGAGCACAATGGCCCTCTCTTGATATTTGCTACCATCCCCCAGCAGCTGGTATTCAGAGGCATGATGCCTCTGATCATAGAGATTGTGTGCAGCCATCTATGATCACTCATAGCCACTGGTAGCCTTTCCTTTTGTGGATTGGTCTAATCCCCTTTTAAAGCTGTCCACGTTGGCAGCCATTGCTACATTTCGTGGTAGTGAATTCCATCATTTAACTTGGGGGAATGGGAATGCTTCTTTTTGCCTGTCCTGAATCTGGCATTCGACTTCCTTGGATGACACAAGGTCTTATGAAAGAGGAAAACCTTCTCCATGTGCATTTTCTTCACACTGTACACACCAAGCTAAACTCGCCTTTTTCCTAAGCTAAAAAGCCTTTCCTCAAGCTCTAGCCCCTTGATCATTTTAACTGCCATTTTCTACACCTTTCCCAATGCTACAATACCCTCCTTGACCAGGGTGGGGAACCTTTTTGGCTCCATGGGCCAGATTCTTTTCAGGGCTGCCCTCACGGGTCAAATTTTGACAGGTGGAACTCTGTTCATTGGACCTGGTATCAAAACAATTGTAAAGTTATCACCAATTGTGCTTCTTTCTTCATTTTTATGCCCGTCTTATATTGTCAATAAAGGCATGGGATGGTAGTCAAGTGAATTTTACTCAGAGTAGACCCACTGATATTAATGGACCTAACTTAGGGATTTACTAAAAATCAGAAAACGTTGTTAAAGCAGCGGAAGTACTTTTTGGAATTTAGTTAAGTACTTTATGTGGAGACCCCCATTTTTTCTTGTTCCAAAGAGTCCACCCTTCATTAGGATGTGATTAATAAAAGAACACTCAGCTGTTAATTACCCAACAGCGTATTGTGTTATATTCGAAACCAAAATGATGACGTCTTCTGTTTGGAGAACTACTGGCCCAAACGGTAACCAGGACAACAGAAACAAAAGTGATAAGAAAGAAGATTTTCTCTTCAAAAGGCATATAAAACAATTAAATAAATCCATACAGGAGAATCATTGCTGAATCCGGTGAACAGTGTTGGAAAAGCAATTATATTCATGTAGGTGGAGCGAGAAAAGATACGAGATGGGGAATGGAGGAAGGAAAACCCTCAAAATGTGCAGAGGTGGTGTAAAGGTAAAAAAGAAAGAAAGAACTAACATGGGATTTGGGTGGATAGAATGCTGTCCATCATCACATCCAGGTTCCATCTGTAAAAGGAGGTGCACTGCAGCTCCTCCTGACAACAGTCAGAGAAGTGGGAACAAGGAGAGGACTTTGCAACACCTGCCAACTGTCCCCCAAGCCCTCCTACCGCTTATGCTGATTGTACCAACCCTGGCACCTGAGAGGGGGGAAAGTGTGCTCTGGGACGACTCTGGGAATTCTAGGTCTGTGTGGGCTATACTACCATTCACAGGATTCTTTGGGCGAAGCCATGTGCTTTAAATGCATGCATTTCTTTTAATGTATTAAACCACTCCTAACCCACCTCTCCATGGTCAAAGAATTTGGGGGAGAATCTCTCTCTCACCCCACCCCACCCCGTGATAGGGAAATGTTCTATCCTCATTCACCGCAGAAGCACAATCTTGAGGGAAGATGGGTAAGACAAATGAGAAGATGTCCTCTGAGGAAAAAGGAGATTGTTGGGAATGGCTTCTATTCATCATTCTATACAGCCTTCTTGTGAATTCTATCTGCTATTCAGAATTCTGCTTTTCTTTCTTTAGCCAGGCTCTTGTTCACAATTGAGAAGGATTTATGACAACTCTTATCCTGTGCTCTGCTTCAAAATAAAATATCTTTCTTTCAGGTCTGCTCTGGGATAAGAGTGGGTTAGAAATTTTGCAAATAATAAATCAATTACAGAACAGAGACTGAATCAGTAATTCAGAATTACTTATTGTCTCTCCTGATCCACCTCATCAGGCTCTTACTAGAATGTGCTTTGGAAAGTTTTCTTGAAGTATAATTATTATTTCCCCCCTTCTGTCAGTTAATTTGATCTGAAGCATCAGAAAGTTGCAACACAACATCTGTGGTACTGTGAAATTGCCAAATAGCACATGAGAGTCTTTCTGGTCATTGCTATTACACTTCTGTTGTGAAGGAGGCCACATTTTCACAGCACGCAAACTGCAGTATTGGGGGGGGGGGGAGAGTGGGAGACATCCTTGCTGGCCAGCATATCCGTTTTGTTCGTAAGTACCACCTCAAACATAATTTCATCACAATTATAAATTTCATTTCCACACTCCCATATAAGTCACACACTGTCACAGTGAAAATATGACTCCTGCTCGAGGGTTCGTGGTTCCACAACTGAATTTTTCAGTGCCATTCCCAACAATATATGAACAGGCCATTGTTACTTGACTGGTTTGCTTTGTTACAAGTGTGATCTCACCTCTCACTCAGCCTAAAGGACCAGACCTCCTATTAATGACAGAGCTGACATCGGGCCAATCTGTTAGGCAGGGTAGAAAGGTGTGCTGGAAAAGAATAGAGAACTGTTTCACTCTGAATATGTATACCAACTGGTCTGTGCTAGTGGATTTTTAAAACCACTTTAGGGGGGGAAATGAAAGTGCTTTGATTGGACTCTTTATCTGAGAGACAACACCCATCCGTTGACCCTGCAGGTCAAAGGGTGCTTTTCCCAACCAAAGAAGGCATTTTAAACTATGATTAGGATAGGAAGGGACAAGCAGAGGAACAGTGTGGGCTAAAGACACTGATGTCTTGTGACTACATCCAATCCACTTCAAGCCAGCTGCATAAACGTGTTATAAGAATTTAAGGTCTCTAATATATAAATTAAATGTTCGTAAATGTGCAAGGCAAACACGTACATAAATATACAAACCACATGTCTGAAACAGTACAGCAAAAAAGTCCTGAAACCATTTTGACTGTCCCAAATTGACCTCAAATGTTTCTCTGCAAGGAGGAAGGAAATGGGAAAGCCTCCCCATTGTCTCTTTGTTCACAAATCCTGTCTTAAGAGCATATCTGTGTATGAATAGGGTGAGCCTGTAACCTGGATTCAGGAACAGAATATTTACCATCACAAAAGAATGGCCAGGATGCCCTGGTAAAAGCAATCAGTGACCATTATTAGGTATCCTGGCAGACAGGATTCTGCTGTAGACCGCCTCCTTCTGTGATGTATGTATGATGTATTGGGGGGTGGTCTTGAGCTACAGGGTGGCAATTTCAAAAGTCTATATAAGGGCTTGCACACCATTGTTCTGGGTTCCTCCTTCCTCCTGCCTGGTGGGGTGAGCACCCTGTTGCAACAGTTTAATAAATATCAGGCTTACTAGCTGCTTTGCTTCTCAATATTCTCTGGTTGGCCTCTGTTATTTTCTCCTACCGATAGTCTACATAAGGACTCTATATGGGCTCTCGGGTACCCCATAAGGGAAAAGAAGCAGTTTTTTCTTATAACAGACACATTTCTTGTATCATCCTCTCAGTGAGCAAAACATAGTCTCTAGTTTGGCTACATATTTTATTCTCTCTGACGCATCAGCAGACTGTGTGTTCTCTTATCCCTAGTTCTTTCACCTTGATAGCTTTTCACAGGAGGGAAAAATCACAGAAAATTGTGATATTGTAATGACTAATTAGTTTACTGAGGCACAGACATTTACAGGTAAACACCCTAAAAGGCAGGCTAGAAATCTGTGACAATAATAATACAGGTAAAGCACCCGCTGTCAATTTTTTCATCAAATGTTCTTCAATCCAAATGTATGTGTGAGACACAAACACCTTTATGCTATGGAAATCCATGCAACAAGAAATGTGAACCTTTATGGTGTTGTCATATTCTTTGTGTTTTCCTTGCAGTGGATTGACAGGACTGCTCCTCTGGAGTCCAGCGTTAATATCTTGAGGGGATAAAGGGTTTGGAAATGTACTGCTGGTTGCCTCAGTGGAAGGAATTTATCAAAATAGTGCTGATCTGTATCGCTTAGCCACAATAAGGTTATACAAAGAGCAGCAAATCCCCTGGGGTGTAACAGTTGGTCTGTTCTTAACCTCAGCCTCTTATCTCTCTCAGACAGCTTCCAGTTCCTCCCTTTCCCACAAGCACTGTGGCAAGAGGCCTGTCTCCAATGGGTACAGGAGAGGATGAGTGAGGGCATACAGTGCATGCCATCATAGATGATGAGGCTGTGTGTGTGAGAGTCTGTGTACACACAACAGTTTACCATGCATACCACGTGCACATGTTTTTTGTATTGCCTTCATCCAAATGGAAGCCTGTACTTTTCTCCTGTTCAATTCAGATTTCCCCTGATCTGCAGGTAATGTAGTAAGGGGGGAGGGCAGGAATCCAACATAAAATAGCATGTTACCCAACTCTGGACTTCTGTTATTTTTATTGTTGTTATTGTTATTACAACACTCTAGACCTTCAATCTAAGGTCCCAGGGCAGGTTACAATTAAAACACAACATTAATATTAAAACACAATAGTACACAGTATTAGAAACAGTTTAAAACAACTTATGTGCATTATTTGGTAGGGTTTTTTTATTTAAAAAAAAAACCAAAACAACATTGTGCCATCTATCATGTATCATCATAACTTCTGCCTACAATGGCGAGGTGCTTCTCAGTGAGCTGTTGGTAGGGCCGGGTGTTTTAATTTTTCACCCCTAATTTTGTGCAAGTCTGGTATATTGGAAAACATGTACCTCAGTGTTATTATCTTTTAATGGCCTTGTGCACACAATGGACCTCAGATTACTGGAATTCAGGGAGGTTGTGGAAGCACTAAGTGAGGGGAGGGTACAACGGCTGGGTTTGGGGGACTCCGCCTGTCCGCGCAAATGCATCCCATCAAACACAAGCCACTAGTTTGGAGAGGAAACATTGGGCAGGATTGACCTAACAAGCCTGGTCATTGAAGCCCTGCGCAAGGATTTCCACTTGTGGAACAGATTCCCCCCCCCCCCATCCACATGCCGCAAAATTGGCTCTGGGAGGATTGGGAGAACCCCAAGAACATTGTGGGGAAGGAGAGAGGTTTGTCCCATCTGGCAAGCTGTAAAGAATAGTGCAATGCTGAATTCCACCCATTGAGTTTTACTGAAATCGCACACTGAAAAATTGGTTCTGTGCAACTCATGTGGACATTAACGTGGACAGACATTCTGATGTGTACACAGAGTGTAGAGGAACTGCCTGGTTCCAAACTGTCATGCACTGGAGCCTATTGGAGTCTTGAGTATCACCACTGATGGAAGGACATAGGTTCAGTTGTTTTACATCAATTGCACAATGGGGGGGGGGGGATAACAGGGTGTAAGCTTGATAATGACCAGTACTGGCAATGCTATAGCAAATACATGCTCCTGAGCATGGGCATAGCCAGGATTTTTGTTAGGGGAGGCAAGCTTTTGTTAGGGGGTCAGGTTTTTGTTAGGCGGGGCAGAACCTCAGATTTGTACTGATTTAGGGGGGCAGCTGCCCCTCACACCCCCTTGGCTATGCCATGCTCCTGAGGAAGATTAATAAAACAGTAATGACATAAAAGGAACAAAATCACAAAGTATAATAAAAACTAAAAACCCAGTCAACCAGAGGACCCTCCCCCCCAAAAAACCCACACATCTGAAATAGTGCCAAGACCACCTGGTAAGGCACAAAGCAAACTTGATTTATTTTATTTTTTTGCTGGGGTGTCTTCTAAATCAGTATGGCTGCCTTTGCTTTTTTATGTTTCCCTAAGGAGGAAATTCTTTCATTTTGGTGCCACTATTGAGAAGGCCCTGCCCCAGTAATCACCCACTGTGCATCTGATAGTGGGGGCACATGACAGAAGCCCTCTGAGGCAGATCTTTACATGAGATTGTTCCTTTTATGTGAGTACATATCTTATCCTAACACCAACTTGCTTAGTGAGTTCAGAGCGGATGTAAAAATTGAATGGGGGGCTTCTTGACTCACACTCTAGACAACTAAGTTAACAGCAGTTGCACAACTCTTTTCCTGCTTGTGGAAGGAGAATTGTATTTTTCCAGCAACCACAATTTGTGGTTTGAATTATAGAAAAAGGCCGTTTTCCTGCAACAGAGGCAAAAACCTTAAAATAAGATGTCTACATTTCTTATAACATAGGAGTTACACATTTGTGTTAGTGGTGCAGCAATAAAACTGCTAACACATTGGCAAAGCTCAGCAGGGTGCAGTATGGTTTCAAATTGGATGGAGGACCATGCATTGAGATTTCTGCATTGCAGGGGGTTGGACTAGATGACCCTTGGGGTACCTTCCAACTCTACAATTCTATGATTCTATGAAAAGTAATTGTTCACAGAAACCCTTAAATGTCTCTCTTAGAATGAAGGAGTTGCACAGATGGAAAACTGTGTGGGAAGGGGAGGTGGGGTCTGAAAGGCAAACAGGCCTTCTACTTGTAGACAAGAGGGAAACTCTGAGCTGTGGAGAGAGGAGAGAAGATCTCATAACTTTTCTGAGACTCTCGCATCTCATGATTCAGCAGCTCTTGTGCCAATTTACAGTAACAAGGGAGACAAGAGCTGGCCTGGATGGGAACGAGTGTTCTTGTATAACTTCCTCTGAGTTCTGTCAGGAGTGCTGGGCAGCTGTGTAGCCCATCTCCAGAATGCAGAGAGGAGGATGTGAGAACCTTTGACTGTGGGTCTTGCAATCCATGGAGTGGACTTGGGCTGAGGGCTGGCAAGGAGGAAAGCGATCCCTAGCCCTGTGTGTTCCAGATCCTTCATCGTCTGATAAAAGATGAAAATCTAAGAAATGAAAGAAAACCCACAGATTCTGTTACTCATGATGGCAACCTGGATGTGCGAATCTGCTGTCATCTCCTCATGTCATTGTCTCTTGCAAAATCAATCAGTTACTCAACAAAAATAGCCATATTGGGGGAAGAGAAGCCTGTCATGGGTTGGCTCTTGAGTATCGCACAATGAAGGCATTATCAGTGGAGGCATTTTCTCTGCAAGAACCCTAATTCTGCTGTGAGTCTTAAAGCTCAGGGTACCCTGTGTTGCTCCTCTCAGACAGCCGCCAGCATTCCTGAGAGATTACATAACATTGGGTAGTCTGTAAAAAAAAGAAAAGAAAGAAAGTTAGCAGCAGATTGTCCATAGGACAGAATCATCCCTGACCTTCACGGGACATTATAATAATCATTATAATAATCCTCCACATTATAATAATCATACTGTATTTATTAAGTTCATTTGTATGGGTTTTATGTGTTGATGTTGTCATAGTTACCACTTTAGAAAGGGGGGGTGTGATGCACAAGGGCCAGTAGGTGGCACTGCGCAGATGGAGGTTTAAGGTTTGCAAGCAGAGAAATAAAGTTATATTTTGCCACTCCCAACATGGTGCCATCAGCTTCATTCTACTCCATATTTGCAAATTTCTTTTAATACCCTCCCAAGTTCTTAAGTAATTATCTTTATACAAATTTATATTCTTTGCTGTTAACCACACACCCAAATATTTAATCTTCTTTTCAATTTTTAAGCCTGATAAACTTTGTCATTTATTTTTACTCCCATCATTCACATTTTTTTACCAGGAGCTTGGTTTTATCTTTATTAATTTCAAGACCTGCTATTCCTCCATTTTTATTTACCGGTATCTCTCTCATTGCTTTTGGGATTGACTCTATTGGTTCCTCTACAGATATCACCACTTTCATCTGCAAAAGCTTTAAATTTATATTGTCTGTGTCCCATCCTTATTCCTTTAATTTCTTGATTACATCTTATATTTGTGCCAAAACTTCTAAAACTGTTATAAACAATAAAGGTGACAGCCTTTAGTTCCTTTAGTTATTTTACAATTCTCACTCAATACAATATTTACTATCAATTTTGCTGATTGATCAGTATATGTTGCCTTAACTCCTTTTATAAAAACAGGTAGGTAGCCATGTTGGTCTGTCGTAGTCAAAACAAAATTAAAAAAATTCCTTCCAGTAGCACCTTAGAGGCCAACTAAGTTTGATATTGGTATGAGCTTTCTTGTGCATGCACACGAAAGCTCATACCAATAACAAACTTAGTTGGTCTCTAAGGTGCTACTGGAAGGAATTTTTTAATTTTGTTCCTTTTATAAAAGTATATCCACAACCCATATATTCCAAATCCTTAAACATAAAGTCCCACAATACGTTGTCAAATGCTTTCTCAGCGTCTAAAAACATTAAAGCTGTTTGTTTTTCATTTCTCACTTCTAAATATTCTATTACATCAATTATGTTTCTAATATTATATTTCATTTGTCTGCCTGGCAAAAATCCAGCATGATCTTGATGGATTACCCTTTTTTAATACAGTTTTCAACCTACTAGCTAATATGTCTGCAAACAGTTTATAGTCGTTTTTCAACACTGAAATAGGTTGATAGTTCTTAACCACCTCTGGATCTCTATCTTGCTTATGAATCAAAGTTGTGTATGCACTCTTCCAGGATTCTGGTAACTCCTGTATTCAAAGTTATATTCGTAATATATTTTAAAGGTTGTATTAGGTAATCTTGTAATTTTCTATAATAGAATGCTGAAATTCCATCAGGTCTGGGTGCCTTCCCTAATTTTGCCTGTAAAATTGCTTGCTGTAATTCCATCATTGTCACAGGTCCATTCAGAAATTACATTTTATCTTTCAGAATCTTAGGTAGTCGACTGTCTTCTAAATATTTACCCATTTCTTCTAAATTACCTCGTTTGGCTCAATATAGTTCTGTATAAAAATTCACAAATTGATCTCTTACCGGTATTTCTTTCTGATTTTCCACAATTCTACCTCCTACATTTATTCTATTAATGCAGGTTTTTTCTTTTTTGTTTGCCAAGCTTATAGTTTCCCTGACTTGTTAACCTGTTCAAATTGTTTCTGTTTAAAATATTTAATTTTCAACTCTATTTGCTGATTTATTATAATTGAATATTGCATTAGCAACATCTTGATATCCTGTTTCACTCTTTTTTCAAGAAGAATGTATTAATTCTTTTTCTTTTCTTGCAAAATTTCTTGTTTTTTTCTGCTCTCTTATCTTTCATTGGTATGCGCTTTGCTGTGTAAAAACCCCCTGCATTACCGCTTTACTGTCAGGGACTGAGCAGAGGAAGAATGATGGAGACTGCCTCCCCAGCCTGACCCTTCCGGAGAAGAGGAAGACAGTTTAGAAATACAACGGGGGTTTAAGGGCGGTCACAGCTCAGAGGCAGATGAGGGGGAAAGTTGGGAAATAATGGGAGAGGAGGAGGAGAGGGAGGAGGAAGCACTGTGTGTGTGTGTGTGTGTGTGTGTGTGACGGCTGAGGGACACCGTGTCTTTAGAAAGTATTCCAGACCCCACCACCACCCAGAACTTGGCGAGTATTGAAAGTAGGAGAGCAAAGAGCTCACAGACAGAGGGCACTCATCAGCACCCATAGAAGAGGTGATGAGGATGACAAATGAAGAAGTGGGAGAGACGGGGGGGGGGGGAATTCACTCAGGACAACACAATTATCCAAGAGGCTGGGTTCTAAAGCCTCTCTCTGTAAATACTGAATAAAAAGCGGACAAAAAGAACACCCCTTGTCTTTGTATGTTCCTGGGCAACTGGCTGTGGAGGTTGCTGACAGCAGCCTGACATTTACTTGCATCCCATACCACCTTAAATACTACAAGGCCCCTCTGTCAGAGACCAGCAACGTTTGGCCCCTCCTCCTCCTCCTCACTGAATTATTTTCATTTCAGCTGATTATTACAAGAACACAAGTCATCCTATGAGCAGCAGAACTTCCCCTCCCTCTACTCCCCACCACCACATGCCTCCCAGATGTGTTCTGGGTTTTCCTTTCTCCCAACCCACTGGAGCAGATTTGGTGGGGGTGGCATACAGCCGTGCGGGGAGAGAGAGGAAGTTCTGTCACACACTAAGAAGTCCTTGCACGAAAAAGTCACCTTTGTAATGAAGACCTTGTACCAAAGCTGAACATACACATTTTCCAAATTAATTTTGTCTGATGAAGCACTCCATGGTTCCACACACCTCTCTCTTTCAGTGCTCTTTCTACTATTGTTGTACAAGCAGTAAACTGTAGTTTACTCCTGGCAGAGTTCTAATTCCTAGCATCCTTTAATAAACTACAGTACCCAGAACTTGAGGGTGGGGTGGGGGAGATGTGCTTTGTATGCAGCCTTAGATTGTAGTTCTGATATTTTTTAAGCCACTTGAGAGACCAAAGTTAAAATGCTTTAAATAAACAACCAACCATCTGGGAGATGCCCTTCATTCCTCACAGCCCTCAGCTGTGGGGTTGAAAAGGTTGAAAACTGGCTGTGGGGGCAGGGAGAAATAATTTTTTTCTCCTAGTGACAAAATATTGTGCTTGGAGCGCTAGGGAAAATGTGACAAATCCCCGTAACACAGAAGCTGCCTTGAGGAAAGAGTTCTGGATTCCCCACAGCAGATTATTTAACATCTGCGTATCTGTTGCCCCGGCAAAGGTACTAGGAATTAGGTATCAAGACCTCTGCTGGGTGTGGGGCAGTAAATTCAAGAGTTAATGCGCTGACAGAAGCCTTGAGGTTTACATCTGAAAAACCAGATATAAAAATAATATGATGAGTAAGACTAAAATTCCCTGGTTTGTGCTTCCAAGGGGCAAGGACCCTCCTCCTTCTCCGGCAGTGACTTCTCCTTTTCTGCTGTGCCTTGCAGAACTGCATCCTGGGATGAGTCAGAACAGCACAACCAACCCATGATCTTCAGGCACTCTGCTCCCTCAGCACCCACAAATTTGCTCCCCAGGGCTCATTGCTAAACTACATGTTATCTGGGACACCTGCCATTGGATCTCCCACAGCTTTGTGTTGGTGGTGAAGGGTAGTGGGTATCTCTGAATTTGATCAAAGTAGCATGGACGTGTTTAATCCAGTGGTTTTCAACCAGTGTGCTGTGGCACCCTGGGGCGCCTTGAATGATGGCCAGGGGTGCTGCGAGCAACACTAGCCTCTGTTCCTCTTTCCTTCCCTCCCTCCTCCGATGCCCTCTCATGTCTCTGCCTCCCAAAAGCTTGTACAGCTGTTTGTTGCAGCAGCCCTAGATACAAACTCCCCAGGCAAATGGTGCCTCTGGGGCTGATCAGGGACAGTGGCAGAGCTTCATGCTCCGGCACTGGGGGGGCTGACACGCATCCTGGGGGTGTGGCACGCTGCCCACAGGGCCGTGGTGGGTGTCATGAGGGCGTGGCGCGCCACCTGGGGGAGTGGCGCACCGTCTGGGGGAGTGGCGCGCCGTCTGGGGGAGTGGCGCGCTGTCTGGGGGAGTGGCACACCGCTTGTGGGGGCGGGGCACCCAGCGTGGGCGGGGGGCAGCCGTGATGGTACCCCACCGGGAACACGCTGCCGGGGCGGTGTGCTCCCCCTACACTCCTCTTCCTCCGCCACTGATCAGGGGGCATTGGTAGCCAGGAGCTGAGGCAGTTCAGAGACCAGGGGGCTGCAGTGGCTGTCTGGAGGACTCCCAAGGAGGGGGGAGAGGAGGCTGAGGGAACACTCCACAAAAGAGGGTGTTTGAAAAAGGGTGAGAGGCTGCCAGCTCAGCGGCAAGCAGTGACATAACTAGGCTCCTGAGCCCCACAGGGGTGCCACAGAAAGAATGCAGTTGGTCAAGGAAGCCATGGACTCAAAAAGGTTGAAAACTTCTGTTTTAATTCTTTCCCTGTACAGTGTATGTTTTCTCAGTCAGTAGCATCACCTCAATGCCTGGCGAGAGAAAACACATTTTCCCCATCCTGCCTTGCAGGACACACAAAAAGTCAGGTGTATGAGTGTAATTTTGATCAGGACTTCTCTGTCCCCGCTTGATCTGATCAAATGCAGAGCATCTCGCAGCTACATTTGAGATTGTTTCTTAAAAGGTCAGGAAATCTGACTGCGGGTCGTTTCATGTTGGTTCCTGGCAAACTCCTGAGAGTATTGTTACATACCACCCCAATCTCTGAGCGGTGTGAGATTCCAGGCATTTACACAGGATTCAGTTTCCTCAGAATGAGAGACAGTGGAGACTATGGTGTCTTTAGGCTATATAGTTTATTTACACATATATACAACCTGAGCCTGTGATGGAGGGGCTCACAGCAGTAACACCCCAAGGGGGGCTTTCTTCTCCCATAGCCACAGCTTTAGGTTCCAACAGAAGTCCAGCATGGCTCTGTCTTACAGGCTTCAGCCTGCAGCCTTGCTTCCAGATTCTAGCTTACACACACACCAGCTCTATTCTGGTTTTTGTATTTCTGACTACCAGTGAGCTAAGGGAGGGGACCCACCCAATTTTCAACTGGCATAGAGCCACTTCTTTTGTTACCTTAATGGCCCATATTAGATGGTGCTTACCATGAAAGTCGCCTGGCTCTTTCATTAATATTAATCCTTGCTTGGATATTAACCCTTGCTGGATCCACAGGTTTGTCTCTCTCTAATTCACATGTTTCCCACACACATATGAATATATTGCTGCTCTGACAACTTCAAGCAAAATAGCAAGAAATTTGACTTTTCTTTTTCTCCAAACTGTACTTTGTGTAACAGGTTATTTCTGTCTAGTTTCCCATCCTACCAACGCAAGGTTGCTTCCAGACTGTCGCTATTTTCAGGTGGGATTTAGTTACAGTCGAACAAACTCAGGCTGACCAATTAAGGCTGATTTGGAGCTCTTGTGAAACAAACCCTCTTCCTCAGAAGATCAGACATTTTGCCATAAAAAGCGACAAGAATATGCACTGGAAAGTATGAGATAATACTTGCTTGGCACAAGTTGTCTAGTCTCCCCAAAGCAAATCAGAATGAATGCTCATTAGACCGGTCTCTAGAAATCACTTTATGTGGTCAATTATAAGCTTAAGAGTGTTTAAAGAATGATGGATAAGGGTAGGGTGTTTCTAGATAAGCTATGTAGAGGAAAGGGAACAAGAGAAAGTTTGAGCAATGGGAAGCAGAGGGTTTGATGAACACTAACTTAGGAGACCATCCCAGCTGGTTTTCAGTTGTGGTGCTTGTTGGGAATGTGTTGAAAGAAAGTCAGTGTATCCAGGACAAAGGCTATGGAAGATCACATGATGTGCATGAGTGAGATCCTAGTTTCAGTTTGGGCAACCCCAACTCAAAGATATTCTTATGCTCACTCCACTTTTTCTCTAAGTCATGAGAAGTTTCAGGGGTTTGGTTTCCTTTGAAAGCAGGTCACCGGAGGGTTATATGGTGCTTTGTAAAGTTTTGTGCTTATTTACAAGTACACGTATATGCCTTGGGCATTGCTGGAGGTGCAGCATCAAACACCCTAATAGACCACCCCACACACAGTTCGCTGCACCCATATCAGGTCTTCTGGGGAACAGCCAGCACCTTCAAATTCCCCCCAAATTTACTGGCTGCATCCTTTCTGACACACACACACACACACTTGGATTACATAGGGGTGGCCAACTTCTAAGAGACTGCGATCTACTCACAGAGTTTAAAACTGGCAATGATCTACCCCCTTTTTGGGGGTTCACGTAAAAGTTGTTGTGCTTCTTTAGGGAGGAGGAAAGTGACATTGAGCTTTTTTTTAAGGAAGGAAAGCCCTGTTTTTGGTGGTTTAGGTCATTTTAGGGGGGCAGGGCAAAGATGTTGAGGTTTTTTATGGGAGCCAAAGTTTTTTAGCTTCTTTGGGGGGGAGCCACTGATTTACCGGTGATCTACCACAGACGTTCAGTGATCTACCAGTAGATCATGATCTACCTGTTGGACATGCCTGGATTACAACATTCCTGAGGGAGGCAAGAAGAGGCACCCCATTCAGATATTTGCTGACCATTAAGAGTCATCAGCCTACTGTTCAGCTCCAATGACAACCTGCCACCTCTGACTGATCTAGCAATGGATGAATCTGGGCCAAACCTACCTGGTTTCAGGTTCATTAACCCTCTCTCTTAGAAACAAGAATCCTCAGACTGGTAGGTGCAGACATGGTCCAGATCAATATCAAGCGGTCAGGCTAGGCAAGATCCTGACCTCAGCCAGCTCAATTAGTATTAGGTGAAATATGAAGAGGAAATGAGTCTCACCTTTCCAACTTCCTCCTTCAGCTCTATATAGTTTGTTGGGGGGTGGGGTGGGAGAGTGAGGTAACCACACTTGCCAGCCTATGGTAAAGGTGGGAGTAAGGGGGGTTAGGAGGAGAAGGGGGCTCAGAGATGTCTGAGTACATGAGCTCCTCAATGCTGGCATTTCCCCTGAACAAGTTAGCAAGCTGAAAGAACCCATGGAATAGCAAAGCTCCACAACCCCTTTGCACTCCCATCGCCCCCTGAAGTGAACAATGAGTGAAGGGGGCTAGTAATGTTTAGGGTTCTGTAAATGCAATCTTAGTGCAGGCTGGACAAACCCTGCTTACACAGATCAAACCATCACCCAGCTCTTCCAACAGGAACAGTAGGGTTGGGTCATGTCAGTGAGACTAAAGACACAAATGGTAGCCATGTTGGTCTGCCATAGTCAAAACAAAATAAAAAATAACAATAAAAGAACAAACTTAGTTGGTCTCTAAGGTGCTACTGGAAGGAATTTTTTTTATTTTTTATTTTGTAAAGACACAAAGTTACTCCAAGAAATTTAAAGAAATTAGATACCCAAACATCATGTATACTCCCAACTGTAGAAGCAATTAACTTGCAACTCATAAATATATAAATTCCACATGTTTCCAGGACTATGGCAGGTATGCTACACAAGTTGAAATGTGACTGAGTTATCTGTATTAAGTTTTAATCTGCTGGTGGCTTTGACTTGTTATATTTTAGCATTGTTATAATATAAATATTTTGAAGGAAGAGAAAGAAAGGAGTGAAATATAAAACTATATAGATAAATAGTGCCTCCGTGTGGTTATTCTATGAAGTTACAATCTCTGACTTCCACTGAATGAGCAAAATAGGAAGTTGAGGACTGTAGCATCATAGAATAGCCACATGGAGGCACCATTTATCTATACGTACCCCATTTGGTGCTGGTTCACACTAACAAAATAAACTTTAAGCAAATCTTGTTTGGGGTTTCATCTTTGATTATTGTGAATGGGTCTATGACTGTTTACATACAATATCTCTAAAGCACATTTAACGCACCCTACCCCCCCCCCAAATCCTGTGAACTGTAGTTTACCTTTCACAGAGCTATAATTCCCAGCACCTGTAACAAATTACAGTGCCCATAATTCTTTGGGGGCAGATGTGCTTTGAATGTGTGTACAGTGTGTACACAGCCTATCTCTCTATGATTTGCCATAATGCAAAAGTGGCAAACTTTTTTATGTTGTTGTGAATACAGTTCCCAGTCATTCTTGTTATTAAGGGTCACTGGGCTCATTTAGATATATTTAAGCTATAGCTGCATAGTCACTTTACACTGTACAGTACAGTGGTACCTTGGGTTACAGACGCTTCAGGTTACAGACTCTGCTAACCCAGAAATAACGCTTCAGGTTAAGAACTTTGCTTCAGGATGAGAACAGAAATTGTGCTCTGGCGGCACGGCGGCAGCGGGAGGCCCCATTAGCTAAAGTGGTACTTCAGGTTAAGAACAGTTTCAGGTTAAAAACGGACCTCCAGAACCAATTAAGTTCTTAACCCGAGGTTATTATCATGCTACTGCTGCTGTGACAGGACGTGGGTGGCGCTGTGGGTTAAACAAACACCTGGAGGCATCTGATAGCCCTCAGAAATTTCCAGTCATTACCAGCACCCAGGTTAAACCTCTCCATGCTTTCTGTATGCCACAGCAGCAGCAAGAATCTTAATTGCAAAGAACTGGAAGAATCAAGAGACACCAACTGTGGAAGAATGGCAAATGAAGCTAAAAGACTTTATGGAAGTTGCCGAGCTGACAGCGAGACTGCGCGACCAAGGAGAGGAAACGGTGCAGGAAGAATGGAAGAAATTTAAAATTTATTTGAAAAAGTATTGTAATGTTTAATATTTTAAAACCCTGGGGAAGTAGTTAAAGCTTTGTGGTAGTTAAGTAGGGTATAAGCGATTTATAATATAAAACGTATTAGGAAAATGATAGTAGCCTAGGGCTTGCTGATCAGAAGGTCGGAGGTTCGAATCCCTGCAATGGGGTGAGCTCCTGTTGCTCGGTCCCAGCTCCTGCCCACCTAGCAGTTCGAGCACGTCTAAAGTGCAAGTAGATAAATAGGTACCACTCCGGCAGGAAGGTAAACGGCATTTCCGTGTGCTGGTTCACCAGAAGTGGCTTTGTCATGCTGGCCACATGACCTGGAAGCTGTACGCCGGCTCCCTTGGCCAGTAACACGAGATGAGCGCTGCAACCCCAGAGTCAGACATGACTGGACCTAATGGTCAGGGGCCCCTTTACCTTTTAAATGAATAAGAATGGATATTTGGTTACCGGTAAGTAATGAATCTGTCAAGGAAGAATGGTAATGAAACCCAGAAAGGAGAGGGTCGGGAGAAGTCACCCCAAGATGTTTGAGGGAAAATAGGATGAGTGTATAATAATTTTCTGTGTTGTGTGTGTTTTTGTATTGTTTATGTTTTGTTTCATATAAAATGAATAAAAAATATTTATAAAAAATAAACCTTTCCATGCTTTCAGTGGCTCCAACCTTCAGATCTTTTCTACCCTTTACTTCCCTCACAAACCCTTCATGTTCACTCCTCAATGATTTGCGTTATCATTCAGACATTGCTTTTGTGAAGGCAGGTACTTTGAAAACAAAAGGTTTTGTTGAAAGTTTAATAGCAATAATCTGCACAGGTTGCTGTTTACGCATATCCTGGCTTTAACCCAATTGAAAGTCTTAGCCAGTTCCAGCATTTTAAAGACCAAAGAATGGACACGAAAAACTAGTTTCAGGTAATAATTTTTTTTTTTTTTAAAAAAAACACTCTAGGATACAAGAAATGTGCTTGGCCACTCTTTAGAAGTTTTCCAAAACCCAGTGCCCTTCAGAGGTTTTGAACCACGAATCCCATCAACACCAGCCAGTGGGAGTTGCAGTCCGAAATCTCTGGAGGGGTCCAGTTGGGGAAGGCTTCTTTATAAGTATTATTACTATTACTATTTATTAAATTTGTATACCACTTTATACCAGCAGGACTCAGGGCGGTTCACAACATAAAAACACAAAATACATACCGGTAATAAAAACAAGAACAACCCAAGAATTCCCCCCCCCCAACACATTTTAAAAGGGCATCGGAGGTCTATCAACCAAATAGACCCCAAAAGGGATTCTTCCTCAGTCTTTAACACAAATGCTGTCCCAGAGGGAGGTGCAGGGCACGAGAAAGCAACAGCCACTTCTCTGCGCTGCTTCCTCCGCTGGCGAGTCCTAGCTTTGGCGAAGCCCTAGACTTGCGCTCTGTCACTTGTACGGCAGACTCTTTTCCGGTCCCCCATCCTGCCCTGACCGGAAGCGTGTCCTGTTCCCCGCTGGCTCCCTTAGCGTTTCTAGGAGAAGAAGCGCGTGCTCTCGCTATCCGGTCCCCCTCTGGCGGACACGTCGGAAGCGGTGCCGCGCGCTAAAGCGTCCGCCGGAGCGGCGGCTTTTGATCCGAAGAGGATGGGACCGACGTGGCTGGCTTCTGGAGGCGGAGCCGAGGCTAGAGAGGCGGGGGGAGTCCCGAGAAGGAGACGCAGCTGGATGGCAGGGGCAGCCCGGAGCTCCCCGGTGTCGCACGGTAACGAATCAGCCCCTGAGCTGCCCCTGGGTGGGAAGCACCCCAGCCCTCCATCCCGAGGGTCGAGGGAGACCAACTTTTCCGGGGCGGCTGAGGCAGAGGCGGGCAGAGCGCGGCCGGGGCTTAGAGCGGGATGGAAGAGGCGAGGCGCAAGTGGTACCCGGTGCCCGGGCAGCAATAGGAAAAGAAAGAGCACCCCGGGATTTAAGTGCGTGTGTGTAGAGGGGTATCCTTCATAGACCAGGTGGGTTACTTGGTGCCTCGGGGGAACTCGGCTCTTCGTCCTCCATGTCCTTTAATAACTTGCTGACAGATGTTGCATTTATTAGCTTCGTTGTCTCTGCCGTTAATTATACTGTAGCCTGATCCTTCACTTTCTTCCCTTTTTTATAAAAAAAAGTGCTGTGCTTTTGAGATCTTGTGACTGTGTGTTTCCTAGACTCTGTAAGGTTTGTTGAGAGAAGGGGTTTCCTTTTATCGGCTTCCGATAAGTGGGTGATACTAGGATAATGTAGCGCTCTTCTCTCACAAGGAGCAAGAGCTGCCTCGTAATTTTGTTTTCAGAAGGAAAATAGCCATAATATAGAGTTCTGATCCATACGGCACGCAGACTATATTGATGTGCTTAATGAGCCTTGCACTTACCCCATCGCTTTTCATTTCTCCGGTCCTCCACCAGTTTTCCTTCCAGCAGAAGAAGTCGCGCTAAATAGACTCTGCATGTTTACTCCAAAGCTATTTTACTGAGGTTTACTCCCAAGGCAACTTTGCATAGAACAATTTCTTAGATAATGTCCCATTGTGCCTCTTAATAAACAGACAGGTGTTTTAATAAAGGAGCATCTGTGATGACAGCTTTAGCATATTAGCTGGCCCACTCAAACTATAGCTTCCATTTCAGACAAATTATACTGTAATGGGAGATGTGGAGAGAAGAATTTCAAAGGCAAAATAATGGCTTGGTACATAGAGGCACCTGCATTGGGGATGAATGGAAGTGTATTCTATTTGGTAGAAGTTTTATGTCTTTTGGCCACCCAGAATCGGGTCTTGTAAGAGTTAGGATACTTCTTATAGGCAGAAACAAGTGTGTCTTGTGCCATCTTAAATACAGACACTTTTACAGTGTCAGCCTTTGCAAGTCTACTCAGAAGTAAATCCCACTGAGTTCAACAAGACTGATTTGCAGCCAAGTACATGTGGGATTGCAGGCTTTCTGATAATAATAGGGATCAGGAACCTTCCTGATCTTGATGGACTCCAACTCCCATCAGTCCTAACCAGCTTGGCTAATAGCCAGGGATATGGAAGCTGTAGTCCAACAACAGCTGGAGGGCCACAGGTTACCCACCCATGTATAAACTTTTGTGACCTGGAATTCACTTCACCAGTTGCATAACATATTATCCTCAACTGACAGATAAAAGATATACAGAAATTTGTAGAGGAGGGAGGGTGGAATGTTAAAAGTGGGATCAAAGGGCCGTGAAATGCAAAAAGCTCTGACAAGTCTGTTAAAGCTCAAATGCATATATGTTGAGCACAGTGATCCATTCACAATAGTAGTTATGGGTGCTAACCCAATCATAAGTTAATTACCTATACCTGTAATAGGATAGGGAACTGGAATGGGCAGATTTGGTCTGGTGCAGAGTAGTAACTTTGTCACAAGTAGTTTATCTTAACTTATGGAATGTAGTACAGAAGGTATGACCCACTATACTTCATTGTGACCTTACAAAAGTTTTTAGAAACACAGTGGAACATCTGCATTGAAGCTAAGTAAGGACACATGCTGCTCAAAGATCTGTGATTAGTTGTATCTTCATGGAGGTTGTATAATACTGGTGAATGGTGGACCCATGTAGTGGAGCTGTTTTAAAATATGAAGGATTCATGACTTGATCCTCTTTCAACCAGGAGCAAGTTCACCTGTCATTTGCCTCGTTATGTTCTCACTCTCTTTGTGACTGCTGGTGTGCTGATTTGATAATTGCTTCTCTTTAGGATGAAGGTGGGGCATCAATGAAGTTTATGCAGCTATGAATAGTGTGGACAAATCTCATAGAAACCTTTTTCCTCCTCCATCATAATGTTAGAATTTGGGTCCTCCCATGAACTTTATTAGGTTCAGGACAGGCACCATAAAGCACTTCTTCACACAGTTTGTAATCACTTGATAGGATTCACTGCTACAGCTTGGCCATTGGTCTGAGATGGCCCTAAAAGGGGGTTAGAGAAATTAATGGACAACGCTGCTAGCAAAATAAGGTGCAAAAGAAGAAGAAGAAAATGATCAAAGAGCAGTTTGGAGAAAGGGGGCGTCTTCTCCCGCTTTAGAGGTTGCTGAATACGTGCAGAACATAGCCCCATGAATTGCTAGCTGCACGTCTGTTCATAAGATGCGTTCATAGATGATGTCTCCTCTTGCTGAAAAATTCCACACTAATAATAGTCAAGCCTGGATGTTGCTGTGACTTTGTGAAAGTGGAGGGAAAACGCATAATGTGGTATTGCATGTAGAAGCCACCTTCCCCTCAGCTTTCATTTAAGTTACTGGTCCTTATGGCTACAAAAAATGTTTCAGATTGTTTAGCCAATGCCTGTTGAAATATCAGAAGTCAGGGAGCTGGTTGAATAAGGCTTCCAATGGCTGCATTTCAGTGACCTGCAGAACCAGAATAAATTATGCAAAAGAAGAAGTATTGAAGAATAAATTAGGCAAAGTAAGAAAGATCGTTCTGCTTTTCTTAGTGCAGAATTGCTTGGGATATTGAATTTTATTTTTATTTTTTAGCACAGAGTCCACACATTCCTGCCTGTGACTGACTCATGCTCCTGGTAGGCTTAAATTAGGTGCTTTTTAAGAATTCCATGATGGCTCTTGAAGTAGCATGTTGGGCAACCCCATCACACCCATGGACTCACTGGATGGACAAATCAAACTTGTTTTTCCAATTTTGTCTCTTGTAGAGTGGGAACAATGGCCTACCTCACAAGGCAGTTGTATACTCTAATATGATCTGGAACACTTGGCAAAATTAGAAGTGGCATAAAAACATGTCAACAGCTATAATGTTTCTTCCAGTTCAGATCTTATGTTGTTTGACAGGAGTTTGTCTCTGCAGGGATAGAAGTTTGTTTATTTAACAGAGCTCTATCATGGAACCCTGACATGGGAATGAGGCTCCCAGGCAAACTTAAATCCAGCCACATAGACCTAGGCCTGCTTCCAGCATCAGGCTATGCTTTGGTTCTGAATGGGTCACTCCAGGGTGAGTGGATTGCTTCAAACCCCACAGTGGCGGAATTGGTGCGGCTGGGAGCTGTGAAGCCTTGTAGCTGTTGGCAGAAGGTCAGGATTTCCAGTAGGATTCCAGGCGTTTACTGCTGCTGCTGCTGCTGGACTCATAAAGGGGTCTGGAAGAGAGTTTGTTTGTTGCTGTTTCTATTTCCGTTGCGGGGGAA
The DNA here is from genome assembly GCF_009819535.1 of Lacerta agilis. Taxonomy (NCBI): domain Eukaryota; kingdom Metazoa; phylum Chordata; class Lepidosauria; order Squamata; family Lacertidae; genus Lacerta; species Lacerta agilis. The sequence goes on along the minus strand of NC_046312.1, from coordinate 47,719,860 downwards.
TAAGATGACATTTTGTCTGGGCTCTCTGGCATAATTAGAGATGAGCTTTGGGCATCCAGAGGAATATGCCTATATATATTTTAAGAGTGGCATGGTGGTAGGATACAAGACTGGAAAAATGCTGGAATAGTGTGGTCAGCAAAAGGGTAAACCTGCTGGCTGTCAGGGGAGGAGGCAGGAGCAGAAGAAACTCTTGACCGCTGCACAGAGCTTGCTGTGGAGAGAGCTGAGCTGGATTTTCCAGGTGCATTGGATAAAGGCCATTTCTAGAATAGACTGGAAATCTCTTGCAAGGGAGACTGAGCAGTTTCAGAAATGTCTCAAGTAAACATTCTCGCCTATTTCCCTTTTCCGTTTCTCTCTTTCTCTTGATGTAGGTTTATATTTCAAGTGGCATTGGCTATAGATTCTACTATCCAAGAGAATGGAGTGGGTGTAGATCTCTTGTCTAGAGAGGCATGCAGGCTTTTCACAGTGTTAATAACATAATCCTAAACATGCTTAACCAGAAGTGTTTTTCACATAGCAACCCCAATCATCTACATGTGCCATATGAAAAGGTTTTGTGTGTGTGTGTGTTTCTTGTTGTCCGGTTTTGGGTTTCTTTCCTGCAGCATCTCATTCTGACCTGGAAAAAAAATATCTTATGTATATCAATCCTCCTCCAGTTGCTATTTCAGGAGCACCTCACAATTTGGATAATCCTCCAGGGAACACAGTTATTCACTAGCAAGCAGAGTCTCCTCTCCTCTGGGACAATTCCCACTTCTAATACTCCAAAATGGAATGTGCTCTGAGTCAAGCTTCTACTTTAAAAAAAATTGTGTTGGCCATGACCTCAATCCTAGTCGCTGGGAATTATGAAAGGGTCATCAGGCCAGATGTGTTTTGCATTAAAGCTGTTTCCCTGAGTTACCAAGAACTGGAGTTCTTTTTTAAAACAATAAATAAACAATGGGGATTTCTTAGGACACACACACACATAGGTTTTTTTTTAATACTTGATGGCTCATAGCTGGATATGGGGAATTTACTCAGTTGAAAAACATTGAGTTTGAGTTGTTGTGAGAGGTTATGGAAGTTCTGAGCATGGTGCCTGACCTGTCATGGTTCAGTCCCACAAACATATTGTCTCTTTATGTTACTAATGTGACCTGTTGTAATTGTAGGAGAGGAGAGATGTAGAATCTTTTGTGCTGGCCCTCATCACTCAAGCTCTAGAGCAGGGGTCAACAAACTTTTTCAGCAGGGGGCCGGTCCACTGTCCCTCAGACCTTTGGGGGGCCGGACTATATTTTGAAAAAAAAATGAACGAATTCCTATGCCCCACAAATAACCCAGAGATGCATTTTAAATAAAAGGACACATTCTACTCATGTAAAAACACGCTGATTCCTGGACTGTCTGCGGGCCGCATTTAGAAGGTGATTGGGCTGCATCTGGCCCCTGGGCCTTAGTTTGAGGACCCCTGCTCTAGAGGGATGTTGCCAAAAATCCCCCCCCCCCATTCCCATGGCAAATGTTCCTTCTCTCAGTCATAATATGTAGAACTATTTGTTCCCTGGCTGGTGGTCAGGAATGAGAATTTTAATTCAACATAATCTGGAGAGCCATAGGTTCCTTATTCCCATACTTGCCACTTGAGAATGTAAGAACTGATTTGCTGCATTTGAACAAAGGTCTGTCTAGTTCTGCACTTTTTCTGCTGGCCAGATGCTTGTGGAAAACTCACAAGCAGGCCCTGAACATAATAGAAATCTTCCGATAGTTGGCTTTAACATCTGATGATCCGGTACACTCCCTTTGAAAATGGAACTTCCTTTGGAGCAGTAATGGGAAATGGCCATTGATCAACATCTTCTGCCATGAATTGGTTAAATCCTTTTATAAATAGGCATCTTCCTTAGAGGAGAAGTCTGTCAAAGTTGTGGTAGTTAAAAATAGTGCTTCCCTGTTCCGTTTTATTGCTAAACAAGAAGTGTGTGTGTGTGTGTGACAGGGGAAATATTCCCCGGGAGGAAAAAGTCTCTGATGGTTTGGAGGGAATCCTGCAGGAATCTTGAGTAGTACAGAGTGTGTTCCCCACATGAGCTTTGCTTTCTTTCACCCATATGTTGTGCAGTGAGCAGGGGGCTTCTGTGGCCTGAGCACCTGGTGCTGCATGGTGTGTACAAAAAAGCAGGTGTGCTGACTTTAGGGGAAAGGTGGTTGCTTAGGTTTGGTCTCTGGCATCTGGGCTCAGAAAGACGCTTGTCTCAACTGCTGGAGAGCTGCATCCAGTCAATACTGAGCTTGATGGACCTGTACAGTGGTACCTCGGGTTACAGACGCTTCAGGTTACAGACTCCACTAACCCAGAAATAGTACCTCGGGTTAAGAACAGAAATCGCATGGCGGTGGCACAGCAGCAGTGGGAGGCCCCATTAGGTTCAACCTAGGATGACTCAGAGAAGGAATTTTGGGAGGCATTTTGATACCTTACATGTCTCAGATGGAGTTATTTACATAGGTCCCCCAAATTAGTTGGCACTGGCATGATTAAGGGAGCACTGTTCTGTCCCCTCCCCCTCCCCAATGTTTTCCCAGGCCTTCTAGCCCCCTGGAACTCTGCCTTCTAGGAATTTTCCATAACTCACTGATTCCACCATGGGCCTTGCAAGCAAGTGCATATGGGCTGCTAAGCCACAAATGTTTGTCCTTGCCTGCTTGCTCACATGTCCCATGTTTGTCAGGCGTGAGTAGATTGTCTCCCAAATGACAGAAGTGGCCTTGCTTAGTAGTTACTCTTCTGTAATGCAGTGGTACCTCAGGTTACAGACGCTTTGGGTTACGGATGCTTTGGGTTACAAACTCCAATAACCAGGAAGTGGTTGCCCCAGGATAAGAATGGAAATCGCACGCCAGTGGCGCAGCGGCAGCAGGAGGCCCCATTAGCTAAAGTGGTACCTCAGGTTAAGAACCATTTCAGGTTAAGAACGGACCTCTGGAATGAATTAAGTTCTTAACCCGAGGTACCACTGTATAAGGCGAGTGTTTCTTTCCAAGCCTCTCTTAAATCACTGGAGCCAGAAGGGTGCAGTGGATGAGCAAGACCTCGGATCAAATCCCTGGTTCAGCCACAAAGTTCCCTAAGGGATCTTCAAATAGTCATTGTAGCCCATCCATCCATCCATCCATCCATCCATCCATCCATCTATCCATCCATTCCTGCTTGCTCTTGATTATCTGTTCGTCTCTTCGGCCATCATCATCTTCATCATCTTTCCTGCAAAGCCCCATATGTTGGAGCATAATGTTGAGAAAGTGTTAGTGTAGTCTAAACAATAACTTGAAATTATCCTTGAAAAGTTTTGCCATAGCAACAAGTTTTGCTCTTAGCAACAGGTTTCTTTATAAGGCAAGCTCTGGATGAGAAAGTGTGTGTGTGGTGTAGAGGCTGCTGCTCTGGCCAGATGGCTGAATGATTATCTGCATATAGTTTTATTTTACTTTAGTAGACCAGTAGTTATACAGTCATACCTCGACTCCGAACATTGTGGCTCCCAAACGATTGAAAACTGAAAGTGAGTGTTCTGGTTTTCAAACGTACTTTTGGAAGCCGAATGTCCGACGGGGTTTCCAATTGGCTGCAGGAGCTTCCTGCAGCCAATCAGAAGTCACGCTTTGGAAGTCAAACATTTGGGAAGTCAAATGGACTTCCGGAACTGATTCTCTTTGACCTCCAAGGTATGAGTGTACAAGTTATACTGTATACACTGTAGTGTTACTTTGACAATAAATACTTTAAGAAGAACCAAAATGGGTGAGGTGTTTATTCCCACATGGGAGTTCACCAAGAGAAGAGCTGAACTGTGAAGTGGAGGATTCTGGAAGACTTTCTGGGTGACACTGCTGACTGGAAAAGGAACCCCAAAAGATGGCAAACTGTACTGGCAGAAAGCTCCCCATGCAATTAAGAAGTCTTAAGAAGATTGGGGTTCTAGATCACATGATGGGGAGACCACATGAGTAGGGCAGCCTCCTCACTGCAGAAGTTAGTCCTCAGCAAATTGGGGGCTGTAGGAACAGTGCCAGGGGTGAGAAGCCAAGGCCAGTGGGCTCACCCCCTTGTGTGATGGAAATTGCCTGGAGAAGGTGGGGAGACTGAGTGAATAAGGCTTGTGTCTGATTCTGATCTTATCTCACAGGATTGCTCTGAAGGCAGAAGGGCAGGGAGTCCCATGTTTGCCAGCTTAACTTTTGGGGGGAGCAGGAGAGGTGACTGCATTGCCTGCAGAAAATCTTAGGGAGAAAGTAATTGTAGAATACAAATCTAAGAAGGAGAGGGAGGGATGGAATCTGTTTGAGGGTGGAGAGGGGAAGGCTAGAGCTCATTGGATGAGGACACACTTTGCATGCAAAAAGCGTCTCAGGATTAATCTCTGGCAACTCAAGCCAAGAGTATCTTGGGTTACTGAAAATGTTGTTAATTGCCTTTTTAGTATGATTGAAAGGCAAGATATAAATACTTCCATTGAATAACTACAAAGCAAGTGTGGGACCAGAAGAGATCTTTGCCTGAGACCATGGAAAGCTGATGCCAATCAGACTCAAGTAGACAGGACAGACTAGCTGAAGAAATAGTTTGACCTGATATCCCTAGCTTCAAACTGCAGGGCCAACAGATGGGCTAAATAAAATATTTTTTAAAAAATCTGTGGCTATCCCTGCCGAAGAGCCTTAAACCCCTGAGCTGTCGTTTTTGAGTGGTTGCTCCGGTGACTTCCCAAAAGGTGTTTCCTGACCACATGGTGTCTTGGATATACATGCGTAAGGACATGACAGAGCATACATTGTGGAATCGGCTGCTGCTTGGCTCTCTCACACCACCACAAACCTGACTGGAAGTGCATAGATGGGGCAAAGAGGGAGGAAGCAGGTCTGCCCTGACCAGATTACAAAAATATGCAGATACACTTGCAATATATTTGTTATGGTGTTACTACTTACTTTCTCTTCATGTTCGGCAGCCTAGGTTCCTTCAGAGACCCAAGTAGGCCTCAGGATTTTAGAGGAGAGAGCTGGGAAGGTCTTCCCTCTCCTACATGTAGTCCCAGCCTCTTCTGATCAGCAGGAACTTAAGTTTCAAATATTATTAAAATTCTTATACAGCCCCAAAGTTTACTTTCTCTCTCTGATTCTCTGGAGTTCCATAACTCAGTCTCTGATTGACTCCCCACCACCACCTCAGGGTCCCTCTTTCTTTCTTCTTCTCTCTTTCATTTAGCTTTCCTCCCCCAGGTGGTAAAGACTGCCTGCTGCTAGCCTTTGTAGGCTGTGGAGGTTCCCAGTTATATTGCTGCTGCTGAAGATTCCACCTAAACATTAGGAAGAACTTCCTGACAGTAAGAGCTGTTTGACAGTGGAATTTGCTGCCAAGGAGTGTGGTGGAGTCTCCTTCTTTGGAGGTCTTTAAGCGGAGGCTTGACAGCCATCTGTCAGGAATGCTTTGATGGTGTTTCCTGCTTGGCAGGGGGTTGGACTGGATGGCCCTTGTGGTCTCTTCCAACTCTATGATTCTATGCTTCCTCCTCTCACTGTTCCTCTGAGTCTTTATCTACTGATAAGGATGGGTCTGACACTCCTATCTCCATCCGCTAGGTCGGTGTTTATATTTGGTCATGATGAGGCCACAGCAGTCTGGAGATTGGAGTTGCTTATCAACAGCTGCTTACACATGGGCTTCCCAATGCAAAGTCCAACATCTCCAACCACTAAGGGTGGGATTCAGCTAACAGGCCCTGCCACCCGAAGCCCGTGCAAGAACTTCGGCCATAGCAATGGGGCTTTTCCTCTCCCTCCCTGAAATTATTTATTGGTGTGTGTTTTTCTTTTTGTAAATCTACCAAAGAATAAAACAAAACAAAATTGGGATTAAGGTGTTTTTTTCAGGACGGTAGAGGGCAATACACCCATTTGTTTATTGGTGGTGGCACTTGCCCTTCCTTTGGGAGGAAATGCTCTATGTGAGGGTGGGGGGGCAGAAAAAGTGGGGGTCAATGAGGGTCAGTTGGGGGGGGGGAGTGAGAACTCATGGGGCCATGGCAGCAGAAACACAGGCCCCGAAGGGGCAGCATACCCTACAACATTCCTCAGATGAAAATGTCCCTATTTTCATCTGATGAATGTTGGAGGGTATGGCATGGTGGGGGAAGAGAGCGGATCATACAGTTAGGTAAGCAGAAATATATGTGCTGACAGAGATCTGCTTAGTACCATGTTGAATTCCTCTCTTACATAATTTTAGTATCTGCAGAAGCCATTAACTCTGGGTCTAGTTTTGTACTACCATTTTGATGGGTTTCCAGCTGGGCTGCTGTTCTTGTGATGTCCTCATCAGTCAGCATGTTGCCTCAAGCCACCCACGGTGAACTGGTCAGGTTGCCACTCCATCTCAGATTCCATTGTTGTCACGAGCACAGATGGTTGGTTAGTATATTACCAGATGCCCTTGGCATCTATGCTTGGAATGGTGGGGGGGACGGGGGACACCTTGGTTTGGTCTGACTGGGTGACGTGGCCAAATTTAAATGGGCCAGCAGGCCACACCAGAAAAATTCCACCAGCTCAGTAAGTGTATATACATACAGGAGATATGTGAACTTTCTTTTAGGGATGGTTCAGAAGCACACAGCCCCATTGTGAAGACAGTGATGTTCAGTCACAGAAAAGGGCTGCTGAGATCTATGCTGATAACTCTTTTTCACAATATGAAGATCCCACATACAAGAATAAGTAGCTACCTAGGAGTTGCAGGGACATCTCGCTTCCTTATGAGGTTTCCACCTAGTAAAAAATGAGAGGAAGAAGTATGACTCATCCTTTCTGCCCCTGAAGCCAACAATGGGAAGACTAATTCAGTTCGGGAGGGGAAAAAGAACAAATGTCTTGGGACTGACTTTCAAAAGGGATGGGTGAGGAGGAGAAGCACTGAAGAGTCTTAGGCATGGACTGTTCATCTTTTCTCTCTTCCTTGCAGGGATTGACCAGCCAGGCTGAGGCTGCACAGTGATGATTGGGGAATGGCTGCTTCTCCATGGAACTCTCTCCTTCTTGATGCTTACGGCTGCCTGCCAGGCCCACGACCTTCCACTGAGCCAGGCTGACAATGAGGCTAGTCCCCTGTGTGAAAAGGAGACCGAGTCCTGGGGGGCCATATTCAGCGAGGAGCGCCTGGATGCTTGGATCTGTTCTCTGATTGGTTCAGTTATGGTTGGGCTGAGTGGGGTCCTTCCCCTGCTGGTAATTCCTTTTGAGACAGGGGCAGCACTGAAGTCAGAAGGTAAGCCAACGTCTCAGTATAGCACCCCCTGATGATTCCTGCCTTCTCTTTCTGGCTCAGCATCTCAGCCAGGGATTGCTCAGGGTAGCACAGCTTTTAAATGCAAGACCTGGATGTGGCGTTTGACTAATAAATGCTGCCTACTGTCATAGAGGAGCAATATGCTTTTATCAAGTCATTCCATTAAGTCAGGTGGGTGGACAATGGCTAAGTTTAGGGTTTTGAGCATGTGCCTGTGGATTTTCTAAAATAGGACCTCCACCCTCTAGTTGTAAACCAAATTTAATGTCACGAGAGGTGGATTCTGTGACTTGTGTAACTGCTGCATAGGTATAAGTATTTTGTAAGCCTTTGTTTTCTACCAGCCATGGGAAAGGGCAAAGCATCAGGCATAACAATGAAGCCCTGTCTTCTGGCCACTGGAAATCCAACTGGAAATGCCTCCTTTCTGTGGCTTTTGAGATTTCCCTTGGCACCACTTGCATAGTTTCGATTTTATCTTTGTACTCTTAAGGGCTAGAAACAGGATATTGACTTCTGCACTAAGTTGTGTGTTTGTGTGGTGCTGGCTCAGAACTGGGGAATAAACACAGCCCTGCTCTCTTCTCTAGACACTAGGCGGACACAATTTTCCCACTGGCCCTACCTCTCCCTGCGAGTTCACAACTGCCCCACTGGGTTCTGTTTCCAAATGTCCCTAAATAGCAGGAGCAATGTACTAGGTGTTTCAACTGGCTTTCCCAGATTCAGCACTTTCTTGAAAGTAGACAAAGCATCCTGATCAGCTGCTATGGCAGCAAACCCTATGCATGGGGGAAGAGATGACTGTTCCCTCAGCTTCCCCATGAGTAGCATAGCAAGATGAGATCAAGCTCTGTGGTGACTGGCTGCTCTTTGTCTTTTCAGAGGGATCCCATCGGATGAAGCAGTTCTTGAGCTTTGCCATTGGTGGGCTCCTGGGAAATGTTTTTCTGCACCTGCTCCCAGAGGCCTGGGCCTACACCTGCAGTGCCACTGCAGGTAATGCCTGGAACTGTGCAAATGCCCTGAGATCACACAGGCACTGATCTGCAAGGCGCGCCACAGCCATTTCTTCCCCTGTGTCTGCACAGATTGTTGTGTTCCATTTGGGGTCTCTTGTTATCTTTTCAAAGGCGATGCCTGGATGCCAGGGCTTGTTTTCTCTCTGTTCTATGCTTTGACTCCTAATAATAAGACTAATAATATAGTCACGCTTCTTCCAAAGCTATGTCAAATGAATTACTAATCAACTTGTTGCATTTGTATCCCACCTTGCCTCCAAGTAGCTCAGGTTGATGAACATAGTTCTTCTCTCCCCCATTTATCCTCACAACAACCGTGTGAGGTAGGTTAGGCTGAGAGTGAACGGCTGTCCCAAGGTCACCCAGTGAGTTTCATGGCTGATTATCATAGGGAAAATGCCTTGGCCCTCTTCCCCAGCCTGTAGCCCTCTAGATGTTGTTGGAGTACAGGCCCCGTTCTCCATGGCCATTGACCACTATGGCAGGAGTTGATGGGAGCTGTTGTCCAACAACCAGGCACCAAGTTGATGAAGGAATCATCAAGTACACTTCTATAGATGCAAGAGATGAAACAAACACAGCTGCCTTTGCTCCTGAATAGCATGTTGTTGCCTCTCTGCACTTCAGTAGCCTTGAGGAAGGGTGTTCTTCCATGCAGCCCTGCAATTAACTGCTTGATTCATAAAGGACAACTTCATCTGATCTTTAAGGTCTCCCTCCATAAGAAGGGCACCTGCCCTTGTGCTGCTGCCTGCCTTGAGTCCGCAGGTGTTGTGCCTCCTGAAAATGTGACCTTGGAAGACTTTCCCCGCCTTGTCAGCCTTTATCTGGCCTTTGGGCTTCAGGATTGCGTCACCCCACACATGCCTGTCATTCTCCCTTGCCTACAGCCAGTCTAAACAGCGTGAGGGAAGCTGATCACACTCCATCTAATCAAAAAGGACATATTTTGTCCTTAGGCAAAGAACTTTGCCAGGGTGTGGTGGGAGGAGGAGGAGGAATGAGGTCTCCAGAGCACAGACTTCATGCCTGTGCACGCAGCTTAGGCAGGCTCAGCTTCAGAATTTGCACTGGTAAACATGTGGCATTAACCAGGGGCTGCCTAATATGTCTCTCTGCACACAAAAAATAATAATCCCAGTTTTGTTCTCCGAATAAAACATCCAGGGTTAACGAATTTGCAAGTAATGCATCTCCAGCTTGCAGGATTTGAGTTTTCAAGGAATCAACATTCTCTCACGGGAACTGGGTTGGGAGGGAGCTAGGTGGGTGAAGGTATCCAGGAAGAGATGGGTGGGGAGCGATATACAGTGAGAGACAGAGAGTGGTAGCCATAGGAAGAGGGAGCTATAGAAAGCACAGAGTCCTCTTCTGTTTTCAAGGCTTCTTTTTTCTACACTTGAGAAGAGTGCTTGAGAACAGAAGAGCTTTGCTGGGTCAATTTATTATAGATTCATCCACTCCAGCATCATGCACAGAGCTCATCCATCCTTCCCCTGCCCACCTGTTTTGTTTACAGGTGATTTACAGGTTTACAGGTGTTCTGGGTCAGTTGGCACCCCCACTATAGCTGACATGTGAAGGCACCCTTAGACTCTTTTGTTTCAGCTTTATCAAAGATGTCTGCTGAGTGGACGGGTTGTTACTTTACACCAGCAGCACTGATAATACTCTAGAGCAGGGTTTCCCAAACCTGGGTCTCCAGCTGTGTTTGGACTACAACTTCCATCATCCCTAGCTAGCAGGACCAGTGGTCAGGGATGATTGGAACTGTTGTCCAAAAGCAGCTGGAGACACAAGTTTGGGAAACCCTGCTCTAGAGGTACACTGGCCCCAGATTTCTATGTCTCCTCTGGAAACCAGTTTGCCTTTTGTGTGAATGGAGCAGTGGGGGGTTACTTTTGGGTGGGGAAAATGGTTTTTGGGGCTCCTGATTTTCAGGTTATGATGAGACTTGTTCATTCTACCTCTTTCCCCTCTACAGGAGAAGGGCAGAGTTTCCAGCAGCAGAAGCTCCTGGGACTCTGGGTGATCATTGGTTTGCTGACCTTCCTGAGCCTCCAGAAGATGTTCCCAGACAGTGGAAAGGAAGGAAGCTCCAGCTTGGTGAGTGGATTCTGAGAGGGGTGCAAGATCCCAGTTTGATTATGGCATGTGATGGTTAACTTGTGGCCTTCCAAAATGTTGTTGCACTACAGTTCCCATCATTCTTAACCATTTGGCTGGGGCTGATGAGAGTTAGACTCCCCAAAAAATGTGGAGGGCCACAATTTAACCACCCTTATCCTATATGAGTTCCCATCCCCACCATGTGCACAATTCCTTTGTACTTGGCATAAATTTGTGCAAATATGGAAATGCTTTCAAGATGGTATTTGAATACATTGTGCAAAATACAAAGTATGGGATTTTCAGGTTTTGAATTGTGTGTGTGTGTGTGTGTGTTTAGGTTAGAGTAGGCAATCTGGAAAGCAGGATATCTGTTTGCTTCCCCATCAACCTTGCATGAGCAAAGTGGAGGTTGTCCTTGTCTGATTTGTGTGACTTTGCCTAACAAACCACTTAAAACGACAGTCTCTGGGCTTCCGTATCCATTTTTTGCACACTTTCTTCTGCTTTGGAGATCATCAGATGTGAAGTAGCTATAGTTTTCTTTGAGTTTAGGATAGCACTGTATGAAAGGAATGGAAAAAGGTTTCTGGGCCACTGTTTGATGGACATGGAAAAAGACCAGCTGCTTCTCCATGACTTAGGTCAGTGATTCCAAAGCACCTGCTAAACGGATTCCAAATGGGAGCAGTTTCTCTGCTGTGCAGGAGGCAGCCAGTCCAGTCCAAAGAAAGAAGTTGGGCACAGCTCAGAGTAATGGTTCTTCTCACTTGTCTTCGCTACCAGCCCAGAAGATCAAGGTAAACCATTTGGTGGGGGGGGGGGTGTCCATGGGCCAGTGGAGAAAATGCGATATGTGTCTAAGCAAAAACAACTCAAGAGGAAGTGCAATAACTTCCTGAAAACAAAGATGGCAGGCAGTATTCAAAAAAATAGCCAAACCCCCACTTTTAGGGGAGATCAGGCATCCAGATGCTTTCCTCTTAAACATGTATGAATCCTCCCTATAGTGAGTCAGACGATTGGGCTGTCTAGCCCCATCTACTCTGACTTGTAGTAGCTGTCCAGAGTCAAAGTCACTGGTTTTTCCCAGTCCCACATAAATGGCAGGGATTGAGCCTTTGATCTTACCACTGAATGATGGTTTCAACTCATCGCCTGCTTGGTTTGGACCTTCACCTGCCTTCTCCTTGATCCTTTATGTACATAGTCTATACCTGAATTTAAGCTGCTTTCTTTAAAAGTCTCTATCATTAAAAACAAAATTCCCACGTCTTTACAAAAATGCCATCTCTCAGCATCTTTCTGTGTTTTTAAGAACATAACTGCCATTTTCCCGTTCAGGAGAGAGCTGGACCACATACACCAAGAGAAAAGCCCCATGCTGCATTCCCGTTTGACAGCTGACAACCCATATTTTAAATTTCTGCATCTGCTTCTCGAAACAGGATAACCCACATCCATTGGATTGTTAGAATATGATAGTCACTTTAAAGACTGCTACTTACTATGTTATGTGCCTCGTTAACCACATTCACAAGTTCAATATAAGCTACATTGTGGATAAAATTGGCATTCTTAGCTTTGTTTGTGAAAATGGCGTCTGTGGTCTCCTTGTCTTTCAGGTGTTAGATGCTCTGATTTTATTTCTCTCTCTTTCCCCTGCCACTGTAGATCAGCGGATACCTCAATCTTTTGGCCAACACAATAGATAATTTCACACATGGCCTGGCAGTGGCAGCCGGCTTTTTGGTTAGCAGAAAGGTAAGTTCCCTGTTTAGGGGACCTGTTTGACTCTCCCCTGACGTTCAGATCCCAGAGGTTGGTGTTAAAAGCAAGTAGACAAATAAGAAGCAATTCTGTGCTGTTTCTGTATAGCATTTTCACTCTAGCAGAAGATCTATATAATATGTATGAAATGACTACAGCTTTTTTCCACATTCTTCCTTAAAACCCAACACTAAAAGCCCTTGCAATTGCTTTGAACACTAAAACTGCATAGATCACTATACAAAGGGGGACAGAGTCAGCATCTCCCCTTTCCCCCAGGAAAAAAAATGTTTAGAAAAGTCTTGCTTTGCTGCATTTGTGTCCCTGTTGAGTGATATGGAATGTTTTAACATGTTTCTGCCATTGGATGTAGGTTGGGCTCCTGACCACTATGGCAATCCTTCTGCATGAAATTCCCCATGAGGTAAGTAGCATCTGTAATAGGCTTGCTGGGAAGTTGTCTCAATGTTTTGTCTGAGTAGGAGGCCAGGGCTTTGTTTGAAAGAATGAGCAAATCTCTGAAATATACACACTCTGTAACACACACACACACACAAACACACATACAATAATATACAAAACTTTCCAGGGAAACAAAATCCAAAAAGGTACCTGCCCCAAGAATCTTACAGTCTGAATTTTGACAATGAATGAAGTAAATGGGATGGAAGGGAGAGACAAGGGATAAGCAAATATTGTATATTTGCACATCCTTAGGCTTTCTCTCAGCTAAAGTGTTGGTGGCAGATGGTGAATGTTCTATTTGCTTAGAATTACTTATTGACAACCAAATAATTATAAAGAATACTTTACCTCCCTATGAGGCTAGAATAAATGAGTTAACTGACTATGGTCCATGTTTGACTTCCCCACTTGTTAACTCTGAGGCTTGGAATTAGTTATCTGTTTGGGAAAGGGCTTTTTGTAGATGGCAATTCTGGAAAAGAGCTTGCAGTGCCATGCTTTGGGACTGCTGTCAGCTTCAGTGCAGTTCTCTTTCTTTTGTGTCCGCTCTGTTGCTGTAGGTGGGAGATTTTGTCATCCTCCTTCGTGCTGGCTTTGATCGCTGGAGCGCAGCCAAATTACAGCTCTCCACAGCCCTTGGAGGCATTCTTGGTGCTTGCTTTGCAATTTGTGCTCAGTCACCTAAAGGGACAGGTAAGACTTGGAGTATGCAGAAGGGATTAATGAGAGACCCCCATATCCATCCCATCTTACCCAAATAACAGTTCTCTCCTGCCACCTCCTGGTCACTGATGTGTTTCTCACTATCCATGCAGGGGAAACCATCGCTTGGATTCTCCCATTTACCTCGGGGGGCTTTTTATACATCGCCTTGGTAAATGTCGTGCCCGATCTCTTAGAAGAGAAGAATCCTTGGTAAGTGTCTTCACCACATCTATTTATGGGGGGAGGGACTTGTGGGGGGTGGGGAACACCCCATGCATGACTTCCAGGGCAGCAAAGGGAAATCTGTGGCCTCCATATTGTTGGAGTACAACTCCCATCATCTCTATTGACTGTGTTGAGTGGGGCTGATGGAAGTTGGAGTCACGCAACATCTGAAGAACCAAAGGTTCCCCATCCCTGATCTTAGGAGCCATTTGTTCCATCTTACAATGGCTTTATTGTTTTTGCAACCTTTTATTATTATAAGCTGCCTTGAGGATCCCAGAAGGAATAAAAATGGGGGGGATGGAAGGATCCAGATCCTCATCATGTCTGATCTTCAGCCCATCCTCTCCTCTTCTTCTTTTTCCTTCACCCAGGAACTCAGTGCAACAAGTACTCCTCCTGTGTACTGGCATCATTGTCATGGTGCTTCTCTCATTCACTACCGAATGAGCGACTCCTGCTCCGGCTGCCTTCTGCTGCTTCCCAAAGCTGCCTTCATTCTGAACTGTTACAGAGCAATAAGGGACACCATTGAATTTTTGTTTTGTGTGCCTGTGGATTTGGCTGCTGCTACGAGAGGCAAATCAGGGATGCCTGGTTCTGGAGGGGAATACTGGACTCCATTTCTTGTTTCTAAAGCTCCACAGGCCAGGACTTCCAAAGTATTGAGAAAAGAAAGTGGGGTGGCTGGATTTTTCTTTTTCAAGTTGTGTGTGTGGTTAAAAAGTAATAATTTAAATGAACAAAAACCAACCAGCAATGAAGAGAGGAACTGCTTTTGTTGAAATGGGCAGTGTTGCCAGTTTGGACTTGATGTGTGCTAGAATAAAAAGGCAGGTTGCAATGTCAGCGTAGAAATGAAAGAATTATCTTCCATCCCAGGCCAAAATACCTGGTTATTTCATATAGGAAACCACAATATACCTGGTCAGACTTACATTAGTCCCTCTAGCCTAGCAGTATGTACTCTGACTTGCAGTGGCTCTCCAGGATCTTGGGCAAGGAAGGCTCTGGTACCCAAGATCCCTTTCAAACTAGAGATAGTAAGTAGGGATTGAATCTGGGACTTTTTGCATGGAAATCATAAGTGCTACCGTTGAGCTATGGAAACCTTCTCCCGCCCTGCCATAAAATTGCTTTCTGGACCTTCTAGGATGAGGTCTGCTACTGCCTGATCCTGTCCCTCTCCCTAAGCAGTAACTGAAGATCCAGTTGGATTGAAGCATTATAACTGAAATCAGTATTCACGTTGGAAACCTTTGGAGAGGTTGTTCAATGCCTGCCTCTAACCAACGAACCTGGCTATAATGCCTGGTTTACAGCTGTACAGCTTAAACTGGGAAGAGTTCCTCAGGCTTTCAAATCATAAGGTAGTATGGAAGTAGCAGGCTCTGCCTTTCTGGATCTGTCTCGGCCCCTGTGACACATTTTGCATTCCTTTTGGGTGACCTGGTAGCTCCTTGCTGAGTGAGCTGGCTTGCTTTACAAAAAATATAGGAAAAGGAAGATTTTCTGGATGTGCAACTGTGCAGGGTCAAACAAAGAGGAATGACTACTGGCCACTCAGCGCCAGCACAGAAGATTAAAGTCAGGACTGTCAAGAAAACTAAATGTTACAATTTATAGTTTAAAAATGGAAGTAAACGTAGCTTGACAGCCTAATTCGAATAGACCCTTCAGTTGCCAAACAGTGAGATAAAATGGCTTCTAAAAACAGCAATGAGATTCAGTGTGTATTGAAAGACAGAAGAACAAATGACTAAATGGTCTTGTTGCAAATAAACAGTGCTTTCAGTTGTCAAATGCATTTTGACCAAGCTGTCTTCAGTGGCACAAAGGTAAATTGTGTGTGAGGTTATGTGCTCTTCAAAATAAAAGAATACAATGATGTTACATTTATATAATGAGCTGTTTCGTTATTTGAACTTGTTTATAAATAAATGTTTTATCATTATTTGTAGAAGTTATGTTGTTTTCTGTGAATAGTTACAGTTTTAGTTGCAGATATGTATGGTTTTCTTTGTAGTCCTGACTTTTTATCATCTGTGCTTGTGTGCCTGTTTTCTGTACTTGCATAGTGCAGCAACCAAATTATGGAATGTGCACAGGCCTGATTATCACCGGGCCTCTAAAGAGGCATTTCCTTGGAATCATAGAATTGTATAGTTGGAAAGGATCACGAGGATCATCTAGTCCAGGGATGTCCAACCCGGTCGACCGCGATCGACAGGTCGATTCCCGGGTGATATTGGTTGATCGCTTGCTCATTACTGGCCCCAGCCCCTCTCTGTGTCGTTCATTCACGCAGGATCGCTAAAACGGAAACCGGAGTTATCGCTGCCCAGCTCTGTTTTTGGTGAGGGTTTTTCAGTATTCCTGTTAACTAATTAGGAGTGCAAATTCAGTGCCCCCCAAAAAGCTCAACAACTTTGACCTGCCCCCCACCCCAATGGGTAGAGAACTGCCTTTTTTCTGGGAGTAGATCACAGTCTCTTGGGACAGGTGGGTAGTCTCTTGGGAGTTGTACGTCCCTGATCTAGTTTAACACCCTGCAATGCAGGAATCCTACAGCCATCCCTGGGTGGGCTCAAACCACCAACCTTCTGATTAACAGCCAGGCACACTTACCCATTGTGCCACAAGGGTATGGGAATGCAATATGTTATTATTAAAGCATTTAAAAGCTGTAGCGATAACCAGCTTCTCTTTTCTCTGAGAGCCGCCCAGTGTTTTACAGTGTTGCACCAATGACAGAAGCAGCCCTAGAACTAACAGTAGTTTCCACGGCAGCAGCTAAATCTGCATCCTGACTCCAGCAAATGGATGACCATTTTCTTATCTACTTTTATTTTCTTTCAAAAACACTACTGGGAGAATATCAGCACAAAACTCTGCTGCCATTCTCCACTCCAGAGCTGGCAGGCATCTGTTGTATGTTTTGTTTCTGTTTTAATTCAGTAGCGTGGATGTGCTAATTACACGTGGGGAAGTGCAAATGATCTGGCAGTTTTTTGTCTTGACAAGTCTTTTTGTTATATTCCTGTTTTAGGATGTTTAAAAGAGAGGTCAGATGGGTTCAGACTGTATTAAGTTGTTGAGTTTTGTTCTGGTTTGAACATGCCTTTACTCTTTAGTGCTTGCAATCCTCAGATCATTTGTTTGGCAAGTTCTAGTGAAGCCTAAAGGTGGGATGCCCCTTGGGGACTCTGTCTAGATCCTGAGGGGTGGGTGGGTGTTTCTGTATGATTGCACAGCTTGCAGCTCATAACTCAACATCACGTGACACAGTGGATATGCATCTGATGTGCTACTGAGTCATGGGAAGCCAGAACAATCATTAGGACAATCGCTTGGTTGTAGCCTGCGTAAGTTGCAGGAACAGCATCCACTGTTGATCACCTCATGCGCCATCCTCTCTGCTTAAGGAGGGCATGAAGAATAATTTAAACATCTGCTCCCTGTTGCTCTGTAGTGGAAACATATGTTGTTGCTTATGCAGCCTTAAATCTGCAGGGATGGGAACACTGTGATTCTGTGTTATTTTTGTGGTTTTATCAGAAGGACGGTTACCTATAGTAGCCATATAGAGGAAAGTTTCAATCACATATTTTCCAGAAAGCAGTAATGAATGCATCTGGTCTGCCCCATTGACTCTCATCATGAAAAAGGCTGTCTCTCTCGATCTGCCCTTGGAAAGTAGCCTTTCTTTAACAGCTGTTGTCAGCTGTTAGGCAACCAGCTTCAGAATATCACTGTGCCAAAACAGACACCCTTCCTATTCCCAGGCATCCTGTGTGATTATTCACTGTTAGGCAGTTAGTGCTGCTCCAGGACTCTAATTTGCCACGCTTCTGTGCGGACTAGCAAAGCCCTGGCTTGAAGGAGGGAACGCTACCATGGAAGACACAGTACCCAATATATTTTTTCCAGGATATTTGTGGTCCTTAAAAATCCAGTTGGCATTGGTAAGAGGCTTTGGTGCATACCCAAGAGGGAGTACCCAGAAGCGTATGTTATTTGCATCGGAGTTCAGTTTGGCGTAGGCTGCAAGCTGCAGCAGGAATTTTCTGATCACAGTTCAGGAATGCAAAGTGGGTGACATTGACTCATTAATCTCTGTGAGCTGTTGCTTCTGGCTTGCGGCCCAGACTGCCTGGGCTGGACTGTGTTTGCAGATCTTTGGAAGCTTTGCCTAAAGTGGCCATTCAGGGTCCAAGGGAAGAGGCCAACCCCAGTGTTACATACAGGATTGGTGGGGGTGGGGGGGGAGAGTACAGTTAATCTCTCCACACTATTTGTCACTTCAGAAATGCAGAGAGAATCCTGTGTTTCTGGCTTTGTTTTGCACTAGCTCTTGTGCATTTTCTCATTCATCTGTATTGATCTACTTGGCATTGAGGCAGTAGAGATGAAATAAAGAAAACTGAGTGTGGCCTCGTCTTTGTCGGCATAGATGTTTTCACCCAGAAAAAATGAGAGCCAGTGTGGTGTAGTGGTTAAGAGCGGTAGACTCGTAATCTGGGGAACCGGATTTGCGTTGCCGCTCCTCCACATGCAGCTGCTGGGTGACCTTGGGCTAGTCACACTTCTCTGAAGTCTCTCAGCCCCACTCACCTCACAGAGTGTTTGTTGTGGGGGAGGAAGGGAAAGGAAAATGTTAGCCGCTTTGAGACTCCTTCGGATAGTGATAAAGCGGGATATCAAATCCAAACTCTTCTTCTTCTTCTTCTTCTCCCTTTTATTGGACTCCAGAATGTATATCACTGGGAAAAAATGACAAATCATGGAAAGAACCATCTCTGCCATTGGTCAATGGTTGGAAGGAACAAGAAGAAGCCTCTGGTCTAATCCCTCGTGGCTCTAAGTATGATCATTTCATATTTCTTTCATTTTCCTAGTCAGGGAATTTGCCCAAAGCCACTTGTTGAGTGGCTCTAGAATAGGCATAGGCAAACTCGGCCCTCCAGATGTTTTGGGACTACAACTCCCATCATCCCTGACCACAGGCCCTGTTAGCTAGGGATGATGGGAGTTGTAGTCCCAAAACATCTGGAGGGTTGAGTTGGCCTATGCCTGCTCTAGAACAAGGGCCAGGAAACCTGTAGCCTTCCAGATGTTGGAGGTCTCCAATTCCCATCAATTTCAACTCGCATCAAGGATTATGGATATTTTAAACAAGGAACATCTGGAGGGCCATATGTTCCTTTCCCTGCTCTTGAAACAATGGAAATGCCAAGGAGCCACAAATCATCACAGCTTCCTGGCATGTGTCTCCATTAGAAATGTGTACCCACCTTTCTCCTTTCACATGATTGCTCCTGGAAGTACAGCAGCAAACATGCCCAGCATATAAAGTGTTTTAATTCCTCAGCAACTGCTTTGAAACTCTTACCAGGGCAGGTGGGGTGGTGGAGAGATGCACTTTGTGCCAGTGTGGTGCAATGGCCAGAGTGTCGGATTGGGACCATGATTCAAGCCCTTGCTGGGCCACGAATCTCACTGGGTGACCTTGGCCCAGGCACTGCCACTCCGCCTGACCTACCTGACAGGGTTGCTGTGTGGCGTTTCAGCCAGGAGGGAGAGAAACAGGTAGGTCTGAAGGAAAACGTGGGCTTGACACGCGAGAAATAAACGTGCACGGTAGCATTCGCTTTCCTCGCTAGGACGGCTTGAAAAATGAACCCAGAGAGCCGAGGCCTGAGACTGCGAACAAAATAAACACAAACAATTTTTGAAGAGCCCAAACCAGGAACGCGCTGCCCTCAGCGGTCTCCCGAGGAGCCCAGCGGAGCTGCCGGAGGGCGCGGCTTCTCCCTCTCCCGCCTCCCCTCGGGTTCCCCGTGCTGGGCCAGTTCCCTACTCGAGGGGCGGCTGGGCCTGGCGAGCCACGAGGGCCTCCTGCGGAGAGCGGGAGGCGAGGAGAGAGGGAGGCTGGCTGGCGCTGCGGCCCCCCGGCCGGGCTGCAGGGGGAGCAGTGGCGGGCGGCGCGACTCCGAGGAGGCGGCGGCGGCGGCGGCGAAGATGGCGGCCGCGGCTCAGGCGCTGAGTTGCTCCGGGCTGCTGCTGGCCGCCGCCGCCCTGGCGCTGCTGGCCGTGGCCATCGGCACCGACTCCTGGTACGAGACGGACGCGCGGCTGCACCGCGAGCGCTGCCGCAGCTTCGGCCACAAGCGCAACGCCCACAGCAACAGCAACAACAGCGACCCGCCCGGCTCCATGTCGGCGCCCAGCCCGCACCTGCCGCTCCGAGCCCGCCCGCCCAGGGCCCTGCTCCCCGGGCAAACCTCGCCGCCGCCGCCGCCCTCGGCAGCGCAGCCGCTGCTGCTCCCCGGGGCCGCCGCCGTCGCCGCCGCCGCTTTGGCGCTGGAATCGCACTGCGGCCGCCGCTTCAACTCCACCGTCTCCGGCCTCTGGCGGCGC
This sequence comes from Lacerta agilis, assembly GCF_009819535.1. NCBI lineage: Eukaryota > Metazoa > Chordata > Lepidosauria > Squamata > Lacertidae > Lacerta > Lacerta agilis. The sequence goes on along the minus strand of NC_046312.1, from coordinate 47,699,802 downwards.
TGCCACCGCGCGGGTTTCGAGCCCGACAGCGAGGAGCTCATCCAGAAAGGTGCGCGGGGAGGGGGCGGCGGCCGCCGCGCCCCACAGGTCGAGGGAGGGCTGCGCCGGCGGGGGTCGAGGGCGCCCGCAAGCGAGAGGGAGAGAGAGCTCGCTCCCGTCGAGGGAACCGTTTGAGGGGCGTCGGTGGGATGGGTGCTGCTGCTGCTGCTGTCCAGGGTGCTGAGTCTGCAGAGCTGCCTTCCCCGCCCAGGCCAGGGAGGGAGACGCCTCCAGGGGGACCTTCTCTGCTGAGCTCCTTGGGGCTGTGGGGCCGAGTCCCCGCCTCAGGGCAGCCTCCTCACCCGCTCTCCCCGCAGATTTTTAGCCAAGCGCCAGGTGTCCCAGAGCCTTGCAGGCTTTCTTCTCCTCCTCCCATGGTGGCAAGAGGGTTCAACAGGAGCTTGAAGGGGGAAGGGGGGGCAATTGCATTTTCTCAAGTCAAGGCTGCCTAAAATGGTGGTTATTTCCATGTCCCCACTGGATTCCCTGCTGGCCTAGATCTCTAGGGCTTAGTGTCCTTTCCCAAACGCTCACAATGCCCTCTTTATGCATGATAATAACCCCGGGCAAGATACCTCCTGTATATGTTCCTCTGGAAGACCTTGGGTGAACCAGCTGGGCATGGGTACAACCTGCCAGGGTTTCTGTGGTTGCAGCCATTGGGGAAAGTGATGCTTGTCACAGCTGTGATTGGACGGTTTGCCAAACAAAATGCAGTGCACACAGTTAAAAATAAATAAATGGGCAGGGGGTGCTGTACCCACCTGGGTGAGAGGGGCAATTTGTTTGGCCAGGGTGGGATGTGCTTTATGCAGAAGGAGGATCTTGCTTTGGATGTGTGATTGTCCCGAAAGAAAACATACCTTCATTTTCCAGGGACACTATGCACACTTCCAGAGTCGTGCAGTGTGGTGTCAGAAACCTGGGGAGTTGCCTGTAAGTGGCATTGTCTATATATGAGTAACAAACCTGAATGCTGGGTGCCACTACTGCCACATGGCTACACCATAGCCAGCTGCAGGTCACTGTCAGGTATATATCTCTTGATTCTCAGGCAAAACCTTTTTGTGGCTGCTCTCTGCTATTCCACTTTCCACCACGAGAGGCTAAGAAATGTCCCTATCATTCCTGACATATACCCAGGAACTGCACATAGAAAGCAGCTCTTGCTTTACCCTTCTAAAATTTGGCAATGGTTGTCTTCATTGTGCTGCATTGGACATAGAGTGGTTGAATCTCACACCTTTTCCATAGGATTTCCTTTACCTGTAACAGTTGTGGAAATTGCAGCAGGATGGAAGCTCATGCTTCCAATAAACATGAGCTATATAATATTCCGATGCTGGCAGCAAAAGATGCTTCAGCCCATTTCCTTACATTTCAAGTGTAGTCTTCCAGGCAGTTGAAGAAATTGCTAATAGCAGAGATTGTGGCATTTCCATCTCACAACAGGAAATAGTTAAATCACTCAATAAAAATATATTTCAGTTGTCTGCTAAAAGAATGGCATACAGCACAATCACATAATCAGCAAAAAGTTCAATTAGCAATGAATTTAGAAAAATCAATGACAAAAAAACATTTCCTACACCAATACTTAAAATTAAAAAAAAACAGCAACAAGGGTAAAAGATGTTGCACATTAAAACCAGTAACAATGAAATTAAGTGTTATACAATTAAAGCCTGTTGGAGAAACATCTGGGGTGTTTTAAAAGTATTTATGTATTTTATACCCTGCATTTTGAGAAATCTCTTTCTCAGTGACGATTTAAGGGGATACATATGGAGATGGCAAGATGATGGTTTGAGGTAGAGTTCTAGCTCTAAAAGTCTTTGAACATATACACCAATAAACTGTCTACTCCCTTGCTGCCCCTTACACCTAGAACTGCTCCTGAAAACACCTTTACTTCCTTCAGGTCTCTCCTCAAAACTCATCATTCCAGGAAGCCTTTGGAACAACTCATAGCCTATTGTGTAACTAAGCCAAAGCACATGTAATTAAAATAATAGCATGCCCTATCCTAACCTCTGGTTTGCCCCTTCTGTTAAGGCTTCACGGCGTGTTTTTTAGGTTGTGAATGTCATTGGGTTGAGAACCTGTCAAAACTCTTCTTTGTGAAGCCTGATGTCCATGAATGGTGCTATATAAAATAATTATTATTTTGCTAACCTGGTGTTTCTGATCCTGTATCATAGCTAAGATATAGATGTGGATTCTCTTTACAGAACCCATTGTAACGTCACCAGCTGCTTTCCTGCATTTAATTCACTAAAATCCATCTTCTGCATTTTTATGTTTCCATGCTGAAAGCAGTTCAGTTACTTCATTATAGTAATTAGTATTGTCGTGGATCATGCTGTTTTACATCTCTTTGATTCTCCCTCCTCCACTTTGGCCAAAGGCCTTCTGCTCCCACTGTTATTTCCAGAAGGATTGAAAACAAACTCTGTTGCTTGTTCTCTAACACTGTTTTCAGCGTGTTCTCTCTTTTGTGAAAAGTTAATTCATGTCAGACTATGGGGCTACAATCCAAGACAGAGCTAGTTTTGGGTAAACCCATTAAACTCAGTGGCATTAAGCATGCCCTTGTGTTGGATTGTGGCCCAAATGCCTTCCTGGGTTCCTATGGCTTGGAGGGCCGGCATCCTTCCTGGCTAGTATGCCTTCAAAAATAATTATTCCCAATACATAGTCATGGTCTTGTATCCTTTGCCATAATTAATATTTTTCTATGTATGGATATATTTGCACATAAAAGAAAACGGCCTTGTTTTTTCAGGTTGCAATCCTATATTCACTTACCTGCAACTAAGCCCCATTGACTGCATTGGGATATACTTCTGAGTAGATATGTATGGTATTGCACTGCAAATTACTTCTTCTGGTCTCTTTTCCCTATCTTCCGTTTCCATGTCAGTTCCTCTATAAACAACAATACCTATTCAAAGTAATGAGCTCATGTGTGTGTCTCATCATGTACTTATAGTCAGTAGAGCAGTGTGCCCCAAACTTCTGATGGCTCAGACACTTAAAAATAAATAAATCAATAAACTTGAAGGCATACTTCATTCTTACATTTGAAAAGGCTTCTAAGCAGCAACACCTAATGATTTCTGACCACTTGTGCAATAGAAATGCACTTGTGCAGCAGGACTTCCAATTTCTCTTTTACCCCCTCCAGCTCTCCATCTATTCTGGAAGATCTCTCTAGATTTTGAGCACATGTGGGGCTGCAGGGGGAAGTAGAGGAAACTTAGATCTCATCCAAGGCATGTAAGAATAAGAATTATCTCTCTTCAGAGTAGCCCTCCTAGGTATGCCTGTGACTCACTGTTCTGAGTGTGCCTCTTTAGAGGGCAGGGTAATTCTGTTACATCTCTGCACCAGGAGTAAATGAAAGAGCCACTCGCACTTGGTGCAGAGACCTGGAAGAATGATCTGCCTGCATTGGAGGCTGCTGGGATGAAGGAGACAAGACTGGAGTAGTGGATCAAGCAGTGGGAAGCCTCTTCTGTGATTGGGTCCCTTGAGCTGACATGATAATCTTTATTTGCTTCTTAATGCACAGGTCCTATTATAGGAGAAGATATAAGAGGTTATATAGGCCAGTTCATTTGTCTATCTAGGCTGGTGTTTTCTACTCTGGCTGGTGGTGGTTCTTCTTTGGGATCACAGGCACAAGGCTTTCCCTGATTCCAGCTCTTTTTTTAAACTAGAGATGCCAGAGATTGAACCTGGGATTTCTGTATGCAAGGCATGTGATCTACCACTACATTATGACTGGAGATAAATGTCTCCTGTTCTGCTGTGCACTACTGAAGTATATTTCTTTAAAAGCTTTAGTTTATTCACGGTGAGCATTGATGCAACCATCATTTAAACTTCTGCTATTTAAATGCAATGCATCAATTTTCTGTGACAGTTCCCACTTGTGACAAACTGGCAAGGATTAATTTTTACCAGTTTGAACTATGAAATATATGCTTTTTAACCACTAAGGGGGGAAATGCAACCCTGTTTATTCTTTTTCACAATTTTCTTCAAGCTCCCAAAAGTGAGTTTTTAAATATTATATATATATATATATATATATATATATATATATATATATATATATATACACACACACACACACACACAGAGAGAGAGAGAGAGAGAGAGAGAGAGAGAGAGAGAGAACTGCTTGTCACAAAGCAATAATTTTTTCCCCAATATAAAAAGTAGGTTTGCAGAGACTACCTTGGATTTGATGTCTCAATAAAGATAGGGTAAGAAACTGATACTCCCTAATCTCCTAAAGCAGGTGAAAATCAGTTTAATACATTTAAGCACATATTTGCCTTGTCCTATGGCTAAGCAGTTAATTATAAATACAATGAAAATGCAGGAAAGAGAAGTTCAGTTATTTAAATCAAATCTTTAAAGAGCTCTAACAAGTGATAACAGAATCCCCTGGGAGCCTACAGAAGACACCAGAAACTGACTTGAGTTGGGGGTCTATCTGAAAGACGCAATTCACTGTTATGATGATAAAATCATGAATTGATAACTCTTTGGTTTGGCTCTATAATATTCCATAGCACAAACTAATTTGGAAAGGCCACTTAAGGGTGATATAAGAGGAGGGACTTATGGATTACGTTGTGGAGAGGTTGCCTCTATTTAATGGAGATGAACAGTGATTCAAAAGGCCACAGTCACAATATTCATTCTAATTTTTTTCTTCACAGTTTTCATCCTGTTATTTTTTTTAGAAACTTCAGGTCCCATTTCAGCTTCTCCCCATTTCTTCCATAGTAGAAATAATCTTGTTCTGCTATTCTGTTCCTGTCCACTATAACGAGAACATCAACCTAGAAAAGAATATATTACTATAGGTCCTGCTGATTATGTGATGCCGTACTTTAATAATAATGAAATGTGATACTGTAATTAGTAATAAACACAACAGTAATAACTATAATAATAATAGTAAACACAATACATCATAATTCTGAATATTAAAAGTGCTTTACATATATTATCTTTTTGCAATCCTTACAACACTATAAATAGGATCAGTATTGTTGATCCCTTATTGCAGATGCCGGGCTTTGGTTGGGAACCAGTGGTTTGCCTAATACTTTGTACTGAATTTGTGGCAGAGGTGAAATTCAGTGATACGGTTCACATTGAATCAGTGCTGGATTTACTTATAAGCTAAACAAGCTATAGCTTAGGGCTCCAGTCTCTTGGAGGCCCCCAAAAAAATTAAAGGAAAGAAAACTGGATGTACATTTCCAAAATATAAGATAAAAAACAAATAAAATAAAACCTACATACAGCAACAGTGTTTTTTGTTGTGTAGGCTCCTATGATGTAATGGCCCCCGGCTGCTAGCCTGCTCCCTAAAATATCACATATAAAGGGCCCCATTACCTTCAGTAGCTTAGGGCCTCATCAAACCTAAATCCGGCCCTGCATTAAATGATGGCTTAGCATTATGAGTACAAACTAAAGCAAGCCCTTCTCCTCTTTTCCTCTGCTGTGACCACAAAGAAAAGATTAGCAGCTTCTGTTTATGTTTTAGATTAGCCAGTTTCGTGTTACATCAGAACTGTTTACTATGGTTAATCTGAACTATGGTCAGTGAAAACAAGCCTGCTTCATAAACTATGGCTTGAAAGTGGCTTGTTTCCACTAAACATAGTTAAGAATAACTGTAAATTGCCTGTGTTGACTTGGCAAGCTGAGGTTAATCTAAATGGAAGCAAAAGCTTCTGAACCTGTAACCACGGTGAGTAGGAAGGGGGAGTCTGCAAGCTTGAGGCTCGTTTCATAACAATAAACTACGCTATGTTTCAGCATCATGCCTGGGCTAGCCAAGTGATTTCTTGATTTGCAGCTCAGTCGCTTAACCGGCATGCTGCACCAGATACAGCAAAGACTTAATATAGTTTAGGAGGCAGTAAAGGGAAAGCAACGTCAATAAAGCCTAACGTCAGATATATAGTGTTTCTGTTTGTCATTTTTTTCTCTTTCAGGAGTCATACAGCGTTGCACATCTGTGAAGTATCACTACACTTCATCTTCCCTGCCACGCAACTTGCCTGTCAATATTACCAACACTATCCGCCAGGATGAGTGGCATGCCCTCCGTGAGTATCCGAAGCACTCGCTGAACATAGTTCTTTTGTATCTTTGTTACCAGAATTGATCGAAATTCAGGAGGATCACATGTACCTCCTGGAACTGTACTGCTTCAGAATGCAAGTGGGGTAAATCACACATTTGAATATTCCTGTTGAAAGCATCATGAACATGAAAGCTAGCATATCAGGGAGCCTTCTTCTTGACACACTAGCTTTCCATGTACATCGTCTTTTTGATGCACAGGAGTAAACAAATACTTTCTGAGCCCACCCAAGACCACCATGCCTTCTATTCATTTATTTTAGCCTTGAATTTTACCTGCTATTGGCTCCAATAGGAGGGCTTTTTTGAAGCCTAAATGCAGTGTTTTGTAGAGGGTCACAGCTGCTGAAAACACTTCCCACACTGCAGTTAGGCTAGGAAAAAGCCTCCTAAAATAGGATGCTTTTTTCATGCAAAACTGCAGCTGCTGGCAGGAAGGTTACATTGAGAGAATGTGTGTGTGTGTGTGTGAGAGAGAGAGAGAGAGAGAGAGAGAGAGAGAGGGAGAGAGGGAGGGAGGGAGGGAGGGAGAACTGAATGAAAGAACAAATGGTGTTACCCACTACTAACTCTGACCCTGCCCACTTGGACCACATTTGCTTTCAGTTGGACCCAACCAATGCTGGTGTGAAGTTCTCCCAGCATTTTCTCAGGCAGGCAAAGAAATTGAACTGAGCAGCTTTGCACTGGAACAATGTTTTGGGTGCTGATGTAACTGAGGTGCTGCGTATATTACTATTGGATTGCAAGTTTACTACTGTGGAACTGAAAATAGCTTGGAGGGGATCTGAGTCAGCCAGTCCTGAATTTTTTTTGAAATGGTCAAGTAGGCAGTGGCGGAGGAAGGGGGTGCGTGGGGTGCGGTCCGCCCCGGGTGTCATCACTGGGTGTGTGTGTGACAAAATGACAAAAATATGAGGGTTTTTATGGGCTCACAAAACTTTTTAGTTCAGTCAACAAATGTAATGAAACGTGGCTGACACTGGGCGCCACACCGCGAGGGCCGGCACTTACCGCAGGGCCTGCAACGTGCCCAAGCCACGTGTCTCTCCTGGGAGTGATGTGGTGGCTTGGGCGCCTGCAGGCTCCACGCTGCCTGAAATGACAGTGTGGGACTTGCGTCTGCCCACCGCCTCTCCCTCAGCTGCCCTATAGCTGACAGGGAGGGGCAGAAAGGCTCCATGCCGCATGCCCCACCCCTGGCTGAAGGACACGTGGGCCGCACCCAGCACCCGAGCAGCTAGCTACACTGTTGCATGTAGGATGACTGCTTTTTACATTGTTATATATTCCTAAAGCCAGAAGGGATCAAAATGTCATCTATGCCCCAAATTAAGGTCTCGTCCCTTTGTTCAGGGCTTTCCTACATTTGTGCTCCAAACTGGAACCCCCTTACAATGCTAAATGCTGCCATTCAACAGCTGGTTCCCCATATAGCTTTCCTTTCTGGTGGTATCATACCTTGTACTTTAATTACTATTTTCCTTTCTTCACTGCCATTCCTGCTCCTTGGTCAAGCCCTACCAACCCACTAGCCATATGCTAATGTGTATCTAACCCTTTCCTCTTCATTGCCTAATTTCATGGACACTTTTCTAGACTTCTTTGAGGACACAAGTCAATAGCAACCTAGCTTGCTCCTGTAACAGCACCACATCAGCAGTCTATGTGTAACCCAGGAGCACATCATGCTTCCGAGTGGGAGCCTGATGGCATGGATAGTCAAAGCCTCTTTATGTGCTTTCTCGTAGAGAGCCATAAAAGGTACAAAATAAAAAAGCGCAGTGTAAACCACTTGTAATAAATATACAAGGCGGCAAATTTTCACAATCTGGCTCATTTTCCAAAGTGATTATTTTCTTGACTTGGGGGTTGTTACAGAAAGGCTTGCTATTTTTAGGAAGCTCTGAGACTTTGCCTTCTTAAATGCATTATAAGATTTCACAAGATGGAAGCACTCGTATTCATGGATCACTGATGCAAATGTGAGCCTCCACCTCTGATTTCCCCTGCTGTCTCCAAATTACTCTTCACAGACTCTTTTCTCTCTCTCTTTTCTCCATCTTCTTTCTTCCTTGCACCAACACCCCCTCAGATCTGCGGAGAATGACAGCTGGCTTTATTGGTATGGCAGTTTCCATCATTCTCTTTGGGTGGATCATTGGTATGCTGGGCTGCTGTAAACAGCATGAGCTCATGCAATATGTAGCTGGACTGCTCTTCCTTATGGGAGGTGAGAGTTCTTTTTACTTTGTAGACTGAGAGCCATTTTCTGAACAAATGCATTTGGTATTCTGCCCTATATGTAATGAATTAAAGCTGGGGGGGGGGGAGAGACTGGGCTCACAGGACAAGAACTAGGGAACAGGTGATATAATTGTTTGGACTGTCTCAACGAACTTAAAATGTGTGATAAAACTTTCAAATGACAAAAAAGAGGGGGATGGAAACAGATGGTACTTACCCAGTTCTTGGACCAGTTCTACCCTGTATAGTGGGAAACCCCCATGAAGGATTTTGACAGATGGGTGGGACAACCAACCTGTCATTTATGTGGTATATTCATGTGGTAGCATGTGATTGACCAGTGGGTGGCGCTGACCATCTGTCAAATACTGATAAGGGTCTGGCGCAACTTCTTTCCAGTAGCACCTTAGAGACCAACTAAGTTTGTTCTTGGTATGAGCTTTCGTGTGCATGCACACTTCTTCAGATACTCATACCAAGAACAAACTTAGTTGGTCTCCAATGATTTTATTTATTTATTTTGTTTCGGCTATGGCAGACCAACCTGTAACTGAAAAAAGTTCCTCACCCTTCTGTATACCCACTGCTGTGCTTGTAGCTGTGCGACTGGCTACTTCATATGTGTGCTAGTAGAATATTGTATTTTTATTTTTATTTATTTAACTGGTTTTAGGTGAAGCCAGAAACCCTCTAATGTTTTTTATGCATTTTATAAATTTATATCCTGCTCTTCCAAAGGAGATGGTTTTCCGTTTCCTTGTACAGTACAACATGGAAAGAGCAGCATAACCTTTATAGAGAGAAAAGCAGCTGATGAGGAAGAAGGTATTCAAAACAGATTTTTTTTCCCTGTAGAGATCAAAGAGCGAGGTCAAAACAAATGTGAAAGCATAGTTCAGATTTGACAGTAGCCTGAAAAGGAAGGGGCAGGAAAAAGGCCGATGAATCTGAGATTCAGATGCTGTGGATAATAGGCTGTGCAAGTTTGTTTCCTTCTACAACAAAATCCCTCAAGTTACAAAAAATGGGAGAGTTTACAGATTTGAGGCAGCTCTTTGCAAGGAAGCTAAGAAACATTGGCTTTATCTTTATCTTTCTTCTCCTTTTTTCAGGTACCTGCTGCATCATCTCCCTTTGCACATGTGTGGCTGGGATAAACTTTGAGCTGTCTCGTTACCCTCGCTATGTCTATGGGTTACCAGAGGACATCAGTCATGGCTATGGCTGGTCCATGTTCTGTGCTTGGGGAGGCTTGGGACTGACACTTCTGGCAGGATTCTTATGCACATTGGCACCCTCTCTCAATAGCCCCCGGACTGTTGTACAGAAACCCAGACAGGAAAATGGTACTGTGTGATGAGAAGGGAGCAAAGGACTCTAGCAAGCACAGGCCAGGCCAGGTCCGGCAGTGGGTTACTGCCAATAGTGGGGGCATCTGAAATTCATAAAGAAGGGAGGTTCCCACTGCAAACAAACGAAGGAATTCAGCTGCTATGTCGAAGACTTGGGGGGGGGGACCCCTCCCTTCCTTTGATTCTTCAGCCTGCCTGTCTGATACAACCAACCAAATCAGGTTAATTCTTTATTCCTGGCTTGCCTAAAGGGAACTTTTCTGTTAAATAGGGTGTATTGCTGTAGGATCTGTGTACCATTTAAGCTGAATCAGATTTCTGCTAGGAGCAGAAGCCACTGTGAATTCCCTTTGGCATCCTTGTGACTCCAGGGAACTCCATTTCCAAGAATCTTTGAGGACCAGTCAGAGGTAAAGACCAAAGGGAAGTCCAGCCAGTCTCAGTATTCATAGAATCATAGTTGGAAGGGACCCCGAGGATCATCTAGTCCAACCTGAATATGCAGCCGTCCCACAGAGGGATTGAACCCGCAACCTTATCAGCACCACGCTTTAACCAACTGAGCTATCCTATTGATTCTCTTCTGCAGCAGAGACCTGATGCTGTTACAGGCTTAACACAGCCTACTGCTTCAGCCTTTGACACCAGCTTAAGTGGGGGCTTTATAGACATTCAGACAGGAACATTAGCAAGTTCTTCCTCTGGACCACACAGTATCTAACCTATGCCAGTTCTGGAAGCCAAATATGTATAGCAGTAGCTCATGAAAGGTTACTTCTGGGATAACACGTAGGGAGTTAGAGCAAGCAGCAAATAAATGAGACTTCAGTGCTTGAGGAATTCTTCCACAAAGGCACCAGGCCTGAGTTAGCGTCAAGATAACTCACACTTGCATACAGAAAAGCATTTTTGGGGATGGCAGGGATGGCTGAACCTAATTAAGTTATTTAGTCACTTGTGATATTCCTGCTTGAAGTAACACAAAGAACAAAACAACAGGTTTCTGGGTGAGGCCAGAAAGTGGACCAGGGCTCCCATCCTAGAAATGATGTTGTCATAGCAACTGCTGTAATAGGCAAATGAGATCTGCAAGCTGCTTCAAATCGTTCCAGGCTGAGTGTAGAACTTTACCATTTTGGATAATGAGCACAGAAACTTGAAAAGACAGCCCACTTGGTAGCATCCTCTTCTAACAGAAAAGGAAGCACTTTTTATTAAATGGACTCGGTACGCACGTGAACAACGAGAGCTGGGCCTAACTCAGGAACATCAACAATGGTGCTGAAGGGGAGGAACTGGTCTTTCCTCATTGTACTCCTTTTCTGTCTCCTCAAAAGACTACACAGAAGCCTTTTTTGGAGGGCTGTTTACATTGTATTTTTAAGTGGCATGTAATTAATAACTCAGTGCTAAAGTCAATGTATTCATGGAAAGTGTGATTTTTAAATGGAAGTTGTAAGTTTCAAGAGGCATTAAATTAAAAGGCTTGGTTCCAGTGAGAGGCTGGAGATTCTCAGCCTTTTGGATCTCATTAAGAGAGGTTGACATTAATTTTCTGCACTTCTACACAACCACAACTGCTGGAGAAACCCTGTCATGCAGCTGACGATACAGGGAGACAGGAATGTCACTTATTTTAGCAGCCAGCCTCGTGATCCCAGCTGTTGATCTTGTTCCTGCCCACAAAGCCTAATGTGTGTATGGGACAAGTTTTGCCTCAAATAAAGAATTACTTCCTCTAGGGACTATAGTATACCTGCACCTTTAGTTCAAATGCTCTGTAGGGGGTGTAAGCATACATCAGCAGGAACTGGAATGTTGTGGTGAAGGCGTAATTTTTTAAAAGATTAAGAATTCAATCACACAAACAGCAAATGACAAACTTTGTGCAAATTTTGGTGTTTTTAAGGGGTTAAAAGGAACACATACGCCTCATACATGCATAAGGGTACCATTCCACGAAGGTAATTCTTTTTCTTCAAGGTGTAGCAACATAACAGCTGCCTTAGTCAAAGCAAATGCTTTATTTTAGCCCATCAGGTAAATAGAAAGTAAGAAAGTTCCAGATCCAACTCGTGATCCTGGTTTCTCAGCCAAAGCCTGAATAATTAGCTTCAGGTGCAAGAATCAGGCATAATATTGTAGATTGGCTTTCTTCTTGGCCTGGACTTCCAAGATTCCTTCCATGTAATCTTCATGGGTAAGCTCTGTAGCTCCATGCCGTAAGGCAATCATCCCCTGATCCAAAGAGAAAAAGGATGGCTCAGAAAAAAACCCTAATAATGCATCACGGAAAACTGCCACTCTTTTGTGTTGAAGGCACTCTCCCCAGTTCAGCATCAGCTGCTGAGGGCAGTTTCTCAAAGGAAGCAACATTGGGGGGTGCGGGGTGGGTGGGTAGATCTACTTACCGCTTCCACACAAACTGCCTTGCACTGTGCCCCATTGAAGTCATCTGTGCAACGAGCCAGCTCTTCATAATTCACATCAGGGCTGCAGAGAAAGAAATTATGTTTTTAAAAGGAGAAAAGAGCTCAGCTGGAAAGGACACATTAAAAACTTCCTGAGAATGCTTCAACTTCAAAGCTAGGGCTGTGCATAATCAGTGATAAAAATTAATTTCTGCACCACAAAAGCAAAAAAACCTGCCCTCTGTATAAAATTAAGCACTTACTTTATTTAAATTTGAATAAATTATTCTGATTTGACAAGTTGTAGGGAAAGAAAAGAAGCAACGATGGGTACTAAAGCCCCGCCTGACCACTGGAAATGTTGCTTGGCTATCTCTTAGATTTCTGAGATTACATCAAGTACCACCCAGCGCTAACGTGTGTTTACAGCCATAAAGATCAGAACTGTGCTTTGAGAAAGTCAAGATTCTTAAGCCCAATAGTGCTCCTACTGAATCCAAGACAAGAACACTCTATAGTTTACTTATGGCAGGGCCTGGAGAATAAAGGAATACTATTGCCCACAACCCAGCCATTTCCACATTCCTTTTTTAATACCTGACATTCATCTTGCGTGAATGGATCTGCATAATTCTGGCTCTAGCCTCCTCATTGGGCATTGGAAACTCAATCTTACGATCCAGTCGCCCTGAGCGGAGTAGAGCAGGGTCTAGGATATCCACACGGTTAGTTGCAGCAATCACCTGGATAAGAGAGAATCCAGGAGCAGTGATTTCAGTGCTCTGAGATGCAGGTGAACCTATTGACATCTCTCTCATCAAAATGGATTCGAAAGCCACTCTGTAATCTCTGCTTGCAGCACCCCCACCTTGTACCCTCAAGCAAAGGAAAGTTACCTTGACTTGTGTGTTGGGTTGGAATCCATCAAGCTGGTTCAGCAATTCCAACATAGTTCTCTGTACTTCCCGATCACCAGCCTTTTCACTGTCAAATCTGGAAGAAATCATGGTAGAAATTCAACTTTTGTTACACAGCATATCCCTTGCAGAAACCTTATTTTCTTGTTCACCATACAAGTATAAGCCTAATCTTACTTCAATTAAATCTTACATCAATTAAAATGCCTGCTGTAACAACAATTGTCAGTAGGTGCTGGAAGTTCAACAGGGAGGGGACCTGTCTGACCTCAAATGGAAAGAAGTTCCACAAAATTGGGCCCAAAATGCCTAACACATGGCTCCTGGTGGGTACAAGTTGTGCATCTGAGCCATGGGGAAGTGCTAACAGTGACTACCCCAAATACTTCATTGATGGGACAGAGATAGTAGGCAGTTATTGAGGTCTCCTGGATCCAGGTTGCTAAGGCCCTTGTACAAGAACCCTGAACTTGACCTAGTAGTGTGCATGCACACGAAAGCTCATACCAAGAACAAACTCAGTTGGTCTCTAAGGTGCTACTGGAAAGAATTTTCTATTTTGTTTCGACTATGGCAGACCAACACGGCTACCCACCTGTAACTTGACATAGTAGTGTACAGGAAGCCAATGCAAGCTTTTGAACACCAGACTTCTGTGCTGGTGAAAGTCTGTCCCCATGAACAATCTAGCCCCCACTGGAGATTCCAGATCAGGCCCAAGGGTAGCCCCATACAGCGCACATTGGTAACCTCAAGACTTGATTATAGCAATGCATGAATCACTATGGCCAGACTATTCCTGTCCAAAAACAGCTGTAGTTGATGTACAGGCAACCACCAACTGATGTGTGACTGGGTACGCAGCAACCTAGAAGTGGCTGGAAAAGGGGGCCTGATGGAGCAAAGTGGACTTATGCATGCTCCGCTCATGCACACAGGGGTCAGGAAATGAAACCCCATGCAAATCTGCTGTTGCCTGTATACGGAGCTAGCCTATAAGGGGGGTAGTTTTTCAACAGCTACCATGGATCTCAATCAGGACTACAAAATTTCAGTCATCTTCTCATCCAACATATATTCTTACAGAAATCAGAAAGGATCCTATCAATGCTTGTACATTACAGTCTTGTTTGGCTTCACAAAGGAGCCTGGCATGATTTCCAGATCATATACAGTCGCAGGATCTTACCTTTTTGTGCCTATGGCATCAAGTTCATCAATAAAGATGATAGAAGGTGCTTTCTCCTTTGCTAATGCAAAGGCATCTCGCACTAATTTGGCTCCATCTCCAATGAACATCTGCACCAGCTGTGGGCCAGCCAGCTTCAAGAATGTAGCCTAGAGAGTGGGTAGCAGAAAAAGAAAGTATATGCAGGCTTGTGGGTTCTGCACAAGTGTGGTACCCCAGGAAAACAATTTTTTTACTAAATACAGTATTTTCCATCCTATCAGTATGCACTTCCATAAAGTAAAGCAATTTTAAAAACTAATATTGAAATAAAATAATCAAATCAAATGCAGTATGAAAGGATTTAGATTTGGGGCATGGACTACACAGCTGTGGAATCACCATACAGACCCCTACCCAATACTAAGACAGTTCCTGGACTTTGGGAAATCTTACCTTTGTCTGTGCAGCACATGCTCTTGCTAAAAGTGTCTTTCCTGTTCCTGGAGGTCCATACATGAGGACCCCTTTAGGAGGCTGGATACCCAGGTTTTCAAATTTTTCTTTATGATTCATTGGCAAGACAATAGCTTCTACCAGCTGCCAAGACAGAAAGAGACGAGGAATCCTTACTATGAACCATGCTGCCCATTAATTCACACTCCAGGACAGGTATTATTTATCATTTATAAAGCACCTAAAATGTATCCAGTGCTGTAGGCATATTCAAAACAAGACAATCCCTGCTTGCAGGCTTACAGCTTAAAAGACTGCTCCCCCCCCCCCCGCCCACAGCCTCTTGTTCTCACCTCTTGGATCTGTTTATCCAGTCCCCCAATATCACTGTACTGCTCTGTAGGCCTCTCGTCCACCTCCATGGCTTTGACCCGTGAGTCATACTCTGTGGGCAGGGTCTCCAGAATCAGGTAAGAGTCCTTGTTCACTCCCTGCAGATATAAGTTCAGGAATTAGTCTTCTTTACTCCAAAATCAACATATTTAGGTCATGTTCTCTGCCCCTCCCCCTTTTAAATTCTCTTGTGTTATTGTTGCAAATCCATCAAGAATCTGTCAATTAAACATTAGAGCTACTATTTCTGGGCATTAGATGAATCAACAAGCACTGTTGCACTGGTTTAATTTTGGACTCCATTTTGAAATCAAACAAGATATTAAAAAATAGTTACTAAACTGAGAAAAGGGAACAGCCACAGACCTTCATGAAAAGGAATATTTGTCATCATAAGTCATGTTAAAACCACTAGTCTGAGGCATAAGAAAAATAATTATTGTATGCACCAAGATTCAGCACCAGAGGAGTAAACAAGAACCCCATAATAAGACACCAGGCAGTTCTTTTGTGAAGTGAATCTCACGTGTTCATAAGTATCCAATATTTCTTTAAATAGAATTCTCTTTTTGGGGGGAGGTGGGGGTCTTGAGAGGCCACAAAAAAACTCTTGGAGGGCCACTTTTGGGTTAGCAACCCCTGCTGTACAGCATTAACACATACCTCAGCTGCATTAAAAGGGAGGTCTATTATGGACTATTATGGCAGAGGAACCAGAGACCAAATTGCAAACATGCACTGGATTATGGAGAAAGCTAGAGAGTTCCAGAAGAACATATACTTCTGCTTCATTGAGTACGCAAAAGCATTTGACTGTGTCGACCACAGCAAACTATGGCAAGTTCTTAAAGAAATGGGAGTGCCTGATTACATCATCTGTCTCCTGAGAAATCTCTATGTGGGACAAGAAGCTACAGTTAGAACTGGATATGGAATAACTGATTGGTTCAAAATTGGGAAAGGAGTACGACAAGGTTGTATATTGTCTCCCTGCTTATTTAACTTATATGCAGAATTCATCATGCGAAAGGCTGGACTGGATGAATCCCAAGCCGGAATTAAGATTGCCGGAAGAAATATCAACAACCTCAGATAGGCTGATGATACAACCTTGATGGCAGAAAGTGAGGAGGAATTAAAGAACCTTTTAATGAGGGTGAAAGAGGAGAGTGCAAAATATGGTCTGAAGCTCAACATCAAAAAAAACTAAGATCATGGCCACTGATCCCATCACCTCCTGGCAAATAGAAGGGGAAGAAATGGAGGCAGTGAGAGATTTTACTTTCTTGGGTTCCATGATCACTGCAGATGGTGACAGCAGCCACAAAATTAAAAGACGCCTGCTTCTTGGGAGAAAAGCAATGACAAACCTAGACAGCATTTTAAAAGGCAGAGACATCACCTTGCTGACAAATGTCCGTATAGTTAAAGCTATGGTTTTCCCAGTAGTGATGTATGGAAGTGAGAGCTGGACCATAAAGAAGGCTGATCGCTGAAGAATTGATGATTTTGAATTATGGTGCTGGAGGAGACTCTTGAGAGTCCCATGGACTGCAAGAAGATCACACCTATCCATTCTGAAGGAAATCAGCCCTGACTGCTCACTGGAAGAACTGATCCTGAAGCTGAGGCTCCAATACGTTGGCCACCTCATGAGAAGAGAAGACCCCCTGATGTTGGGAAAGATTGAGGGCACAAGGAGAACGGGGCAACAGAGGAAGAGATGGTTGGACAGTGTTATTGAAGCTACCAACTTGAGTCTGACCAAACTGTGGGAGGCAGTGGAAGGCAGAGGGCCTGGCATGCTCTGGTCCATGGGGTCACGAACAGTCAGACACGACTAAACGACTAAACAATAAACAACATTATGGACTTAAATCAAACAGCTAAGAAATATTGGCTAAATGGATTGCTTGGGGTGGCAAGCAGATTACTAAAATGTCATAATAATTCTCAAGACAATTAGGGATACCTCATTTATGGTAAACTATCCTCAACAGTATATCATGAAAAACAAACCAGGTATGTATTTATGGCTGCTTATGGTTGCGCAGAGCAGAAACTACTCACCACCAGATCTCCAGGCTTCAGTTTTTCAGCATCAACCAACCCAATCACAGGCAGGAAATAAGTCTGTTGAAGAAAATGCAACAAAATATTAATAATTGGATTTGACCTAGGCTCCATCAGTTCTCCAAATGCTCAATACAACAAACAAGTCTAAAATACACTCTTAAAACCTAAAAAAAGCCTAGCTTAAAAATGCCTGCTGAAATAAAACAGGTTTAAAAGATATGCCAGGTAAGCTTCTCTTGGGAGGTTATGCCATGATCTTTAATGCTTTGTGTGGGGGGGGTGCATAATTCAATGGCTATTTTCAATGGGTTCAATGGATCTGTTTGTTTGTTTGGTTGTAAGCTGCTTTGGGTTGCCCTGAGCAAAATAAAGTGACTAACAAATTTAATAAATAATAAAACAATAATACTTTTTTGCATGTACAAAATCCCAGATTCAATCCCTTGCACCTCCAGTTAAAATGGTACAAGGTAGCTTCATATATGTGTGTATAAATGACAGCACTCTCAACATGCTGTTCTCACCTGACGAGTAGAGGTCTTGATCACAGCACACTTGCCCTTCCTTTGAGAATCAAGGTCAATATTTGCTCCATCTTCCTCTTGGTCATTGGGATCAACATCTAGCAGCTAGAGGTGCAGAGAACAACAGGAGTGCAAGCATACCACAATTAATCACATCATAATCCTGGCTGACAATTACACACAGCAATGGAAAGAAGCACCAAGTTATCCAGCAACCATTAACAGAAGAGTCTTTGAGGCCTCCAGAATTATCTTGGTCCACCACTCATTTGCAGGGGAAATCAGTAGGTACAAGTCAGTAGGTAGTTTTGCCTATTGCACAACAGCTAGGAAATATTGTGTAATATAGGCAGACACAATTTAATTTATTAAGCATTTACTTATATCACCCTTTAGCCAAACAGCTCCCAGGGTGGTTCACTGCAAAATATAAGCTAATAACTAGTGTCCAAACGTTGTCTCAGTATTTTCCCCTGCGTTTTAAAATGAAAAGTAGTCACCATTAGAAATGCAAAGGGAGACTGCAGATTGCTGCCTTTGCCAAGAAATGTAGGTCCTCTTTGCAGTTGATTTATTTATGACTTTATCTATTTTTCAGACTAGCAAATTAAAGCACAGGGAGAGAGACAACTGTCTTCATACTTACTTGGAAGTTAAGTTCCATTGTCTTCAGTGGGGTTTACTCCCTAATAAATTTATTTAGCACTGCAGCCAAGAAGTTGCATCAAGAAATCAAACTGAGCTAGTGAAAACTATGAAAGGGACTCTGCAGCAATGACAACATTAGAAATAATGCCTTTTAAAACATACATACATATTTTAACAGGCCTAGTTGTTATAGTGCTTTCTCCACAGACTCCATCCCTGTTCTCTTTGCAGAACTAGTTTAGTACTACCATCTTAAGCCATCTTCTAAAGCAGTGTTTTTCAACCTTTTTTGGGCAAAGGCACACTTGTTTCATGAAAAAAATCACGAGGCACACCACCATTAGAAAATGTTAAAAAAATTAACTCTGTGCCTATATTGACTATATATAAAGTAATTCTCTTGAATAGGAATCAAATAAACACAAAGAAAGTATTTTATAATTACTCTATTATGAAATAGTAAGTAAACAGAAATTCTTCTCTCCGCTGCTGCGCACACTGTGCTTTGGCGGGAAGGAAGTCGGAAGATGATGTCAAAAAACCCACATACCCCCCATACCCAGGACACAGTCCGGTGCCCGCAAAAGAAAAAAGATTTTTTAATGGAAAATTCCAAGAAAATACACGTCCTTAATAGTCTTAAGCCAATTTCAGGCTATGTTCACTTCACTTGCCAAACTGCACTCCCACTGAACCGCAAAAGGAGGGCTGCAACCATCATAAACGCAAGTTTCCAGCATCCATGCTGGCAGCTTATGGAGGGGGCGGGGAAGGGCCCACGTCAAAGCGACGGCAAGGAGGAAAATAATACTATTATACCGACACCCTGTATCAACGCAAAAGATTTTGCCTAGTTTTTCTGTCAATCTAATTGGATGTTATAGCCGAGATACTCAAAGCAATTAATTAAAAAAAACCCGCATAGGAAGCGCACTTCACATACTTCGGGGCACAAAAGTTTAAGCAGGCGCGTGTAGAAGGAGAAAGGGGGAGGCCGCCGCTCCCTTTATTAGAGGCTCCTGGAAAGCGCGCCAACGAGCAGGCAGCCGGCAGAGGAAGAGCAAGCAGTGGTAACTGCCCTTCACGCCCTCCGGCGCCGCTTCTCCACCCTCGCACCGCCCTCCCTCCGCCGACGGCTCCGCCAAACGCACCACCGCGGTGCCGCCCTCGCGGCTTCTTCCCTCGACCAGCCCGCCCATCTCATCGCTGCCTCCATTTTGCCCGCGCAGCGTCAGTAGCGCCGAAGGGCGGGAAAACAAACCCCGCCAGGTCCGGCCACAAGCCCCGTCTGCCGTTACCCCGAGGGGAGTCCCCTCCTAGGCGCCGCGAATTTAGCTAAGCGGGGCCTCGAAAAGAGCCAAAGAGAGGCGTCGCTGCGGTCTCTTCTCCACCCGCGCCACTCACCTCCACCGTAATGGCCATACCGCGACATCTTCACCCGAGTAGGGGGGGAAATCCCAACCATCTCCACGGCACACTAGGCAACATCTCGCGGCACACTAGTGTGCCGCGGAACAGTGGTTGAAAAACACTGTTCTAAAGCACCAGAGGATTGTCTCATGTGCACAAATAACAATCATTCATTGTTCGCAGCATCCATTTTTCTATTGGCATAAGAAACTCACCTCTATGACATTGGAAACTAGATATGGCAGTGTTTTGTTTACTTTTATCTTCTCACTGTTCTCTTTGATCTTATCTTTCATGGCTTGCAGCTCATGGGTTACTCTCAGCACCTCACTCTTCATGATCTGTAAATTCCAAGTAAGACATTACTTCAAAAAGTAAGCATCAACATAAGTATGTTCATGCAAGTCCAGAGAGGGGCAACTAAACAAAAAATAAAAGGAAACAAATCTGTGGAGAGAAAAAAGCAGCAGCAAAAATAATTTAGCCATAGTAGAAGAAAACGGAAGTGTCTCCCAACAACTCTCGGCTAATTCTTCTCACAGAGCTACAATTCCCAGAGCTCCCTGGGAAGACAGATTTACTGTTAGACCATTCTGAATTGTAGTTCTATGATGGAAATAGGGAAGGCCTAACAATGCTCAGCACTGTTAACTACACTTCCCAGGATTCTTCGGGGGAAGCCATGGCTGTTTAAAGCGCTATGATGCTGCTTTAAATGTATACTGCAGTCGGGACTTAAGTGACACTTTAAGTGACTGGGCATTTTGCATCGAAAGGCAGGCCGAAGAACAGGTATGCCAGGTGGGGCTGGTGACGAGAACGGTCTTTAAGGGGAAGGGCGAGCCGGGTGTGTGTCTCGGTTAAGGGAACTATACAGAAAAGACTGAAAAGGGCCAATGGCAACCTGGAGCCACCGGCTCTGCCAGCCCAGCGCAGCCTCACCTTGATTTCGCTGTCAAGCAGGCGGGTCCTCTGCACGATCTCTTCCGTGGACATCTTCAGGACCTCCTCGCCGATACCATCCTAGGCAGAAACACAGAGTCATGGCCAGAAGAAGCGCGTCTCCTCGGGCCCGGGCCCTCCTCACCCACCCTGGACCCTTCCGCGGAAGCCATGGAGCGGCCCGACCGGGGGAATTTCTGCCGCTGAACAGTACCGAGACCACGGAGTCCCCTTTCGCCCCCCTGCACCCTCATCAGTCCGTCCCCCCATTTCCTCACCTCCGCTTCATCCCAGACCGACGCCATCTTTCTTTAACCACACTAGCCAAGCCCCGCCTTTGAAGCAGCAGATTCGACGCGCTTGGCGAGAGCAGCGATAATGACTGTCTTTGCAGTCGCGACCGACGTCTCTCAAGGTTCCCCCTGTCTCTTTAAAGCTGAGTCACCTGTTGCCTTTTCCTCAACCCAGAGAGAAAACACGGGACAGTCGAATCTGCCGAAGCAGGTGAAATAGGCGATTTCCCTACACTGGAGTCATGTGACCACGCGCTCAAATTCGCTGAGTCTTTCCCTAGGTCCTTAGTAGAATTTCGAGCGCTTCAGCTGCCATATTAGTTTGGGGCAGCGGCCGAAGCCTCGGACGACTTAGTTCCATAGAGATAAAAACTTCAGGACAAGCACCCTTCCCCTCGTCCTCCGTTCGATTTCGGTTTTACGTTGCGGGAGGAGGGGGAAAACATCCCGTTTCAGAATGCGGGTAAACAATCACAAATGCGCCTGGCTTTATTTTGCGCGTATGTGAACAGAAAACGCGAGCGATGGACAGCTCAGCTAGGTTTTCCTTAGCTGTAACAACCAGCAAGCTTTTAATTTTTATTTTTAACAGTATGCTGCTGCCTCGTCCCCACCTAAACGTGTTGTTGACATAAGTTCATTAAACGTGGTTATTATATACTGTTTGCTGACAGGGCTGGAAAACGGGGGCCAGCAACAGGGAAGAACGAGTCTGGAGGCCAGCTTAGCTTTAAAGCCTTTTAGGGATAAAATATTCAGGCAGTCAATTAACTGTGAACTTTCCCCTTAAATTGCTCAGTTAGTTGACAGCGTCGCAATGTTTCCATACGCACGACGTCAGGTGGTTCAGACGAAAGCACACCCTTAGCGCTCTTCTCCTGCGCAATCGCCGTTATCTACATAAAATGTGTTTTATGAAACCGGGATCCGAGTCATGTTTCAACAATGAAGACCGCTGCCAAGTCATTCTCACTCAGACCCCCATCAGATACGTGGAGATCGTGACCCACAATTGGTTAAAATTCTCACGCATTCTGCATTATGGGGATGCTAAAAGTGGACTTCATTAGAGGGTTGTCATATAAGCCACTGTCTCTCTCAGCATGCCACCATCACATCAGCAAGATGGATTATTAATAATGGGTGACATCATGCTAGGAGATTGTTGCAAGCCACTCTCTCAGTCTCAGCTCTCCTCCCTCCACAATCCATGCTAGGAACATTTACTGTAAGCCACCACCCTGATAATTTATTGAAAGATAGGGTATAAATCCTAATAAAGCCCGAGCTTGCTTATTTGCAATATAGCAACATTAACATGTCATTGTACAGTTCCCCTCTTCCTTGTACAGGAAACCCTTTCAGAACAACCTAATAAAAAAAACCAACAACACATTTTTTCACATAAGAAAAGGCAAGTTTGAAAGCATTGTTGAAAGTTGTTTTTTGTTTTTACATCTAGTGGGCACAGCTTGGCAAAGCCTGGTACCTTGCTACTACCTTTAACATCAATTTAGTATTCAGTATAAATTGAAGGGTTTTTTTAAAGCACACCTTGCTCCAGCTTTTACCTATTTAGTTGTGTGGCAAACTGCTTACAAAATGCGAATGTTCTGTCTTAAACCTACCTCGGCTTAACTGCCTCTGCTGACATGTTAGGAACAACTTGAATTGATGTGTAATACGAGTACATTAATTCAATTATTCAATACTGTCTATCTATTGAAGACAATGGTCTTGAGTTGTGGTTTTTCTGCTGTATTATAACAAACAACTAGAAAAATAAACTAAAGACCTGAAATGACTTTCCAGTGTGTCTGTCTTCACTAGTTGCTTGATAAACCTGTTGCTTATTGCTTATAAGCTTGTTGCTTAATAGTCTTGCATTTACTAGGGGGAAAGAAGATTCTCAATGCCATTCCTCACACACTATGCAACTGTAAGCATATTTTCTCAAAAGTAAATCCCACTGAGTTCAGTGGGACCTCACAACAAATGTGTTTAGGATTGCAGACTTTGTGAAATGTGTCTTCTGGAAAGCTGTAAAACACAGGTACGGATTTAATCTAGCATGCTACATATAGATCAGGGTCCAAGTCTTCATCATCATGCAACTCCTATGCTGCATTATAGGGATGAGGGGCGTAGCCTTTAAAATATGCTTTTGGTAAGAACTTTTCCTGTTTGTAATCTCCTGTAGGGCTGTACAGAAGGGATCCCAAAGTCCACTGTAAACTGTAGAAAATACAATCTCTCCTCCTCCAACCACCTCCCAAGTCAACTTGCTGTCAAACCAAAAACCACTGGCAGTGAAAAAGCAGGATTCTTGTGAAATCTGCTAAGATTCTGCACACACATAGCATAAGAAATCCACAAAAACCCTAACAAACATACTGACTTATTCCCTCATCCACACTTAGGGTTGCTCACAAGCCTTTTCCAATTCTCCTCAAATAGGTCTTGCATTAAAAATGATGCCATTACCTTCTCTCTCCATTCTGGTTTTCTTTTAGTTTCTGTTGTTGTTGTTGTTGTTGTTGTTGTTGTTGTTGTTGTTGTTGTTGTTGTTTTGATAGCATCATTTTTTATTAATATACTGTTGATTTTGTGTTCCTAACTACAGCATGCATTACTGGGTTAAAAACTGCTTTTAATGTTTGTGGGCGGCAGTGGTGGTGGTGGGAGATACAACTGTGTCAAGGTAATTCGAAAATACTGAGTCATTGGCCGATACGACTTTATTGATTCCAGTAGAAATAGTTTTACCGAATGTATAAATATACTGAAGACAACATAATTGCAGACAGATAACTGCTAACTGCTTCTGCTTGTGTAACATCACAATACTATGGCAAAGGAATAAAACAAAAGAAAGCCCCACCCACCCCCCAACACCTTCCCCCACCCGGGCCCAAGAGGCTTTCCCTTTGTAGTCCATGCAGCAACTGGATTTTCTGCAGGAGCAGAACAGAGCAGCTCTCAAGCCAAATAAATCGAATACTCTGGGCAGAATCCGAAGCACACTATGGCAGACACACAAACACATTGCTGAAGGACAGGTGGAGACATCACAGAGCTGAACATTCTAAGGCAAAAGAAGCTGAATTTGATAAGCCAGGTGAGCTCATCAAAGGATCCTATTTTATATTATGGATATCATATTAATTTCCCAAAGTATATACATGGAACTGCTGCTAGGCACCCAATACATGCCATGAGGAAGTAACATAGCAATACTTGGGAAATGGCTGGTGCCTCTCCATAGCTACATCACCCAAGTACAGTGTGTTGTCATGATAATTTTGTTTCCCACGAGGAATGAATAAAAACAAGGTGTGTGGTATGAGTGTCAGAACTGGACCTGGTAGAAGCTACCAGAAGCAGCAGAACATGAGAATGAGATGACTGGGATAGTAGAAAGACATGCTAACCAACTCCCTTCAAAGAACAGAGGTGACATATTGGTTGTGATAACTGGTTTTGAGGAACGAGATGTCAGAGAACTCCAGGTAGACATCCACAACTCAGATGTGTGGAACATCAGGTAGCAGAGAACTAGGTCCACATGTTGCATCCAGTCTGCAGGAGACCCTCTTCCTACCCATTGGTTCCCCATCTCCGTACCATGAGCCTAAAATGTTCCAGCTATTTGACACTTCTCGAATGAACTCTCTTAAATCATGGATTCGGTGGATCACACAAATCCTGGTTTAACAGATGAGCGCCGGCAATTGGGGCAACCACGTGTCCCATTGGTCTGAAGGCACCTGCAGTGGAAAAGAAGCACACCTTGAGCTGGAGTGTAGAGGAAGTCCTAACTTAAATAACTAGTCCTTAGGGAGGATTAGGACCTGATATTACTGATTACCTATACTCATAATTGAATCATAAAGTTGGAAGGAACCACAAGCATCATCTAGTTCAACCCTCTCTGCAACGCAGGAATCTTTAGCCGAGCATGGGGCTCAAACCCACAACCCTGAGAATAAGAGTCTCAAGGTCTACCAACTGAGCTATCTTAGTATTTAAGATACAGGAATAAGGCAGAAAACGGTACCATTAAAAACACACACTGCCACACAAATCAATATTCAGAGTAGACTCATTGAAATTAAAGGACATAAGCCCACTGATCTTAATGCATCTACTTAGAGTATCACTGTTTTCCAAATCTGTTACAGGGATGCTTTCATTTTCATTTAAGAAAACTAAGCAACTCATTTGCTGCAATTTGTGGGTTTTATCCACTCACATTAATCATTAGTCATGGCTATGCTACCAACCTGTTCATATTCTCTTTTTTTGTTTCTTAATATTTGATCTGCTATTTACTACATGCTAAAGTTAGCCTTGCCAGATTATGGATGCCAAGATTTCTCGTCCATGAGGTCATTTGCTGTTTTCTTTTTGATGCTGGCCTCCAGGACCTCTTTGTTTACAAGCAGCCTTCCAAACCACTCCTGAACTTCCCTAGTTTCATTCCATGCTTCTGCAAAGCATGGAGTTGCTCCATTTACTTGCTCTACCCACTTGCCTGTTGCATTTCCCACCATGAAAGGCAGATTACCCCCTCAACTCCTTTTTTAATGCACAGCATATGCTAAATTTGGACAACATTTGGAATAGATGACATTCAACTGCTTCCTGATTTTATTATTCTATTTGCTCATTTTGGAGTAGACATCAAACACAATCCATCCTTTCTTCCATTTCCAATTCCCCACATTTTGTGTCTAGTTTGTGGTGCAATATGACCTAGTTCCTACTGGGTTATAAACTTCAATATACCTCCCTGCCAACTTCTCTACAAAACAAGAGTTGTGTCATTAACAGCAGACCTTCATTCGTTAATAAAGGATTCATTCATTCATTCACCAACATCCCCCAGTCATTCAGCTCTATCACTTATGATGTGATGCATCCTTTTCTGCTACTTACTTTATATGGAAGACATGGGAGCAGGGCAAAGCTTGGAGCTGGTGGTTCTTGTCTCCAATGGATTCGCCACACATGCCACAGTAAAGCTCCATTTCTTCCACACATTCGTGAAACTTCACCACATGGTTGCGAAGCTCTCGCTGCTGCCCCTTTGTGCGGTAGATTCCTTCACACAGGCAGTGAATCTTCAGCAGGCCAAGCTGTGTGGAGATGGGGAAAGATGGAAAGGGCATCTCAGAGGACTAGAATGGCTTTCTGTGGATCCAACCATTTGAACCCTTAATCCACAATAAAACTGTCCCTTTTACAGCTTTCTGACACCTTTGTCACCTCCTGTGTCTCCTCCTTGTCCTCTACCATCTGCCAGGTTAGTCTTCTGTCACCAAGTATTTGGTATGTCTCACTCAGATTTTTTTTTTAAACAATCTTATTGTAGCTGAAGAGTGTGCAGTTCTTTTCATTTTTAAAAAATAGATTAATTTCAGGATATAATAAAATAATAACAAAATAAGGGAGAACATGGTTGCAACTGCAGAGTAGAATCCATCAGTCAGAAGTTTCTTAAGGACTTTATGAACATAGCTGCTCCATATGCCAGGCGGTTTCGTTTTCATTGCACCCACAAATGGGCATAAGCTGTAGGTGGTGACTGGACGAGTTCCCTTCAATTAGGATATTCAACTTTTTATATCCTTTCTTATTTAGAGTAAACCCATCAAAGTCAATGGCCATTGATTTCAGTGAGTCTTCTCAGAATATGACTTAGATGGAAACAACTCAAATATTTTAAATAAATAGAGCAGATTACCTCATAATTGGCACAAGGAATTGGCAATGAGAGGACTGACCTTGTTTCCTAGTCCCTCTGCCAGCTCATGAGCCTTCTCGACACTTTCTAGTGCCTGTGGGAAATTAAACAAACTCACTATGCTGCATATTACTGCAGACGAGACAGAAATAAATGCATTTTATGCAGCTTTCATGTTGCATGCCGAAACACACCTCAGGTGAAAAAGGCTATGGCTTTAGCTTGAAATTTATTTTGAAAATTATTACAATCTATTGTGTGCATTTCTATCGGAGCTCCTATATCTACTCATTGACTCAACCGTGCAGTGGCAGTGAGAAAGCCTAGTTCCACCCTAGAGATTATTAGGGAAGGAACAGAAACTAAGCTGGTCAATTTGGTAAGGCCTTTTGTAGAAACCTATGGTGCAGCTACATGGTCCTGCATGTCACAACTGATTACTGCTGTTGGCATCCATCTGTCTCGAGAGACAATGGAGTGGGTCTGTAGGGGCAAACTCAAACCGCTGGACAATCACAGCGCCCACGGTGGCTGCAGAAACTGGTAACTTGTAACTGCTGCCTCCCACGTTGGAGAGCTGCAGATTTCCCATCTACCCCTGCCATGAAGGAATCCTTAGTCATACTCTCTGCGAATGGTCTGTGAACATATCTGAGCAGGAAGGCATTGGCTCTGTCTCTTCATGCTCACTAACCCTGAAAGAAAAACCATCGTACCGTATCTATTATGGGAACAGGTAATCTTAATGTTTCACGGTTATCTCCTGATTCGCCTTATTGTGATCTTTTGAATTTCCCCAGCCACAACCAAGGATCTTTGGTCGGAACTGGATGTTACAGTTTTCTGTAAAATGAGCATGGAACTGAAGAAATAAAGTGCCATGGTGATAAGCATCAATCCCCCTCTGCTCCCCATTTGCTACATTGGTGTCTTAGGCTACTTCTGAGTTCATGAAATAAAAATCATGCACAGGAACATTGGGTTGGTACAGGCTAGGCTTTACCAGTACTAAGAATATTTAAGGCGGTATCTGCGAGGGCCAACTTGTTGGGATTTAGGGGAAAGAACTGAAACGAAAGAGATTGAAGGGGAATCAAGTGTCATCTATTCAGCTTTTCAGTTTAGCCTATCACTGACCTTGTCCAGTTCCTTCTGAATCACCCAGCACTTGGCCACGCCCAGCAGCACCTGGACCTGTCCCAGACGGTTCCCAATCTCGGTCATGATACTCATTGAGGAATCGTAACGGGGGAATGCTGTCTGCGGTATAAGAGAGGTCAATCACTCTCCAAGCCTTATAACTTCATCTCCAGACTGCTTTTGCCTGTTTCATAGGACGGAATGGGTGTTTCATACCTGCAGGAGCATGCAGAGCTTGTCTGAGGCCCAGGACAGGAGTCTTGTTAGAATAAAGTCATAAACTCAAACCAAAAAGCAGTGGGTCTCTGGCGAGGCACCCCAGCTGGCTTAGTCCTGGGCAAGTGTACCTGGCTGCCCCCCACCCCACTCCGCATGGGCCTGCATACCTGTACATCTGCACGGCTGCGGTGGATATCAGCAAAGCAGAGCAGGCATTGTGCCTGCAAAGGACGATCTCCATGCTGAAGGGCAATCTTCATTGACTCCTAGCAAGAAAATGTCACAGAATCAGAATTTAAACCTTTTCAACCACACCATAGATCCAGTTTGCTCTAAGAATTTTGCATCTACTTGCGGGTGAGGGTGTTCATATATTGTATATTGGTCTTGTGCCCCACTTGCAGTGCAGAGCCCTCACCCATGTTATCTGCTGGCAATAAGAGAAAGCAGGAGTATTCTTGTATGAGCTACAGGGCATGTATTGCAATAGATGCCTTTATCTATTTGTACTAGATAGACCCTCTGTTTGTCTATCTAGCTCAATACTGTCCACTCTGATTGGCAGAATCTCTCTAGGGTCTATTTGACCTTTTAACTAGAGATGCCAGGGGATGAACTTGTCTCTTTTTTTAGTGCCTCACCACCTTGTACCTCACAGCATTCCATTGCATCAGCCAAGCGCCCCAACTTCCGATAGGCCACAGCCATGTAGTACTGACTCATCGCTCGGTACTTTAGACTCCAGCCCTTTCCATAATCATTCACCAGCTCCGCAGCCTTGCATGGAAAGAACAGGGCTTTCTCATAGTCCTTAAAAAGATAAGAGACAAAAGCAGGGAAAGAGGTAGGTGGGAGAGAAGCATGAGACCTTAAGACTGCTTGTGGAGCAGCAAAGGGCCTGTCAAGGTAATAATGGGAGCACCTATCTCTAATTCTGCAAGCAGGCTGAAACCTAGTCCCTAATCAGCCAGGCTGTAATGTGCATGCATTGTATGGTATGTACAGCAGACATGCCTATTTCTGATCAATCTCTTAATTTCACGATCTCTCATAAATTAGCAGATTTATAAACTCACCTATTTTCAGTAACTGAGGGGAACCCACCTACACTGCACATTGCTGTTGCTCTTCAAAGGGACATTGTATAGATTTTAGTGAACACCAATTTGGGAAAAGGGTTTGAGTCTTTTACAAATCCCCAAATTTAAAGTGAGAATGCATTAAAAACAAGCGTTGCCAAGGTTACACCCTGGGTCAGGGGGGCTATTGCCCCAGAACAGGAATATGCTTCTTTCCCCCAGAATTGGGAGAATTTCCTTCTCAGAAATGTAAAGCATTAGGGGGGGGACCTGCCAAACACTCTCCAATAGAAAACACTGGTACTAGCAGTGCTTTTAAAGCACATTTAACTTGTGCATAATCAGCCTTATGTGCTTGGCAAACAAACAAACAAATGGGGACGGAAAGGGGACAGGTGTCCAGGGGGAAAAGACTCTGGCAATCCCACCCGCCACTACACCCAATGTGTTTTGATTTTGGCTTTAGACGTGATTGCTGGAATGTAACCCCTGCGTAATTTGCAGGCTTCCTATACCAAAACTGTCATATATGGAACAGCCTCCAAGTCAAGCCCTTCTTTAAGGACTGCCAACTTGGCACTGCCACCTCTGCTAA
Organism: Lacerta agilis; assembly: GCF_009819535.1. Taxonomy (NCBI): domain Eukaryota; kingdom Metazoa; phylum Chordata; class Lepidosauria; order Squamata; family Lacertidae; genus Lacerta; species Lacerta agilis. Next base: position 47,669,967 of record NC_046312.1, on the reverse strand, counting down.
CTAGGCATTCAGTGCCCTGCTCCTCCTGTTATTGTTGGCAAGGGTTGTCAGGATCTTTTCGGCCTGCATGATGGCTCCCCACACTCACTGTGGGGCAGCCTAAGAGGGGGCAAAGATGTCTGCCTGTCACCAGGATACTTTCCTGACCTCATCCAGCACATTACATGACCAAACCAATCTGGACAGGCTCATGGACATTTGTCTTCATGCCTCAAATTCCTTCTGCTCCTGTCATATTGTCCAACCTCTTAACTGCAGTCCCTCTCCACTTCCTGCCTGAGCAGTACCCACCTTGAGGTGTGTGTAGAAATTCCCTAAGCTGCAGCAGACGCGGCACTCCAGCATCTTGTCATCATTGTTGTGGGCATAGCGCAGGGCTTTCTCAAAACACTCCAGAGCCTTCTGGAAGATGCTGAGGCCGAGGTAGGCATTGCCCATGCTGAGGCTGACTTGGCCATTGAGCTGCAGGCTCACTGTGGTACCCTGCATGTGCAGGCAGGTCTTGCAGTAGGAGATGGTTTTTTTGGAATTCACAGAGTTTCTCATTGCTCCGAGCCAGATTCAGGTAGCTCTCTGCAAGGTAGTCTGGATCCTCCAGCTCCCGGGCTGTGTCAATCTGCACAACTGCAAACTTCCAGCAGAGAACAGAACATTTAAGAAACATCATCTCTGTTGCTAGAAAAGAAACCGTGATGCATTCAGGTGCATGATGCACTGAGGAGCTTGGAGTTAAGAATACAGAGGTATGATACACTGGGTGAATCAAGGCCAGAGGTGGTGGTTTAAGCAGATGCAGGAGACCTTCATGACAAAGAAGCCTCAAATGTTGGTTCAAGGAGGAGCTGCCAATGGTCACAGGAGAAGACAGAAGGTGGGAGAGGGAGGAATTTAAACCTCCTTCATTGGAGGTTTTCAAGCAGAGCCTGGATGGCCATCTGTCATGGATGCTTTAGTTGAGATTCCTGCATTGCACGGGGAACCTTCCAACTCTATGATTCTATCTTTTTATGAATCTCAATGTGCATAGTAATTAATCCCCATCCCTGACACCTATACTACTGTAAACTCCAATGATTCAATTCAGTATATTGCTGGTTAAGGTCAGTTTTCTTCCTACTCAATTATCCTTACCAGAGTTTCTGTGTGAGGGAATTTCAGGAAAGGTATATTTCAGTAAAATTCGAGATTCCTTACCCATAACCTACCCTGTCTTTTTATATTTCAGTTCTGGCCTTTTCAGAAAGATGGCAGCAGTATGTGAATGGACTGAATTGCTCCCTAAATAATTTGTTTTGGCTTATTTTCAACTACATTATTAAATAGCTTTAACTAAACTTATTTTCTTAAATAATTGAATAGCCGTGCAGGTCCCATTCTCAAACACTAAACACTGTGATATCCGATCACTCTCATGCCTCCCTGGCTCAGTCTTCCCATTGCACTGCAGTCTGCTCCTTTATGGCTCGTAAAACTAATTGTTTTTATGGCTACTCTGTCTGCTTTCTGGTTTAACCCTGTTATTTGAGTGGAGGTTAGCGGGAATAAAGGGCCAACTGCCTAAGAAAACTGTTACATGTGGGGAAGCTAGGAGGGCAGAGGGCGCTACCAGCAAATTCAGTGGTATAACTAAAGCTGATTTAGAGATCTGGTGAAACAAAGGTGCTTCCCCAAAAAGGTTGGACTTCTGGGGCAAGAAAAGTGACTAGAAACACGGGATAACCCCTTGTGATGCAGTTACATCTAACCTCCCCACAAGCAAAGAAGAATGCTCATTAAATAGTCAACATTTATGTTGCAAGATGACCCTTGCAAAGAAATCAGGATGAATGCTCAATAAACAGGTAATCTGGAAGCACCCTGGACAAAGAAAGGGCTTTCTTGTATAAGAAACAAGTGAGTCAGAAATGGTAGGATATTGCTGCCTTGGTTTTTTAAATTAAGCTGGCCAAAACCCAAATGCAATACAATTATTTTTCTCTTTCTGCTGCGTCTCCTTACCTTCCTGCTTCACTTCCATGCAGAAAAGTGTGTTCTGGGTAAAGCAGCCCTAACAACTCATTCCATAAACTTGCTTCCCTTCTGCGTATCATTAAGAAAGGGATTAATTGCTGCCAGGATGCTGATCCTTGGAATTGCACCCTAGACCAGCCCCTCTTCAACTCACATAGCTTTTGTCATCCAGAACCTTTGCCTGTGGTCTCTCATATAGTGTTAAAACAGGTGCAACTATGTCCTTTCCCAGCTAATTAAAACCAGCTCCCATGCTGGATTTGAGGCAAAGAATTAAGTGCCATCTTGATGAACAGAAGTGCTTGGCAAGGCTTTCCATTTATAAATTGTTTATTCCAGAAGGTTCTCCAAACTTAGGTCCAGGTCTCTTAATTTAGACTCTGAAGTATTCAAGGCAAGGTATCTGTATCATTTCCAGCATCTTGATGAAGCACACGTTAGAGATGAAGTCATCTTAGCTATATTAAATGTTTCACAGGTTATCGTCCCTGTTTATTATTTTAAGACTTAATATTGGATCTAAGCCAATGCTGTCCATGCATGTTTGTGCATGTACTGTGTGTGTGTGTGTGTGTGTGTGTGTGTGTGTGTGTGTGTGTACTGAACTCATGCACTCATACAACTAGACTTCACCTTCCTCGCTCTTCTCACCTTCAGAATCTGCTCTAAAGAGTTGGTAGACCCTTCAGAGCAGATTTTGGGGGCATAATGGGGTGAGGAGACTAGAAGGAGGGGAAGTCTCCTTGCTCAAGTGCAAGCCTGCTCACACAACATTGGATTCTACTGTGTCTTTTCAAGCCTGCTATCCCATTTGTTTTTCTGTGGTTTAAACCTGTATTTCCCACACTTGCGGCTCCATCATTCCTGACCACTAGTCTTGCTAGCTAGGGATGATGGAAGTTGTAGTCCAACAACAGCTGGAGACCCAAATTTGGGAAACCCAGACTTTAAACCTTTAAAAGCTGTCAATATTTTGGTCAGTTTGGAAGCTCTCCTGCCTATCCCTCTGCATTGATTTCCCGACATGTACCTTCTTGTGACCTTCACTCATCCATTCCTACAACCCTCAACCATCCAAAGGGTGCCTGCTCCTTGCAATGCCTTCCCCCTTTCCCCCTTGCTGTCCTGGAATGCCCTCCCAGAACACTTAAGAACACAAGAAGAGCCCTCCTTTGCAAACCGGAATGCTCCTGGCCACTGTGTATGGGTTTGAGCATCATTAAGCACCTCCTCATCCAATGCATCTGCTCTTACCTAAGAAGCACCTGGCTGTGAGCTCTTCAAGATGGATTGCATCACTCAGAGGCCCGCACAGAGATAAATGCACTTGCTTTGTGGAAGATGTGACCAGATTAAACAGGAAACCCCTAACTGGGGAAGTGACATTAAACAACTGTTGGGGTGGCTAATTGTTGTTCCTCTGTAGCCCCTCTTTTAACTTTGTGTACATACCTATTAGGACTGGGAGCTCTCTGGGGCAGGGCTGTATCCACCTGCCCATGTTTCAGACTTTAGTGTTTAGGTTCTATAGAATCTCTTGTGTGGCTAACACTTGGTCTTGGGGCTCTGTGAACCCTCAAATGAAACGCTTGCTAATGCTACTTGTACACGCTGCGCCAGCAAGAAATTAGATTCTCAAGTATTTTACTGAATGGACCACTAGTGGAGCCGAGTCTCTGTTGAAGGTACACTGGCCAGCACCCAACCCACGATACACAGATAATCCCCCCACAACTGTCTACACTGCATTTTTCCTACAATTGCCTTAAAATAAGGGTGACTTAACCTTTGGCCCTCCAAATGTTGCTGAACTACACTGTAGTCATAAAAGACGTAAGTGCAGGGCTGTGGCTTGGGTGAAACTGCCCCACAGGCCAAATGGGGAGGCCTGGGGGCTGGATGTTCCCTGCCACTGAACTACAGCTTCCAAACATCGGCTACACTGGCTGGGGCTGATGAGATTTGGAGGGCTCACAGATTCACCACCCCTGCCTTCAAGAGAACTAGTGTCACATAGTGGCCAGAAAGAACAGAGATTCTGGAATATCTGAATTCCAGTCTCGTCTCGTTGGATGGCCTTTTGCAAAGCACTTACAACCCAGTGGTTACTAGCCATGATGGCTGTATAGCCTCCCTCTAGGATCAAAGGCAGCACGTCTCCGAATACCAATTGCTGGGGAACAACTGGAGCATCTAGCTGGCCACTGTGGGAAAGCGGATGCTGGACTAGATAGCTCTTTGGTCTGATCTATAAGGGCTCATCTTTTGTTTACCCCTTACCCCCTGGTTAGGTCATCACAAGAAGGTATGCAGGGTGCTCTGAACATTATGGGGAAGTTCTGGCAACCCTGATGAAGCACCATTTGGGAATCACTGCCTTACTGGCATCAGACCATAAATGCTAGTAAAATGGTAACAACAAAGGAGTGTCTAGCTATTGTTGCTATGATTTATTAAATTTGTAGAACACCCTTCATCTGAAGATTGCATAATATGGCAGATGAGTCACTGAAATCAAGGCATTGTCTCCTGAACAGTTATGCACACTTTCACATGCAAAACTGAACAATCTACTACAATAACATAACATGCTATGGCTAGCACAATTACGTTCCCGGGAATTAAACATCAAAGATGAACAATCTAAGAATTTCTGGGGATGGAGAACTACCAAATCCAGGCTCACTGTATTTGCAGTTTGTCTGCTGAACTGCTCCCCAAAGCCTGCTTGCCCACCACAGCTCCCATCCCCCTTTTAGTGAGAGAAAAGAGCAGGCAATCAGCGTGAAATCTGCTTTACCTTTAGCATGTCTTTGTACCTGCCCATCTCTGAGTGAGCGGTGATGAGGCAACCCAGGACTCGAAACCTGCCAGCAGCATCCGTGCTCTTTTCCAAAACCTTCAACCAAACTTGCAGGGCCTTTTCTGTCTGGTTGGACTGGTAAAGTTGGAGTCCTTTTTCTATCTGCTGCTTTGTCTGGTCCTGACCCATCTCCTTTGTGCTCAAGAGCGTCATATACTAACCTGCCAGGACAGCAGACACACCGTAAAACACAATAAAGTTGGTGCTAAAACTGGAAGGCAGATTTTGCCATTCAGAAGCTCTGGACCACAGGAACCTCGGACGATTCAGATGAAGGAATGTCAGCAGGAGATGGCAAATGTGGCCACCAAGGTCTTAGGGCAACCATCCTAATATTCTGGGCTAGCATCTTGTATGCTGCTGTCCTGCTAGAACTTTCTAAAACCCAAATCAATGAACAAAAGAGGTGGAAGACAAAAAAAAAAACCACGGCAAGAAAAGAAGAGGAAAATCTCAAGTGGCTGGAGTGAAATTCAATCGGAATGGCCACTCCTGTGCCCCTCCCCTCCATTGGTGACAGCTGTGCCCGCCAATCCTGGTCACATGACTTCACAGGAATGCCAGTCTTGGTAACTCCCAAGGTCAGAAAGCAAGCCAGAGGCAGCCGTTGTCCTTCCCTCTATGTTGCTTTTATAAATATACCAGAGAAGGCATCATCTGCTGCTGTAGTGTAGCAAATTAAGCCTTTCACCCATTTCCGTTCTAGCATTAAAAAGACTCTAAAAGCACTAAGGGTTTATGAGCAGCCTAACCAAGAGATGAGATGTGTGGTGCTTGTTAAGCACAATGGTCAAGAACGCTGCCTTCTTTAGGATTCCAAACATGCATCTTGGAAACCTGAGTATTAAATGCAGAAGGATTTAACACTGAGGATCATTTCGCACATTAAACAGCAGCAAACCTCAGAATGCCACATAACATACATTCCTGAGAGGGCTGTTGACAGTCACAGCTCCCTAATGAGTGAACATCTCTGCTATGTGTATTTGTGGAATTCATCCTCTTAATATTTAGGAACACACTTTATCTTAGATGTACATTTTAAAGTGTAACATTTGAAGTGGCCCTGAAACATTATTTGCCAGCTACGAACTTAATTGGGACCTTTTTCAGGCAAATGTAAAGCTGAGGTTAGGGAACTTGGCACCAATCCTCACATTGTATTTTGGTATTCTCCGGTCCATACTAGTATGGAAGCATGTGTTTTGTAACACGGAAACTGCTGGTTGGCCCAGTGCACACTGGAGAGTCAGTTCCTGTTATGAGCCTCTCAATGAATGCATTCATGGGGGGAAACCCTGCATTACAAAAACTATTTTATATAAGTACAGATACACATGTGACAAAAATAGCTATGACTGGTACTCAGTATGAGAGATTGTGGCACATCCATAGTTTACTGAAGGTGTATTAGTGTACAAATTAATACAAATGAGATATATTCATGGAGCCTAAGGCTGTCAGTGGTTACTAGTTATGGTGGCTATGACTGTCAGTGGTTACTAGTTATGGCTACACCATATCTGTGACAGTATGCCTCTTAATACCAGTTGCTTGCAATTATGAGTGAGAGGGCACTATTGTGCTCATGTCCTGGCTGTGGGCTTCCCAAAGGCATCTGGCTGGTCACTGTGAGAAAAAGGATGCTGGACTAGATGGGCCTTTGGCCTGATCTAACAGTCCTGTGAGCAAAATCCTGGCATTCTTGGACTCCAGTGGTTGACTAGTTACTAGCTGAATTAGGGCCACATGCATAGCGGTAGAAAATTCTAGTAGCATGTTCACAAGAGATAACCATACTAATTGGTCTAGAAGAAACCAGAAGAAAAACATACAAGTTTCTCCACCTCTCACAGCACAGCGACATTAATGAAAATGGCTGAAATGTGAAGGCCAGCTTTTTCAGTAGGTGGTACTATGTACATGCAGAACTCTTTACCTTAGTGCAGGGGTGGCAAACCCTCAGCCCATAGACCACACACAGCCTCCCCAAAATCTTTTTGTGGCCTCCAAGATGCCTTTTTTTGTGGGTTAAGAGCTGGAAAAAAATTCGCATCAGGCAACGCCTTTGACCTCTGACAAGTGTTTGCTTGTAAATCAGAAAGAGGGGGCACATTTGATCTCTCCATAGCTAGAGCAACTGTGAACAACAAAACAATCTTTCTTGAAGCTCAGAAGGATTGAACATGCAGCCAAGGTAGGACGACAGAAAATGAATAATACAGCCAGACTGTTTTAATACACAGGCCTGGTTTCAGTTGATCTTTTATACAAGCAATACAGCTTCACATTGGTAATAACACACAGTGAGCATAATGATGCTTTGTTCCCATTTCTCACTGAAGGGAAATGGGTCATTCAGTTGCTTCCTCCATCTTCTACTCACCCTTCTTGGACTTTAAACAGCTATTCATTTTTTTGCTGTTTTGTGCACCACAAAAAGGTGATACAACCCTCTGCTGTATGCTTAAAAGGCTGCACTGGATGGAATGCATGACTGAATAATTACTACCTTTATAGTCAGTTACAGTAATTAAATTGACAACACTGCTTTAAAAATGCTTAAAGGTGTTGATCCAGTAAGAGGAAAAACTATTAATACCTCCTAAATTGTTCAAACAAGAAGACCCTGATTCTAAGAAAAGTAAGATGTTTCATTTTAACTGTACTTTCCTTAAGGGCATGATTCCTTATGTCCCAACTGGCTTCTAAATGAAATTCTGCCTAATGCTCATATTTTTATGCAAGTCATTTTGTTGTAAAAGAGTCTACTTTGCTTTACGTTTGTGGGGAGCACCCACAATGTACTGAAATCCATTTTGTAAAAGAAAACAGCTGGTTTAACATCCATGTTCAATAAATTGAGAACCTGGTAGTGATTTGAAGCAGAGGGTGCAGTAATCAGCACAATAAAAATACAGGTGGTCTCCAGACCAAGAAATTCAATGCAAATCAGAATTGTTCACTTGCAGGATGTATGATCCTATTTGTACATGAATACTGATAGCGGTTATGAACTGGCTAACTACTTGCTAAAGATGAGAGTTATAGTAGAAAGCACTCTGAAAACAAATGTGAGTTGCTGTGGTATTATAAGAAGCAAATGCAGTATCTGAAATGAGGGAATAGATGGGGAAAAACAGCAAGCAACAGAGTGTCATTATACAAGTTTTTTCGTGTATCCATACCAAGGATGTGCTTGTTTGTTAGAGATGCCTGACCTAAAGTTCTTGATAGAGGCGATGCAGAAAATTGTAGAGAAACAAGAACTCAGGCCACAACGATTTTTTAAATGATTCAAGTTTTTCAAGTCTCTTATGGATAGATTTATTTCTTAAAAGTTTATATGCCAGGTGAAAGTTTTAGAACTCTAAGCAACCAGTACACATCGACCTTAAAACTTTAAGACTCTATTAGCTGAAGAAGAATCTCTGAAACAGGGCCTTGTCCTGGCGCATTAATTTCACCTGGCATATAAACTTTAAGAAATAAATCTATCCATAAGAGACTTGAAAAACTTGAATCGTTTAAATCATCGGTGTGGCGTGAGTTCTTGTTTCTCTACAGAGATGCCTGAACTGGCAAAGCAATTATTATGCTATACACTGCCTCATAATAATAATAATAATAATAATAATAATAATAATAATAAGAAGAAGAAGAAGAAGAAGAAGAAGAAGAAGAAGAAGAAGAAGAAGAAGTTACAGCAGAGTTCATCCAGTATGATCAGGGGGATGGAGTATATTTTCTTGTAAGTAAGGGTTTAAGCATCTGTAACGTTTTACTTTAGATGGTTATAAAATCATCAGTAGACATTAATGAGAATTATAAGATCATGAGAGTTAGGACATTAAATCACTCAAAATGAAAATATTCAGTCATAACCAGCATACAGTGGTGCCCCGCTAGACGAATGCCTCGCTAGACGAAAAACTCGCTAGATGAAAGGCATTCGCTAGCGGAAGGCTGTCTCGCAAGACGAAATTGTCAATGGGCTTGCCTCGCAAGACGAAATTTCCCCCCCGTCAAATTGCTATTCTTACATTGGTGCTTCGCAAGACGAAAAATTCGCTATATGACAGCACTTGCAGAACGAATTATTTTCGTCTTGCGAGGCACCACAGTATTTGAAAAAATACTGCCTCATGTGATCAAGCAGTGTTGTGATGGCCTATTATAATTGCTTTAATACAAAACATGGAGAACTGATACATCAGTGGCTACTAGCAGAGGTAGCTTTTACGTCTATATTTAGAAATGCTATACCCATTTCTAATAGGCTGTGGAGATGAAAGACAAAGGAGGAAATATCACTATCTTGCTTCACTTATGTACTTCTTTGTGGCATTGGAATGGCCATTGTCAGAATATAAAATGCCAAGGCTTAATGAATCACTGGACTGAAATAATCCGGCATACAGACAGGGAAAGGTAAGTGTGTGAGTGTATATGCGACCACATTCACACCAAGTATTCCAACTGCTGTGGGTAAAGAGCAATGCCATTCTTTGTATCCCTCCAAACCAACTCTGGGGTATGACTGCATTTGATGTACTAGCTTTCCAGAAAGCCCTAGACAGAACTCATCCTTAGTCTGACAAACTTACCATTCATGAAAGGAAGTAAACCTCACACACAGATAGGAAAAGTGATCAGAAAGAGGTTAATTTAAATTAAGAGAGGAGGACAAGGAAAAATAAAGAACCAAAGGACAGATTACAAGGTGTATTATGAACACTAGGCCACTGCTTTATACAGATGGATGTAGCCAAGGCGAGGGGCAGCTGCCCCCTAAATCAATCAAAATCAATAAACATCAATATATATCTGAGGTTCTTCCTTCCTAACAAAAGCCTGCTCCCCCCTAACATAAATCCTGGCTACACCCATGTTTATACAATTAAGAAATTTTATTCTGTCTTCTAGTCTTGGCATTCAGAGCAGTCCTCCTTCCCATATTCTAGAATTCATGTACCCAACTAGCCAGTCATGTGTAAGCAAAAACAAGAATGACACAGAAAATTCTTCTCAAACAGTTTAATAGCAAATAAACAAAGGGAGGTACCACACTTGGCATATACAAAATGACTTCTTGTCTGTGTGTCTGTGCAATTAAAACGGCATTAGGTTCCCCAGTGGGACAAAAAGAAACCACACACAAAAGGAAGAAAATTCCTTAATACATACTCGCTTGTTCCAAACTTTAACAAAACTTTCATTTTTAAATCCACTACACAAACTCCGTGATCAGAAAAGCAACATGTGCTTCTGTTTTTAAACCATTAAAGTAAAAGCCATAATTTTCTACAGGGTACAACACAATTTCACACAAAAAGGACATTTTGCAAATCAAACAAGAAAAAAGGAACAGCTCAAACAAGGAAAGAAAAGCATTGCTACAACAGAATCACAAATTTGAGTTGATTAAATCCTGTTACTGCAGAACAGACTCTACATTTGGTCATAGTGGCAATTTGTTTTCTTGTCACATTTGTGAATCACTTTACATTGTTTTCTAGTAGAAAAGGCAAAAAACTGTACAAAACCCCTAGTGTTAAATACAATGTGTGTACCAATAAAAAAGCCCACAGGTTTGTTTCCAAAATGTAAATTTTCTTTTCTTTTTTAAATTATTCACAAAAAGCAGCCAGAAATAAAAGGCAGCTGCTGCGTTACTGTCTCAAATTCATTAAAACCACCACAGAATAATTAAAACAACCAAAGAAAGAAAGGAAAGAAGAAAAGGAACATCCAACGTTTGGCATTTTGGTTTTCTCCAGAGATTTTTTTCCCCACAGGCTCCCCCAGAGTTCCTCATGAAACTATATGCGCATTGTAAAGAAATGTATTGGCAAAATTAATCAATACACTGCAGGGTCTCACATTCCCTGCCATCAGACATCCCTGTGCATTGCGACTGTGAGCCCAAGAGCAACTATCTCACAGCTGTGTATACCCAGATATTGCAGCCATCTCTTTGCAAGCAACTCTCACCCTCAAAAGGTGACGATCACAAGGTTGAGGGAACAGCTACCTATGCATATTTATCTAACAAGCATGGAGAAATATTACCCACCCAACAATGGAGCAGGATTTTTTTTGTCCTAAAGACTAGAACACTCCATATGGCCTAGAGACAGGTCTCCCATACATCCCTACTCTATGAAGTTTTGCTCACATTCCTTTCTCCTGTCTGAAGTTCCTTTATAGCTTCCCCAACCCTTTGCCCCTTGTGATTAGGCACCTACCACAGGAGTTTCTTGCAGGTGCTGTGAAACCCAGTACTAAGTCTCAGCTTCTACAGTAGGTTGTTTATGCAGGAAGGCTGAAGCATGCTTCCCAGAGAAGGATAATCCGTGCTATTTCTTCATCAGGCCAGAAAAAAAGAAAGAAAGACTGCATGACTCCTTACCCAATTTAAGAACTTAAAAAAAAATCTCTGTAGAGATCATCCCCCAGCTAAGGCCCCTGAGAAAAGGAGCCGGGGTTGGTACCCTGTTCAGGCAACAGCTATTAGGCTGTTATATTGTGCTTGTCGCATGGGGAAAGAGTCAGCAGTTCTGTGCCTAAACTTACAGATTCCTTCTATGGGATATGCAGAACGTGATACTTCAAGTGTAAAGACTGGAGAGCAATCAAGCTTCCATCCACTGAGCTTTAATGGTGCCAAACCTCACAAAGCAAGCCACATATTAAAACAAGAGGTACAAATTAAGGCTACCCCAAAAGAGCTTTAGCTCCAATGGATCTTAGGAGCAATATTACTGCAAACACCCCACACCTTTCCTTCTATCCCTGCCGCCGCCACCACATGAACAGTGCAATCAAGCCCCCTGAGACCTTTCAATAGCTGTGATGATAGAGCAAGGTGCAGATATCGTGTAAAGCAGTCTAAATGCACAGGAGATGTCATTACGTGACATATGACCACAAGTCTGGCATCCAAAAAAGGATAGATCTGAAACCTATTGAATTACTCAGTTTTTGCACAAACTATAGAAAACAGAGGTGAAGGGTGTTTATATACACAAGGTTGTGAAGAACACAGCAGGAAACATGCAAAACGTTTACAAGGGCGTTATTTGAGTTTTTAAAGAAAAAAAAAACAAAATCTCACATTTTAATGAGGATACTGTAGTTACAAAAAACTAAGCATGCTAGGGTTTAACAAAATACAACATCAACTTTGATTAAATTTCACTGCAGACAAAGGCTGATAATCACACAGGAAGGAAAAAACAGTAAGTGCCAGGGCAAAAATGCAGCTACAATCAGGAGAAAGTGTAGTTCAAGTGTTTTCTGCTGAGGCTACTCAAGTCAAAGAATACATGCTGTCTCCTCAAGCACAGAAAATAGATTCAGCAAAATGTGACCAGAAGCCTCCTAAAATTTTAAAGTCGCATCATTTTACCTTTTCCTTCAAAGATTTGTTTTAAAACTAAGCACACAGAAAAAACTAAGCCTAGAAAGTGATTGGCTGTATGTTCACAGAAATACAATACTCCACGAGGTATGCTAGCAAGGCTGCTCTGAAGACAGTTACAAAGAATCAGAATCACAAAATCAAGTGGTTATCTTACGAAGTTCTAGAAAAATAGAATTCTTTTATATTCAAATGCAAGTTTAAATATTCCCCTTCAGCAGTCTTTCTAGCAAAACCAATTTGGCAGCACAAAAAAGAAAAAAAAGAAAAGAAAAGAAACAAACATAATAAAAATACACATCAGCATCAAAAAGTCAACACAAGGTCAAAGGTGAGAGTTCAAGCATCAGAGAAGCTGAAGAGACAAGGATTTGGACGATGTACTTGAACGCCACATCGACATGCTTTAGGCACAACGATGAACAAACGGCAGGAATCTAGAAAAAAAAACAAACCAGAAAGAAGGAGACCCACTGAGTTACACAGAGCAGTACATCCAAACAGAGAGAGAAAGAGAGTGAGAGTGAGAAAGAGAGGACAAGAATGGGCACTGTACAATGAGACCTCTTGGGGAGGGGAGTTGACAGGGAAGGGCAGCACATGCCAACAACAAACAAGTAAAAGTTCAAGTGCATAAGACACCAAATAAATATCAAAACTACCAGAAACCAGATAGAAGTAGAGGCCTGGGATTTCCTTTTAGACACTAGCTACAGAATGGACTATGGCTTAGTGGCATACAGACAGCTGTGCATTCACCACAGCCCTGAGCCAGTGTTCCTGCTACCTCTGCTTGAGGAAGACAACACAGAACTCCCCCTCTGTTAGATCTTGAATCCATAAAATGTGGTTCCAGGGTGATTTTAAGAGATGGGTTTCACAGGAGGAATCACTGGGGTTGATGGTTGATTATACTTTCTTCTTTCCTATCATGCGACATACATAGGCAGTAGTAGCCTAAGAAATCCATCCTCTGTTTCAGCTATTCTTTAGGAAACAAGGATACTGGCTGTTGGTTTTAGAACCAAAAAATGACATAAGATACATAAATAGAAGTGAAACCCTTATGAAATAGGAAGGAATTAAGACTTTATTGCAAGTCAAGACTTGCCTCAGCTGAGCCCTTTTTATTTAATACCTACAAATAAACGTTTGCAACTTTTTCAATAAATAAATCCTTCTCCCTGACTTTGTGAGGTGGAATTCTGGGCTCTCATAAGTTCTACAGTCACTGTTACCAGTTTGAGTGGAAGGAATTTTGTCTGAGCATCTTGACATTTTCTCAGAATTGATAGAATCTCCAATAAGGGCACAACACAAGAGATGTGATTTGCATGACAAATACATTTAAGCATTTTGTTAATGACATGGAAAACTGTCTGAGGCAGCATGTGATTACTGGAAAAAGCAGGCTTCTTAGGTTTACCTAACTTTTATTCCAATTATAATTAAAGGCATATAATATTCTGATTAAAAACATATGGTTGCATTTCATTTCAGTGTTAAAAAGTTTATTTTTCTATTTGTGTGCATGAATTCCCAAATGAAAACTGAGCTTCTGTTTACAAGTGCTAAGCTATTCTACTGTCTTAGATTTTTGATCTTAACATGTACAACAAGCAGAATCTGAAAAGTAGATTCTGTCTCTCCCCGCCCCCAAGGACACACTCACAAGGCTGAAGGATATACATATATTTACTCAAGTTAAAATGTTACAGAGGAAATGCAGTGTTTTGTGAGGCAAATTCATCAGCAGTTGTTGAGAGCCTTTTTTATTACAAGAATAAGGCTTTTTTGGGGAGGGTGCTGATATGCCACAGGAATGCCAAAGTCTGCCCAAAATACTTTTCAGTTCAACGTTTCTTCTTTTATTGATTCCAGATTTGTCTCTGCATGTTACCAGACACTCAATTTATTCTGAGAACTTGTTTTAATCTAAAATACATCTATGGTTGTTTTAGGTTAAACACAACTTAAGTTGATACATAGCAGCCTGCATTTCTTAATAAAGAACAACTAAAATTGGTTGTGCTTTCCAATTTGATTCCTTTGTCAAATTGAATCAAACATAGATAATAATCTGGTGTCCTACAGAGAGATAGGCCACAAGGTAACATTCAGGGTTTTATGTCAAAGGATCTGTTCAAACTTGGAAAGGAAAAAGGATGGAGGAAATTAAAAACTATGCAGAACCACCCACAACGTGACAGATAGGCCCTAATCCTAAAAGTGGAAAGCTGAATTTGTGTGTGTGATTTCCTTGCCAATAGAGAACCTACTCCAGAGACTTAGTTTTATTACTTGTTTTGAAAAGTATGAATGGGCAGATCAGAATTAAACTGAGGGAGGGGAGAGGCATGTGGGGTTAATGTCCTCTAGTTAAAAGTAATTCAGAGCACCAGCATGGAAGGTGCAGCAATTTTGCCAAGACACACCAGAGTCCTGATTTCTGGAATTTAACCTGGAAAGCTTACTTTGGCAATTCTCATGTGGGATGAGAGCACTTGCATAAATCAGATTACAAAACCATCTATACCCACTTGCTGTCATGTTAATTTAACAGGAGGTGATTTGCCTCACAGTTTCCATGATGAGAGCATATATACTGTTTAGGAATATTATAGACACTAAATAAAAGGGCGACCAAACAGGTAATTCACAGAAAACTAACTTGGGTAGTCAAAAGAAAAAGAAAAATGTAACTGAGGGAGCAGGGGAGAGGAAGTACTGGGAGAAGTGACTATAGAGAAACTTGAGCACAGCTTTCCCTCTCCACTAGTTCACAGCATTAATTCTTTTCCTACTTAGCAGCTTTTCCAACTGCAGACAGGTCACTGAAAGTCAGTAGTTTCACTCATGCACATTGCTGTATGTATGTGTAACACAATCACATTCAGGATTATGCAAAACCCTGTTTTTTCCAGTGAAATAATTTAGATAATAAATATTCTCCACCCTGGAGCAGTATAAAACTTCTATAAAAATAGAAACAACATTCTTGGTTATATCAGGTTGCAAATGGAGCAGCTGCTCCCAACCATGACCCCCCCGAAAAGTATATTTATTTATTTTTTAAAAAAATCCCATGACAACTCTGGAAGCCTCAACACTCCAATTCTCCCCCCAACTCAGAATATCAGGACACAACTTTTCCTAGTGCACAAAATTCAAATGTATACAGTTCACCTAAATGTATGCATATGCTTCTGAATAGACCCAAATACTGAACACAGAAGGGTACCATATGCCAGCATAAATGGGAAATTTGGCAATCTGACCATTCAACGTTTTTGCCACCATTCTATGTGCTTTATAATACTGACAGTTTGCATCAACAATACTTCCAAATTCACGAGAAAAATATTACTTGAACCTGAGAAGGAAGGCCCAATACATCTTATACTTCTGAGGTTTGATACACCAGGGGACCCAGTCCCTGGTTATGTTTGATTTCCAAGTTTCTGGCACATTCTTAAATGGCATTTCAGGCTCAACAAGCCTTGTGGCTCTTCCTGACAGAGTGAACTGAAAGCCTTTAAAAAAAAAACAAGAAAAAAACTGCTCCCTGCTCCCCTAAACACATGATTCCCAAACACAAAATTTGTGGGTTGACTGGGGTGCTGTGAAAAAAAACATTGTAATCAAATGGGGCCAAAGAGACGAATAAACTGAGGACACAGGAATGCAGTGAATCTATATATAACACCGTTCATTTCCTCACAGGTAGAGGTGGCTTTTTGTAGCTTTAGAGCTAACTTCTACACTGACTTCTTGCCATGGCTGAGGCCAGAATGTCAAAGTTCCCTTTAGTCCCATGTCATCAGTGTGTACAAAAAAACCAAAACCACCCTTTAACATTTTGGCAAATTCATACGTGTGGAAAAAATTAAGCGTGTATTAGAAGGGGAAGAATTCTGAATCTGAGTTGTGAGTTAAAATATACTGGGTATAAACAATAGCAGGATCAAGATCCTGTGCAGCAGATTCAGCCCTTTGTGTTTTATATTGGCACATGCACTCAAAGGAAAACTGCAATGTAGCAAAATAGCAACATACGAAAAATCAATCTATATAAGCAAAAAATGTGATCTTTGGGGCAGAATTATTCTGGATGTTCAGCTAAAGAGTGTGCGCAAAAAAGCAGAATGTCAGAAATCAAAGAACCATGAGCTTATTTAGAAGCCATCTGTCAGTTTAGTACTTAGGATTTAAATAGTGCTTTATGAACATTGATTCTAGTAACATCTTTATGTACAAGATGTAAAACTGGGGCAGAAGCCGCAAAGGAAATTCAATCAAGACAAAGAATTTGCAGCAGATCATGAGCAAATCGTGTGACTAAGATGTATACCTCCATTATAAATTGCCTAGTTTCCATTAAACAACAAATACTGGAAAATTGGAAGTATCCAATTTTTAAAAGGTTGTTCTGGCTGGAGTGTAAATGTTTGCTCTAGAAACATAATTGGATCATTTTGTAAGCTGACCACACACTCATAATTACTGCAGTTTTCCTTTAATACATGAATCTGTTCGCCCAATTACTTTTCTCCCACCCTAGTGACTGATTCAGTATAACATTCTCCCGTAAGGCATTAATTAAGTAAAGCTGGGCAAATGAGGATTTGGCAATGTTCCTTGAGGGTCTGTTCACTAACCAGCCACCAAGTGATTTGGATTCAGATTTTCTCCCTCCCTCTTTTCATGAATATAACTTGGGGTCTGGCAATAGGTCTTTTCTCCTTCTTAAGTCTAAGTCATGCAGTGTCAGTTCCAATTGCACCTGGTATCTCCCCATCTCCCCAAGGTGACTGGCATTGGTCCTTCTCAAAACACACTGGTTACAAACACAGCAAACTTAAAAAAAATAATAATCAGCAATATGGCACCTAAACTCCAAAGTAAAACACTGGAAACAGAATCACAAACTCGTCCTCCATCCGAAGAATTCTCAGTAGAGGCTGCAGCCGAGTCTTCAGGGGAAGATGTGCCAGTTAGAATGACATCAATCAGCTTCTGTGACTGTAAAAATACAGCCTTAAAGAGTTTTTGAATCACCAGGCGCACTCCTCCCCAACTTACCAGAAGATCCTTCTCACTCCAGTTCCAGAGGGGAGGGGCGCTCAGTATGGCTTGCTGTCATTCTTAGAGCGCTTGAGCTGTACTTTCAGTCGCTTCATGCCAATTTGAAATCCATTCATTGACTGGATGGCAGCCTGTGCAGAGACTGGATTGTCATAACTTACAAAACCTAAGAAAAGGAAAACATACATTTAAAACATTTATGGTCAGAGTGGAGTGGGAATAACGTATTCCGTTTTTGAATATTGACATCATCATCTGTGCTTGCATTGGTACTGCAACCATGAAGTGTATGAACTGTTCATAGGTTTATATTTAGAGAATATAAGACGGCTATGATTTTTTTAAATAAAAAAAATCACAAGTGAAGCCAGTTTCCTTATGACTCAAACGAAAAAGTACTCAGGTGCTTTTCTGAGCTATTGTAAATGACTTCTTACATAACAATGATATTTCAAGTGTAAGTGTAAGTTGCAGAGTTTGAAGCTCTGCTCCAGCTGCTTCTAAACATTAAGTTCAGTACGGTATTTATTAGCCCAGTACAGACAGGGATTGTGACCACCAGACAGGGTGCTGTGTTAAGAAGAGCTGAGATGACTAGTGGCAGACAGCTGGTAAAACGTTAAGTGTTAGTGAGTATAAATAGGGAAATGGCTGAATTCAGTACAATGCTGAAGGCTACAACCATGTAGTGTGTTTGGAGATTGAACAAATAGGCATTTTAATCACCAAATTGCAGAGCATAGGAGGATTCTGTCAAGTTCCCTTTAAAATTCTGTTCCCAGGAAGGCAAAACACATCAGCACTAAATATACCTGCCTGCAATTATATACCCAGTTAAATACATGCAAGTACCACCAATGTCAATGGGAATTGCATAGAACTGAGTAAGTAGTCAGGACTCAAAGCCACAAGACTATAAGATAATGTTAAGCAAGGCCAATAGTGCACTGCAATAGAAAACTAACAGTTTATTACGTAGTGAGGTGTGAGTGTGAGTGAGATATGGTGGTAGTGTCTATTTTCTCTTTTGGAAGCAGCCCCTGGTGCCTCCTGGAGTGCCATTCTCAAAGGCCTCTGACAGACTACTGTGGGATGGAAGGAACTGAAAAGCTCCGTGAAAACATAGAACACCATATGCTGATCCAAAAGGGTTTCATAAACCTTGTTTTGCTACCTACCTAGGTCTGGAAAAATCTAGGAATTGTGTTGAAAATGCCAAAAAGAGGACCTGTCTGATAGCACAGAAATTCTAGTATTAAGAAGGTAATTGAAAGGGTAACTAGGATAAAGTTTTGATGTCATACTAAACATGTACCAGTTATTAACTGTTCTTTTCATGTTTACTTCTGCTAGAATAAGTTATGTTACATACCGGAGGACATCACCGGCCTCCACAATGAATCTACACATAAGCCACTGTGTCAAAACAATCTACATTAGAACAGAAGGGGGGAGGCAATGATGTGATAGGTTGGTTCAAAATTGGCAGAACAAGACTCTTACATCTACAAAAGGTGTTTCATGTGTTTGAAATAAGTTAAACACATGAAGAAATATTGGGGTGGGTTGTCAAGCATAGGTCAGGCCAAGCTTTATGGTTCGTGGGCTGCATACCAACTGGTGAGTAAAGATATCAATGAACTGGTGAATATCAAGTTATCAAAGAGGTTTCATCAGATATTACTTCATGAAGGGGCAAAATCCTACAATGTAGCAAAACAAATCTTTATGGTCTGAATCTCATTAAGCTAGGTATCGAGAGATACAAGTAGTTCATGTTATTCTATCATGCTCACACAGCAGTGAAGAGCTAGGCACACAAAAGTTGATTTTATATTATTTTATCTTAAGGAAAGGAATTAAGAACATTTATGCAAAATATACCCAACATACCAAAACATTTGCTCAGATTAGTCTGCTTGTCAATGAAAACCTTGGCGGAGACAACATTCCCAAAAGGCATGAACATCTGCAGCAAATCTTGGTCCCCAAACTCCTGGGGGAGGTGGTAGATGAACAGATTGGCTCCCTCTGGACCTTGAAAATATCCATTTAGAGAAAAATTCAAAGAAAGCACAACTCTTTGGCTATTAATATTGAAGCAGAGATCAAAACCCATTCAATTCTCAAGAGCTAGGGATAGTTCCAGAGTACTAAGAGTCATTCAACTCAAACTTGGCTCTGTCAGTGAAAAATCTGTCCACTTCCTGCCAAAAAGCTGCAGCTTTTAAAAGTATGTCTTTTCAGTCTTAGTTTCTAAATCATGTCTTCAGCAGGTAGGGGGAAAAAATCTCACAACTTCATACAAATGTGAAATGAATCTTTACAGCTAATTATGTGGGCACAAAACTAGCTTCCAAGTTCCTACACCTTCCTTTCAAAGCCAGTCATCAATGATGCATTTACCATGAGCACACCAATATGCTCTCTACATTTTCAATAAATTCAGTGTCCTACCACCTTACTAGACTGTTGTACAGACTGAAGTTATTGTGTATGAAATGCACTGCTTGAAATATAAAAACTATTCCCTACTTTCCCAGGAATCTAGAACTGTTAAAGATTCTAAAAGAAGGGATAAAAACAAAAATTATGAAGGGTTTCAAAATTAAATGCACCTGTTAGCCCAGTGAAAGGAATATGTATGTATGTATGTATGTATGTATGTATAGAAAGAGAGAGTGTGTGTGTACCTGGATGTGTAACAATAGTCAAAGGCTAGTAGAAACAGTCTATGTACATTAGCCATTTGAGGCCAGGGAGCCAAAATATTTGATATTTTAACATAATGTTTGTCTGTGGTTTCTATTGTTTCTCTCTCTTGCAAAAGTACAGGACTCTAGCTCCCACAGGACCAACCTTCCCGCCACTGTCTTTCACCTACCTTCCTTTTGACTTCCAGCTGCACCAATACTCTGCTGCGTTAACAGACTCTGGTTGTAAAGTGTGGGCAAAGCTGCAGCGGCATATTGCTGGATCCCAGAGTAAGCCTGAGTTAGGGCCTCCATAGTGCTCCCTGTGCCATTTGAGAGACCACCACTGCCTAGTCCACCGTTTAAGGCTGCCATTCCTAAGCAGAAAATTTGAATAAATATCAGTGATTGATTTGTCAACCAGTTTTAAAATCATGTTATTATTAAGGGAAGCTGAGAGGCAACCGGAACAAAGGGCTCATTCTTTTCTTCATGCTAAACATACCTGCTAAAGAGCCAACGTTGAGGCCTGCAGTAGCCCCTGCCAGTGTTTGTAGTGCTCCAAGAGAAGCCATTGGGTTAACAGAGGAGCTGCTATTGGAACTGGGTGATGATCCTGCTATTAAAATGAAAGCATTAGACACCAATAGCTGCTTCCAACACAATCACATCTTACTACTTTCTCCAAAATGTTCATTAAAAAATGTTGCATTGAAGGTTTCAGTAATTTATACCAAGGATAGTTAAAATACCAAAACTTAAAATTCCCCAATTGTGTACAGCAGTGTATTTTGATACAAAATGGAAGCCCTGGAATCTGACCAGCTGTAAACTCATATGACCTCAGAAAATTCAGATTTAATCATGTTTTACTTTATCGTATGGAACTCTGAGCATATTAGTACATGTTAATCTTGGGGGTGCAAACCTCAAAGCCTGTTTCACTGGTAACACTAAGGCAGGCAGGGGTCCACAAATGTTGGCATAGTTTACAAGCCAGCTATTATTTGAGGTCATCAACAATTTTCTCCTCAGAATCTCTGAAATGAACAGATGCCTTGAGAGATGGAGTCTCTCTCATTTGTATGGTGTATGGAGAAAATAAAAAACCAGCAGGACTGCTGAGAAGGGACCTTTGTTGTTTGGTAACCTGCTTGAAAACCACAGTAGAAATGAGACCTCTGGGTAGGGACCTGCACAGTATTGGGTGCCTTGCTCAACAGAGGCTGGGCATACTTGCCCTGATCAACTGGCAGCTACACATGTTGATGCATGCACAATGGAAGCTGATCTGACATGAATTTGTACCAGGCTGCATTACTGACATTTGAGTTCTACTACCTCAGAACAGCTGACTGCTCAGTAGTTGATCATGATATACCCAATCAGTTCCCAAGTACTCCCCCTTTCCTACACTCTAGCACAGAGGTGGGGGATGTCTGGTACAGGACCAATGTGGCCGTCCAGGCCTCTCTATCAGGCTGTTAGGGCTCTTCACAGGTCACAGACCTTCAAAGCCTTGCTCCACACCCTCCTCTAGTTCTTCTTGCCTAGCTGGAATGTGTCCTTAAACTGTAATAATACCTCTTGCTTGACTGGATGGAGAGATGCATGTGTCGAAACATCTGACCTTTTGCGTGACTGGACTGTAGCCTACTGTACAAAGATAAAGAGTCACATCCATTATCCCACTCATCACTGGTATGCAGGCCCCAGAAGGCTGCCCATGAGAGAATGTGACCCTCAGGTTGAAAACCGTTTCCCACTCCTACTCTGGCATCAGGCTTGCTAGATAACTGAGACCACTTTAGTTTCCATTCTCTCTCATGAAGTCCTTGAATGAAATCCCTTAATTTCCTTCAAAGTCACCATTCATTTCCATGTATCAAAGTACAGCACTGCACTTAGGAAATGCCAATATGTGGCCTAATGTGCCTACATCTGTGATCAGAATGCAAATTATCTTCTCCCAACTAATTATGATATGCAACCCTTCTCTCAATTCCACTTGACCCTGCAATAATCTAAAGCAAGCTGAAAATTGGAGAATCAGAACACAGGAGAACACCTTCTTGTGTGGCTTCGATGTTTGAGGACTACTTCACATATTTAGCAGAAATGCATTTTATTTACAGATGCAACATATACCCACTTCTATCACATATGCTGAAGGCACCTACACTGATTTGTTTCATGTTGTGTAAACAGCAGAAAGGTGCTTTGGGGAGGCAGAACTAATCAAGTCTCCCCACAAAAAAGCTTATGATTTAATGAGTAGCTGGCTCATTGTGGTGTGGCCTTAAGATATGCAAAACTGTATTATATCAAGACATGGCTCTCTTACCTGAACTGGTGAGCACACTTAGAGGGCTGTTAGAAGAATTGAGTGCAGTGGTACCACTTGGCGTGCTCTGAGCTGCGCTGGCTGCAGCTGCTAATGCAGCTAGGTTCTGTAACTGCATTGCATTCAATCCTGCAACACATCAATGAATAGTGTTTCTGTTCTGGTACCACTAAGCACTAAATCACTGGTGAACCCAGCAGCCTATTTCTCCAACAGCATTCAGAAGTTGCTTTATGGAGGAGAGTGAAGCCTAACATTCTCAAGCACCACAAATTCCTGATGCAAGATTTTTTTTAAAAAACTAATATTCTCACCTACAGGGCAACAACGTAAGGAGAGCCTGCTGGATCAGGCCAATGACCATTTCATCCAGCATCCTGTTCTCACAGTGGCCAACCAGGTGACTGTGAGTAACCTGCAAGCAGAACCCGAGCGCAAACACACTTTCCTCTCATGCAATTTCCAGCAACTGGAATTCAGTATACTGCTTCTGACCATGAAGGCAGAATACAGCCATCATGGCTAGTAGTCATTGAAAGCCCTATCTTGCATGAATCTGTCTAATCCTCTTTTATAGTCATCCAAGTTGGCGGCCATTACGACTTCCTGTGGGAGTGAGTTACATATTTTAACTATGTGCTGAGTAACAAAGTACTTTCTTTTATCTGTCCTGAATCTTCCAACATTCATAGCAAAGGCAAAGGTCAGACAAAAGCAGACTTTTGCAGTTAGTAAAATGATAAGGAAATGCACTAAAAAGTGTGGGATTAATGGGAAGATATTTCACCACTCTGCAAGCAACTCAAGATGAATGCAGGATGAATGTTCATTGACATAAAAACTCATCACAAATAAATCAGAATGAATGATCAATGAAGTCTAGACATTGTCTAACATCTGCGTAAGCCTGGTGCAAGCAAATCGGGATGAATTGTGGGCACTACAATTTAAGGATACTGACAGGCTAGAACATGTGCAGAGGGCAACCAAGATGATAAAGGGTCTGGAAATCAAGCATTATGAGGGCACTGGGAATGTTTAACCTGATAAAGAGGAGACTGTGAGAAGATATGATAGCCATCTTCAAATATCTAATGGCAGGTTACATGGAAGATAGAACAAGCTTATTTTCTCCTGCTACGGAGGTTAGGAACTGAACCAATGGATTCAATTGACAAGAAAGAAAATTTCACCTAAACACCAGGAAAAACTTTCTGACGGTAAGAGCTATTCTACAGTAGGACAGACTCTCACAAGAGGTGGTGGACTCTTTTTCCTTGGAAGTTTTTAAGCAGCAGTTGGATGACCATCTGTACATATATGATCTAGTTAAGATTCCTGCATTGCGAGGGGTTGGACTAGATGACCCTCGATGCTCCTTTCACCCCCCAGGGACTTAACCTAAATGGTGCAGGAGTTCTTGATCATGCTGTCCTACATTTCCCAGTTACAACTGCCAATGACTTGAGATCCCTTTGAATGCAGCACGTTAAAGAGGAACTCTGTAGTATCTCGTCTGGAAAAAGCAGAACTCAAATTATTCTGATTCATAGAATTGCAGAGTTGGAAGGGATCCTAAGGGTCATCTAGTCCAACCTCCTGCAATACAGTAATCACAACTAAAGCTACAACTAAACCAAGACACCTACATTAATTTGTTTCATATTGTGTATACATTCAATGCTGACCACACAGTTGTATGTTCTTCCCCTTATTCACTGTATTGACATTAACCTGTCATCCCACCTCTAATTCAGTTTTCTGGTGCTTTATTTTTCTGTGAATATTCTTAATTTTATAGGTTCATTAGTAACAATGAATTGATGCCATTTTCTATTTTTTAAAGCTATATTTATGAAATACAAGTAAAAACAAATTAAGTTACTCTAGAAAATTTTCTATTGCAAACTCAATCCCCCCTCCCAAATATAAAATAAAAAATTCCAATTGATTCCCCCCCCCCAGAAAATCCACACTACTGTGCTAGACATATGTAGATTCTAAAATTAAAGAAGCACAGCTTGAAATTCACTGTATAAAGTGAAGCAATATTTTTCCTATTATTAAAATCCCTAGAAAGAATGAAGAGGCACTGGAGAGAGAAGAGTAAAAATTCAACTCCGGACTCTTCTCTGTCATAAGCAACTAATAGCTATCTTCACTGATATTAGTATATCATACCACACTTTCTTAACAGCTTTCTCATGATTCTTTTTCAATCTGACATTGAACCTACTTTCAGATTCCAAGGGGCAAGGGAAGAAAACACTCACCTCCCATTGGGTGGAGGCTGCCCAGTGTGTTCAGATTTCCAGAGGAGGCAGCTGCTGTCTGCTGAAGGAGCTGTAAATAAAGCTAGACATTACACCAAAAACAGAACAAGAGTGAGAATGAGGGCTGGCTCCACTTCTGGGAGACACCGCACTACACCACAGCCAGAGCGCCGTCCTAAGTGGAATAGCCACTGTTCAAACATGACCATATCAAGCAACACACAAAGCAATGGCATTCCCAAATACCATTAAAAGGGTGAAATCTCACTGCCCACACAACTGCATGCAAAATGTTCTCTCTCAATTCATGGCTAGTGGGTCACTGATTGTGTAATTGCAAAAATGCCTCACACCACAGAAAACACTACACACATACTAAACACAGAAAATAAAGGATCCTTTCTGTATTTATGCCAAATGAAAACCTTGTGACAGATCCCTCCTCACCAACCTGAGCATATGAATGCTGTTAAATTATGGCAACTTAATTAACTACACTCACCAACTTGCCCATGAAACACTGAGTTTTGCAACAGAACATCAGCACAAGGATTCTTCTGCTACAAGTAATTATTGTGGATAAACCGAATGATTTTGCACAGAAACTGCCAGGGAAACTCACTGCTAAGTACTGGGGTCCAAGTGTGTTCAGTCCAGCCAAGTTTCCCCAAACTGATGCAGCACTGATTTGTTGCATCTGCTGCTGGAGCTGCTGTGCAATTCGCTTCTGTTCTTTATCCTTTTGGGTATCTGCAAATTTCACTACGATGGGAGAAGAGCATCCCTGCAATATCAATTCACATAATTAAACTTTATACATTACCTCCAAATGCCACAAATAACTCTGATCATTTAGAAAAAAACACACCAATCTTATTAAAGCAATCTCCTAGCTTCCAGAGTTCCAGCCCAGTTTCCCCATGTTTTAAAGTTAATGTATCTTATCTAATTTCTCATAAAATTGGAGATATGTGTGGGCATGCCAGCAGTGGGGGTTCAAACCAAGAAACAATACCGCAACACTTTGAAAACTTCAAAGTTGTAGAAATCTGGCATTGCTGCACATACAGAACCTTCTGCTCTTTCCAACCGTTAAGGCCTGTGAATGCTCAATGCAAACTATCTCGGTTACTCTAAATAACGTTTCTTACCTCCATGGTCTGTGCTTGGTGCATTGCTTTGATTGCTGTTTGTGCCATAGCTCTTGTTGTAAAAGTCACAAAAGCACAACCTGGGAAGATAATAGGATCAAATTCACTTGCTAAGTTTACACAAACCTTTTACAAAAAAAAGCGCAGGTGGACCTTCTGCTGACTTCAAAGATTTAAAATGCTTTCCAGTAAGATACTTTGGGTGTGAGAGATCTCTAAAACAATCAACAGTTTCATACCAGCTCCTCATGCTTACCTCGACTTAGGCCATCAGGACCCCGTAGAATTCTGCATTCTTCAATCTGCCCAAAGGAGGAAAACATCATTCTGATATCATTTTCATTGCACTTCTTTGATATCATCCCAATGAACAGTTTTCTGTCTTCCACAGCTAAGAGAAGAACAAAAAGGGAAGTCACTTATCTGCCCTGACTAAAGAAGTAAGCAAAATTATATAAATAGATTTCTTCAGAGTTTATCTACAAGCACACCCTCACCGTATGCACCCAAAATTTTCTCCAGCTGGTCCCCCAAGCCCTTGGAAGCAGATCTTGAGGGGGCAGGGGGGCTGTAGGGGAAAGGAAGTCAAGTTCTGTTCTGTAGTGTAACTCCACTAGCAGAACAGGAGCACTGGATACTGTCACTTAGATTAAGAACTGATTACATAGAGAGATCTTCTCATTGTACAGTGCTACTTGGCATATTTTTGTTGGCAATATTAGTAAACTGTTCCAGTACACAAAAATGTAAAACCATATTTAAAATTTAAACAATGAATTTCAACCATGAACAACTTGTTCATTCTCGAACAAGCTGATAGACAAATGAGCACATATTTGTATTTTATAGAATTATATAATTTGTAACAAAGAATGTATTACACATCAATAAACCACAGAAAATGAAAAGCTTAAGTAGTCTACAGTGCAAAAAACACTGACCAGCTTTTATTACTAAGAAATTGATCATCCTTTTAATATAAATATAAGACAGTGATTTCTCCTTTAATATAGGTGGATTTTACAAGGTAATTTCCAGTATGAAACAAGCTTGCAAGCCTGAATACAATGCTCCATTTTAAAAAAAATCTTCATATGATGTAAGACAATAATCTTCTTTCAGAACAGAAGGGTTTACAGTAAGAGAAAAGAAAGTTGTGTATATAGAGCAGCCTTGTAATTCTAGATGCAAAACTATATGCCAGAGATTATCTTCATTCACTAGGCAGCACAGATAACAAAATCATTCCGAGAAAGCAAATATATTGCTTTCCCCCTTTTCTTTTAGGACCACAATGAAGCCTTTGCAATGAATATGTTTTTTAGAACTTGAAGCTGAACCTGTAGAAGTATTATTAGCATTTCCTCAACCAAGGGAGAGGGATCAGCTTCTTTCACTTCTTAAGTGCAAAGCAAAAGGCACTGCACAAAGGCAGTAGTAATATAGGATGCTTTAGTAACTTGGATGCTTTTTTCTAAGTCAAAATCAATGAACTTTCCATATAACAGACTGTTATTAATTTGAAAAAAGCCTGTTTTACATACACTTACCATTATTCTTTTCACTGTCGGCTGGCTTCATTTGGATGGGATGGTGCATCTGTAACACAGGTAAAGCAATTAGAATTGGGAGTGGTGCAGAGGTGGAAATCAAGTTTGGGGAGTAAATCATCTCCAGCCACAACTATACATTCCTTTCAAAGCTGTTGTAATCAGGGAACCTATAAATCCATTTTTACAGATACTAATTCAGAGGACAGAGAAGACAGTACAGATGTCTTCCCACTTATGCACAATCAACTCACACGCGGTGCCGGGAAATAATTCAGTAATTCAATTCAAACCGGAAATGGCGGGAGAGAGCTGGAGAGTCCTCATGGAGACTCTCCCCGAATCCTGAAGAGGACGTCAGTGAAGGCAGAGGAAGCACCTGAAATGCAGCAGGGCTTTGTTTATGCTGCTCAGCGTTCCCACCTAACAGCTGATGTGCAGAATAGCTCAACAGCAGCTACCCCTTTCCCGTATGTCCTCCTGCCAGCCTAAGAGCTTCAATTCTAGCTGTGGATACATTATTTTTGGTACTGACTGAAGAGAGAGCAGCAGAGAAGGTGTTTAGAGGGTGTTTAGAGGGTACTCCCCACTTTACGTTTTTTCACTTGTGCACGTGGGGGCCCAGAATGTAACCCCCATGTAGGTGAGGAGTCGCCTGTATTTATATCAGTCAAGCCAAGGGACTCCACATACCCCATCCCAGAAAAGATGGCATCCTGAGTGTGGATTCATGCAGAAATATTGAAAGAGCAGATTAAATAGATGGTGCCTATTGTCTTACCCCTGGGAGAATCTTCATGTTATGAAGAGCATTCTGTGCTTCTAGTGCAGCTTTACGGGTATAAAATGTAACAAAACAGCATCCTGTAATGCAAACAAGTTACATGATGCATAACATATAAAAATCATCCATTCCAGCATATATTATTTGATAGCGGAATGCATTAAGCCAAAAGGTGCCACTAACTGAATTCTGAATCTTTGATGGGTAAGATTCATATCAAAATTAATGTTTCTAATGCCTTCACCATTTAACATACTTCAGCCCCAATTATATAAGTGACTTATGTATGCACAAGACCCAAGGTTGAAGGTATGCAGAACTTGAACTAACAATAAATCAACTATTTGAATAGTTATAGTTAAATATGCAGGAAACTATGATATGTAATGGGAACCATGGAAGGAGAAGGGAAGTCATTGGATGTTTCAAAGTTTGTAAAATGTTTAACTTGATGTGTAGAAAACCCAATAAAAATTACACACAAAAACAGAAATCAACTATTCTTGTATAAAGTAAAGCATAAATGTTTGAGCCCATACAAATATACTTTCAGTTATTTTACTATGGAATGTAAAGTAATACCTAACCACCATATTTTAAAACTGTTGGTGATATCCAACTTAAATCCATTTATTTCAATGGGTGTAAAGGTACTTTTATCTTCAATGGGTGTATGGAGAGTATGACTAAAGTTCCATATTACCCTGTGTGGAGATGACTTCATGTATTAACCTTCATGCTTGAAGAATATAAATAAGTTAGGCCTTATCTAACATATAGCAGAATAAGATGATAAGATGTACTGTGCAGGAGAATCACATTTTTGAACAGCTTGCCATTGGGGGGGGGGAATCACAAGGTGTGCTACAAGTAGAAAGTTGGTACTACAGGGTCCTGAATACAATAGTATCTTTTCCCAATTTGCAGGGAGCTTTTTTTAGTGAGAGAGCAAAAGTGTCCCCTTTATCTGCATCTTGAAGCAACATCCTTCACTATGAACATTTGGATTTTAAGGTCTCATTCTATTGCATGACACTTTAATTTTCAGAATTCACAATATAACAGATAACCCCCCCCCCCCCTTTTTACTATTGCAAGTTATCTGCTCATGGTTGCACCTTATTCTCACTCATCAGATGCTTCGTAGTAACACTAAGAGTAAACCTTTCCCTACAATCTTACCTCCTGGCCCAGTCACTAGTTCAAGGCAGAAGTAGATGAGGGGTCAGGAGCTTACACCTCAGGAGCTTACACCTTTTGTGGCAACGTCCTAAAACTCTTGAGAGCCTTGTTTCACACTTTGAGACTGAATTGCACAGGTCAAAAGACAGATCAATCTTGTAGAAAATTTTTCAATGGACATCAAGTGGACACTCCTTGCTTGTGAATCTTATCAGCAAGACACCCAAATGGAATAACAGTATGTGAATTATGCCTCCAACTTAGGGCTACTTCATACATTTATGTTTTTTTCTGGAGAAAACCTATAAAATAAGCAAACTATGCAGGTACAGCTCAATAATAAAACTGTCAACATGTAGTGACATGCCCAAGTTTGCATCTGCATGTGAAGAACAACAAACATCTAAACTAACCTTCCTACTATCTGCTTTTCTTGCTACCATACCAAATACAGTAATATGAAGATCATGCATGGATTGTGGTATCAAAACAACACAAAGACATGCTTTCTCAGAGTAATAAGTGTCAATAAGACGTATAGTGATTTTGGATCAAAACCTCCAGTAAAAAGAAAAGAGAGAACTCTCACCTTTGCTCTGAGGAGGATTTTGGCTCCTGTCCCGCAGGACATTTATTTCATAGACAGCACCATACTGTTCAAACAGATCTCGCAGATCTTTTTCAGACCAACTCCGTGGGACCTGGCCCACAAACATCTTGATGGCATCAATGTCCGGTTGGTCAGGGTGGTCTAGTGTGCCATTCATTTTCTTTGAGCTGCATGAGTCAATGAGAAACATATGGTAAGTGTTCTCCTAGACTCTTTCCCAACCAACCCTTCTTCAAATGTATTAGAAAGATAATAATTAAAACTCAAAGTGTTGCTTATCTGAGATATTCAGAGAACATATTCTGTCCACTGAAAACCAGGCACGTGGTAGGAAGAGAGAAGAGACACTTGATTGCCTTCAGATGTCTCAGATGAATTTGCCGTTTTTTGTCCCAGAAACGTTAGCATCTTAGAAATAGAATGTATTATAGTCTTGTATAAAGGGTAAATAATCATTTATTGAAAAAGGAAAACTGAGCTAAAAGTTGGTGTACTTAAAACTAGTGAATTTAGTAGTAAGTATAAAGATAAAAAAATTCATCACTCCCTCTAATAGCAAACTAAAGTGCTGGGTGTCAACAAAAATGGGACCCAAAACGGCCTCTGAGAAACAAAAGGGAGGTGTCAACCTGCCTGGGAGAACCCAATGTTTGCAGACATATAGAACTTTTAAAAATTCCTGAATGGGAATCCTAAAAATAGACCAATGGTTTGGTTTGGGTATAATACTCTGCATGGAAGAAAAGACCAGCTGAAACTCTGAAAAGCACTCATATTGAGAAGTGATGACACACTGCAACGTTTTGCTGCAGGTGCCACATATATATACTAATACCAAACTCAGCATCATCCTTACTTAGGATTCCTCACTTAGGATCACCGAGTTTACTATTTGCACATTCTTGAACTATGTATGTATACTTTGGCAATTCAATGGACTGAGCAGACATCTAGGAGCAATGATAGGTGAAGATCAATTCAGCATCAGTTAGAAAAAAGGAAGATGGGGAACAGATATGCCTCTATGGCAGAGGTGGGGAGCCAGGAAGAGGTTTTTGCAGACAATGCTCACCCATCAGCTGCTGGCAAAGATTAAGACCCTTTGTTCTTTGAAGAGAGGCAGAGAGCGGCTTGGCCAACTGCTCTCTGAAGCACCTCCACCCTCATTTTAACACTGCTCCAGCAAGGGTTCTCCACCAGTCAGTCATGTGATGTCATCTAATGAGTTGATACTAAATCCTGTTGCCTAGGCAGCAGGATCCTGTTCCCTACAGACAGCAGAGTGGCACAGCCAATGCAGGATAAAATCCTGTCCTCCTGCTTATCAACGGATGTTGGTAAGATGGGCGGGCAGGCATGGTTTGGGGTAAACAGCCTCATGAGCCAAACTGGACCAGCAGCAAGCCAAACTTGGTCTGCTAAGCAGAAGTTGCCTGCCCCTGCACTATGAGGTCACATTCAAACTTGTTTCACCTTTCAAGCTTAAAGGCAGCATATTTTGGGGGGACGAGAAGAAAACAGCAACATCCATTCACTGCACTGCACCACTCAGATTTGTTGCTAGATGAGTAGCTTCCTTCCTGCTCCCCTAGCCCCAAACCTCAGTAGTCAGCACTTTAGGGTAATTGTGCTACAATGGTAGATTGCTGAGTTTCAGGTTTAAATGAGCAGGGCATTGTACAAAGGAATTTGAATTTCCCATTTGATCATTCCACTTATAGGCATTCAGTATCTTCCTATTTAAACCAGTATTTCATAAGCCACAGGCATTGTGACATGTTTTTTTTTCAAAACTGAACAAGAAGTCAAGAAAAACAGCAACCTTGCTTTAATATCAAAATGAACAGATTCAACCTAGTAATTTAACTGTCATCATCAAAACATTTAATACTTACATTAATTACAAAAATAAATTAACTTATTGTAAAACATTGAATTTTTAATAATAATAATAATAATAATAATAATAATATAGTTATAACTTTTGACCATGTCAAGTAAGATTTCTACTGACTGGAATAATTCACTGAACAGTTCTTGTCTTTTTACTTTTACCATAGAATGCCAGGGCCAGTGTACAGTTGCAAAATTTAAAATAACAAAACCCACAGTGGCGTTCTTAGCTTTACTGGATCACAGTCAAACAACAGTCAGTCAACTGACTGTCAATCCTATTGATAATCTGTGAATTTGAGACAAAGGAAGAAGCACTATTCAGAATACTGGAACATAGACTGTAAATAATATATTTACTGAGACTTCCAGGTTCTTCCATTCTGTGGAATTTTGTATGAACATATGGACTGCCCCTACTAGATGTTGCTTCCACCATGGACTTATTGTTTAGGAAGTTGAGTTTCAGATCTCAGTGTCAAAGAATTAGGCATCTGGACCACCGGCCACCAAAAACCTGCCAAAGCTTTCCCTTGCCTATGTGGTTTCTCTAGATAAGGACTAAGGAATCTGCAACCCTCCAGCTGTTGCTGGACTACATCTCCCAACATCCCTGACCACTGGCCATGCTGGCTGGTGCTGATGGAAGATGGAGTTCAATGACATCTGAAGAAACACAGATTTTCATACCTACTTTACAGTCTAGCTACAGGGAGGAAAAAGGAGAGTAAGGTTATGGTGAAGGGACAGGAGGTAGACTTGTATTAACATCATACTGCCCATAGGCATACACTGTTCACTCCAACTTCATACAACATACACAGGGCTAATCTTGCAGAATCTGAAAGTCATGCTGCAACAGCAAGAGAGTAACTTTTTGTAGAGTTTTAACTTCAGTTGTTATTTTTGTCACTTTCCTTCTTGTGAACCACGTTAAGTGCCATTATTTTCAAGTGATTATTATCAGGCGATGGCTGACCCATTTATTCATAAACTCTATAAAATGTTTTTAGTTTTACCCAATACTGAAAGTAAGAATTGCCTCCAGGCAACCAGACAGCAAGACTTTACAAAGTGAAAAGCATTTATGTTTCTTTCAGGCTGCTGCTGTTATAGTTTATACAGATTTATCTTTTCCACTGCAAAGTTTTATAAATAGATTTGGGTGGTTTTGTTCTTTTTCTTATTTTATATATGTAACTTATTTTAACCCCTTTCCTATCAAAAATGGTATGATTTTGGTGTTTTATTTTGCTTTTAAAGGGTTTGTGACTGTATGTTTTTTATTTTTTAAAAAAATTCAGCTAATATTTCAGAATAAATTCTTTTTTACTGCTAGTATGTTTTATGGACTTGTATGCTACTCTGCCGTAGATATTGTTGTATGAAAGTATCAGTAAGTGTGGATATGCTTCATTTAACTTGATCAGTGACTCCTCAGGGGACCACACCTTTAAAAGATTTTTTGAGAAAGGGACAGAGAGAGATGAATAAAACCAAATTTGGATTGGGTGTGCAACACGCATTCCCTGTTTGTGGACTGCCTTCAATCCCACTTCTAGGACATCCTCTTATAACTTGATCTGTGTGATCTCACTGCTACCTCGAATGGTTACCCACCATTCCACATCTAAGAGAAGAATAAGAAATATCAGAACAAGGCAGGCCAGTTATTTTTCAAATAAATAAAACTGGATTTTTAATTATGCAGACTTTACGTAATTAAGATGGCATCTTATAGTGATCCAAAATGCCAAACTGAATAATTAAAAACATTTTGAAAATGAATCTTGGAAAAATGAACTTGATTTCCTCATATTAATCCTTGAACTAAAGGAACTAAGGATTTGAGGTAAAAAGATTTGAAGTATTCACCATCAAATAGTTATTTTTTATGTTACAGGTCCGCTTTTCTTTAAAATGCATTTCAAATTCCTCTCTTTCAAGAAAATTAAAACTGCAATAGGTTGTAATAGAGCAATTTATGCAGTTGCCCTAGAAGTGTGAAACTCAGTCCTGAGGGACATGCAAATGTGAATTATCTTTACTGATTATCAAAAAACCAAGGAAGGCTTTTTCAACAGGGCTTTGAAGCCTAAGAGATAATATTATTGCTCTTTCAATATTTTATCTCATTGCTGTGCTGCTCCCTAACATTATATTTACAATGAGTTTGTTTTATGTGCTATTAATTTCTTATTTTTATTTTTAATGTTAGAAATTACCGTAAGCTTCCCAGCATTTTTCAACAGGGAAATATTTGATTTTTTAAAAAATTAATCTGAAGCTGTAAACTCAGTTGAGAGAAAATAACTTAACTTTTTATTCTTAAGAAAAGAGAGAGGGGCTAAGTTCTATAAATCATATCTAAATGATTAATAAAATCAACAGCCCTTATTTTCACATATTGGTTGTGATACGGTACATCAAAGTACTGAAAGTGCAGCTGATACAGATAGCTGATTCTCAAAAGGCTTAAGCATCAGGATTTCTGGCATCCATAAATTAACAAGTGTAGCCAGTTGTGCAAAACTGGCTGGATTACAGACTCATAGGGTTGTATCCAATGCAAGTACTACTAAGAGTTACGAATGAAACATAAACCAAAGTCATCAATAAACATAACTAATTTAGGTTCATTAATTTCAAAGGGTCTACTCCAAGTATAATTAATTGGATACAACCCCCAAACAACATGTTATGGATGTAGGTATAAACAGGTGTGTCTCCATGCCCTTTTGTAACCAAGTCCAAATAAATGTTACTGAAATAATACTATTTCCCCCCATTTACCCAGACTCCAATGAATACACTACATCAGCACCTAGTGTTGAATTAAGAGTGTTTGTAAGTTCTCTATGTAGTTTGTTCTGTTGTACTCTGAAACACCATGCACACACATGGTGCAACCATCCATGCTAGTCGCTTTCTACTAAGTATGTTAAATTGCTATCCCAGAGCAATGTAGGATATCGAAGGGGCCAGAAGTAGCTCCAATGCAAATGTAATAGGGATCCTTTGGGATTAAAACACACATTTGGGATCTTTCTGGATTAAATCAAGAGAATAGATGTCCCACACTTACCTGAAAACAGTTTATTCCAATGAAGCTAATACCATGACCATTAAATGCCTATGAATGATGCTTTGATAGCTACATGCATCCATACCATATAATTTTGATCAGTAAACTTTACTATTGTGTTTGAAGTATATTAAGGTGTCTGCACATACAAGGAGCAGAAGGTTAACTTAATGTGTAAAACTGCAAATCTAGTATGCTAAAAAAGTACAATAGTTACAAATCAAGCTTTAAAATTTCACAAGAATGTATTTGGCATTCCCTCCTGAACTGCAAGGATGTGCCACATATAGTGCAGAATTTAATTTAGTTGTATCTTAAGGGCTATGTGAACCATAAAGTGTATTTCTCTAAAATTAACTCACCCTGGAACACAATCCTATACTGGATAGAAACTTAACATACTGTCCCCAATTGAGTTCTTGTTCATGGAGTATCAACTCCAAGCATTTTTAGGCTCTCTTCCATAAATTAATTCTAGGGTCTTATATGCCTATTTTGGTTCTTCCCTTAATACAGAACAATAATCAAATCCCCCACCAATTACCTTCAAAAGAACAAATTGAAAGCAATCAGCATTAATGTAGATTAGCTATGAAAACAAAATACTCACATAGGGCTGGCATTCAAGGAGCAATGATCCACCATCATTTCTGGGAGGAAATCCAACTTAAAAGCAGCCATCACTTCTCTGCTTACCACAAACCACTAATGCTAGATCACTGTCCTGTCGAACCAATTGAACACCACCACTTAATTTCTGAGTCTTAACACAGTGATCCACACAAAATAACACTCAAACCACAAGAACACAAGCTTGGGGAGACCAGCAACAGACACCACAAAAACAGGCTGGACTGGGAAAGAAACATGAGGACCAGGATTAAAAAGGGGATGTGACCATGTGAAGAGAGACTCAGCTCAGTACACAATGAAAATGCTGATGCACTGGGCTTGTATTGTGCAATTTTCCCTGGCAAAGCAGTACTGAGTGCACTGTCAGATAAACAGAGTGTCAGATCCATGAAGATAGTTGTGTGCAACAGAGCAGAAAAGAACACAAACTAGCTTCATAGCTTCCAATCAAACTCACTACCACAAAAGTATGAGCCCTTAAATATTTCTTTAGGTAAAATAGTCTTAAACCAAGCATCATTACACTGCTTTCCTGGTTTGAGGTCAACTAATCACATTTTATGAGATGGTGGAAGCTTATTAAATCCTGGCTCAACATATATATAACTGGGCTCAACATGCTTGCTATGTGGGGCTAGGCAAGATTTCTACTTCCTTCAATACCGTAGAACAACATTTCACTTCAGCCTTGAGTATTGCATATAGAACAGGGAGAAATCCCAATTGAACATATTGGTAAAATTCACCTTGTTTTCACTTGGAAAACAAGGTGAACTTTAGAAACTCAAGGCCAAAGAAGTCATTTCTTAATATGCTAGCTACAAGATATGAAAAAATCAATAGCATTTTTCACTGCTATGCACAATTCAGTCTGAAATTCTCACAGTGTTAAACTCTAAAGCCTTGGCATTAAGTTAAAGTCCTTTTTCCTTTTCCAAAATTGCTTTCCCACACATTAGTTAAAACCTTCTTCAGACCCAAGTTTTACCAAGCTGACACACAGTTCTAAAAAAAAAAAAAAAGCTGGGTAAATTATGCATATTAACTTTCCTGCACCTACCATGGAGTGTCCTCTTTCATATGAAGTTCGGGTTCCTTAGTGCCTTCAAGGCTAATTCTGAACTACCGTAGAAATCAACTTTGATACCTGTTGAATGTACCAATCTCCATTTAGTTAACTTGTTTATTTCCTGGCTAGTCTCTATTACTTCTATTGTTTTTACTTGTAAACCAGGTCAGAAGCTAAGTGCCTGGTAATATAATGGCTTATATTTACTGTTTCAACAACCACTTCTGGAGAATGACAGTCATGTTAAAGGCAGTTGTGTGCTCATTGTCCTAAAAAGAAGCAGTAGTGCTCAAACGTACTAGTTATACACAGATGATTAACCGCTTATTGATTTCTTATAATTTACCTCAATAAAAATAAATGAAGATGGGAACACAGAGAACCAAAATGATTAGGAGGTTGAAGCATCTCCCCTGTGGGGAAAGATTAGACTTGGGGCTTTTTACTTTAAAAAATGACAATAAGGGGGGCATGATGGAGGTGTGTAAAGTTAAAGTGTGTAGAGAAAATGGAAATAGATCTTCCTCTCAGAATCCAGTCACCCAATGAAACTGAATAGTGGGATATTCTGGACAGACAAAAGCATTTTTTCTACAGCAGAATTCACTTGCACAAGATGAAGTGATGACCACCAACTCTGATGACTCTAAAAGGAGATTACCGGTAGATAAATTCATGGACGATAAGGCTATCAATCACTATTGGTCACAATAACTATATTATCTCCACTATCAGAGGCAATATGCCTCTGAACATCAGTTGTTGGGAAACACAAGTAGGAAGTGCTGTTATGTGTCATGTTCTGCTTGAGTGTTTTTCACAGACGTCTGGTTGGTTGCTGTGAGAACAGAAAGTTGGATTAGATGGGTTTTTGGTCTGATCCAGCTAGTCTCTTATGTTGTTATGATTATGTAACCCAACTTCTTTAAATCTTCCCCCCCCCCCAACACACTCAATACTCCTCTCTTTTGAGGAGTGTAAATCAGCAACTGAGGTTAAAGACAGAGGATTCTAAACTCAAGAGGGGGGAAGCAGAAGGATGAATTGGTTGTGCTTCTGCCATTACATGCAAAATGGGGGATGACTATAATTAACAGCAGCAAAAGCAGTAAATAAGAGTCCCACTTTGCATGTTACAATAGAAAGCAAGTGTGCTTCTCTGTGATATATGAGCCATCTCTCTGAGACCAAAACTTATAGATCCAGTGATGTCTCCAAAGCCACTTTTCTGACACTGGTTCATGGTAGTCTACAACTTTACAAACTACTCTAGGCATCCTTGGAGCCACAGTAGCTCTGCTGCTTATTAAATTTACTAAACTAAAGGAGGAGGGAATGCAACACTCAGTCCAATATCCTTGGCAGCATAGGAACATGTCTGTCCACAAGAGATAATGGCTTGTTTACGTACAAAAACTAAAGAAGATGGCAACCTGCAATTCAACCAAGTGGGTATGGCTCCATGTGGCAGGTTGTTCGTGTTAAGAGTCCCCCATGAGGTTTGGGCAATGCCAAAGAAATCCTTCTTTCATGCTTTTATAATACACAGCAAGAATGGTCAACTGATAGCTCATGGATCACATCCTGCATTTGCAGCAATTTTATCAAGCCCCCAGTGATTTGACTAAATTTCAAGCACACTAAATGGGCAACAAAATAGCAAATGAGTAGCAAAGGGATATTCATTGCAGCGAAAAATCTTAACTTCACACATACAAATAATTTATTATTATTAATATTATTATTATTATAATAATACAGTAGTACCTCGGGTTACAGACGCTTCAGGTTACAGACTCTGCTAACCCAGAAATAGTACCTCGGGTTAAGAACTTTGCTTCAGGATGAGAACAGAAATCGTGCAGCGGCGCAGCAGGCCCCATTAGCTAAAGTGGTACTTCAGGTTAAGAACAGTTTCAGGTTAAGAACAGACCTCAAGAACAAATTAAGTTCTTAACCTGAGGTACCACTGGAGAGCCAGTGTGGTGTGGTGGTTAAGAGTGGTAGACTCGTCATCTGGGGAACCGGGTTCGCGTCTCCGCTCCTCCACATGCAGCTGCTGGGTGACCTTGGGCTAGTCACACTTCTCTTAAGTCTCTCAGCCCCACTCACCTCACAGAGTGTTTGTTGTGGAGGAGGAAGGGAAAGGAGAATGTTAGCCGCTTTGAGACTCCTTCGGGTAGTGAAAAGCGGGATATGAAATCCAAACTCTTCTTCTTCTTCTTCTACCACTGTACAGTGAGGGGTGTCCAATCTAGCTGTAATTCAGGGCCATCTTTACCCGGGGGTGCAGGGCACCGAATTCTGGGGGGGACGGGGGACCAAATGTATACCTACTGTATACCGGTCCCTCTCGATCGGCGGCAGTGAAAAGCAATGGAGCGAAAATCCCCGCCCCTTCCTCCGTCACTCTGTGGTGTCAAATATTCCTGTGTAAGCTCAACAACTTTGGCTTTCTCCCTCCCCAAAAAAGCTCAACAACTTAAGAGTTTGCCCCCCTAAAAAATTGGGGTTGGCTAAACTAAATTTGGGGGTGCCAGACAGACGGATCTTTGCACCCCAGCGGTGCATATGCTAAAGACAGCCCTGCTTCAATTACTCAAATAATGTAGACAGGGGTCCTTAACTTGTGACCTCCACATGTTGATGGACTTCATACTCCCATCAATCCCAGCCAGCACGGTCAATGGTCAGCAATTACAGATCGACTCCACCTAAATCACTGTGTATGCAACTTCAGTGAGCACAATGGAACTCCCTCTCCCCTTCCTCCCCCTGCACTGCCACCAAATCTGCTCTGAGGCTTGGGGAAAACCCCAAATCAGACTGGGGCTTCACACCAGAGAGAAGAGGGAGTGGAAGTTCTGTTGCACCTGCAGAAGTCGATTGACATGCAAAATGATTTGGCTGGATACAACCCCTATGTAAGTTGTAGCCTTACAACATCTGGACGGCCACAGATTAGTCATCCTAGTACAGAAAATGTGAGCTGACCAATGGTGTCCACCCACTTGCACAACAGAAATCTGCTTATGCCCCTGGACGCCTCCCCCCCAAAAAATATTTTCTGGGGAGTTCCCCAACTCATACCACTAGAACTCAGAGTCAGGTTATGTCACCAATGGATCAAACAACTTTCCACATGGATCAACAACTTATGGAATTCATTACAATGTGGTGATGGTCAATAGCCTAGATTGTTTTTTAAAAGAATTTAAAGTTAACAGAATTCAGCCATGAAAGCCAAGCAGCTTTTTCATAGTCAGAGGAAACATACCTCAAGATGCCAGAGACTAGAAGATTAATAATACAAGAAGGCTGCTTGCAATCTTCCTAGGACTCATTTGGTTTCATAGAATCATAGAGTTGGAAGGTATCCCAAGGGTCAGGGCCGTCTTAAAGGGATCGGCCGCCCTGGTGCGACGATCCCTCGGCACCCCCGGTGGGCCACCTCTCCGCCCACCTCCCTCCCGCGCTGGCCACCCCTCGGGAGGGGGGGGTGGGTGAGCGGGGGATGAGGGGCATGGCGCTGCAAGCCGGCTGCCCTCCGGAGCCCCAGCTCACCAGCGCCACGCCCCTCACCAGCGGGGGGTGAGGGGCGTGGCGCTGGAGCGGGGCTTTGCGCGCCCTTCCCAGCGCTCCAGCTGGGGCTCCGGAGGGCAGCCGGCATGCAACTCACCCGCCCATGGGGGCGGGCGTGGGTTGGGAGGCGGCGCCCGGTATGCCGGTGGGCTCGCGGGGGCACCCCTGGGGGGCCTGGTGCCCTGGTGCACCGCGCCACCCAGCCCCTATGATGAGACGGCCCTGCCAAAGGTCATCTAGTCCAACTCTCTGCGATCATCCGTGACAAATGGCCATCCAAACTCTGCTTTAAAACCTCCAAGGAAGGAGAGTCCACTACCTCCCAAAGGAGTCAGTTCCACTGTCAAACAGCTCTTACCATCATAAAGTTCTTCCTAATGCTTAGTTGGAATCTCCTTTCTTGTAATTTGAATCCAATCACTCAGTCCCTACCTTCTGGAATAGCAGGAAAAAAGCTTGTTCTATCTTCCATGTTTCTAGCAGGGCAGTGCCTATGGCTGGAGAAAGTGGGTCACTCGTAAATTTACTGGAACAAGGAGCTCACATCCCTCAGGACAACTTACCACATGAAGTTTATGCAAAGCTAGAACACTAAGCTCCTCAGATGGAATACAACTGTAATGTAGATAACTGTATCAGTGCAATACCTACTGATAAGTAAATCCCATTGATCTCAAAGAAAACGTACTTCCAGGCAAGTGTGTATAGTATAACAACATAAGACTGCCAGTCACGTAGCAGATTGGCCACACCCAAACAGGACATCTTTATTTGACCTAGTTAAAATTCTCTACAAGTGGTACCTCCGGTTGTTGACGGGATCCATTCCGGAGCTCCGGTTGGATCCCTAGGTTACCGCAACCAGAGAGACCGCTTCTGCACATGCGGCAAAAACCTGGAAATATTCTTCCGGGTTTGCCACTTACGCATCCCAAAGTTTACGTAAGCGGAGGTATGACTGTATTGTTTAAGAGAAATAAAACATTTCAAACTGGGTAAGTAGAAGGCAAATATTTTTATAAACACACACAGAGCACTCTATCTTCATACATACCTTCAACCAGCTGCACTGGGTATGGAGAGTGTTGAAAATAAGTTATGATATTTTTAAGTTTCATGGTTGTGAATGCTTGCATGTTTGTGTGCAAATATTCATGTTATGATTTGTATATAAACAGTTTTTGGTCTGAAGGCCCCAGATGTGATAAACAGCATGTTAATACAAAAAAGTATAAAAGTACTATAGTCACACCTTGAAAGTCAAATGGAATCTGTTGTGGAAGTCTGTTTGACTTCTAAAATGTTCAAAAACCAAAGTGTGGCTTCTGATTGGCTGCAGGAAGCACTTATAGCCAATCGGAAGCCCTGCTAGACGTTCGGCTTCCAAAAAATAGTTCGCAAACCGAAACACTCACTTTCAGGTTTGTGGCATTCGGGAGCCAAAATGTTCGAGATCTAAGCTGTTCGAAAACCAAGGTACGACTGTAAATGCCAAACAATATAAGATCACAATATCAACAAATATCTCCAATCACACAGGATACGTATTTGTGAACTGCAATCTGCTCTCACAAAAGATGCAATTCCCCAGCATTGCATTTCTAACTTGGAAGCCAATACAGTGGTACCTCGACTTACGAAGTTAATCCGTTCCGAAGGCGTGCTCATAAGTCGAAATCTTCGCAAGTCGAAGCCGCCATCTCGGAGCGGAAAAAAATTCATACGTCGAAAAAAGTGCATTAAAATCTTCGTAAGTCGAGGTATCGTGCCGCCGCATTCACTTTGGAAGTCAAAAATTTTGGAAGCGGCGGCCATTTTTTCGCTTCCGGAGGTCATTCGGAAGTCGAAAAATGCGGAAGTCGAGTCGCTCGTAAGTCGAGGTACCCCTGTACATTCATATCCATCCCTCCTGCCTCGCTTGAATCTCTCACTTGGGGGTGTAGGAGCAAGCCCATCCATACCCAACTGCCTTCACCATACACCCAACCCAAAGGGGCAATCTCTTCTTTGGGGCCACACCACTGCAGCTGATTCACAATGAACAGCAGCAATCAGCTAAACAGAACTCTCTCCTGGTCACCAGCTACAGCTATAACAAAGTTTTTGTTCTTCATGGGCAAGGCTTACAGGCTAAACCTTCTGGCTCCTCCAAGAGCCTTCCAGGTAACATGTAACATAGGGGAAAAGATGTGAGGAAAGTAAGTGTACATGCTTGTGAATGTTTGTCTATATACAGAAAGTGGGAAAAGAGCAGCCTTCCCCAACCTGGTGCCCCCATATGTTCTGGACTACACCTATTTAGCCTGCTTTTGACACTTTATGTATATTTTTAGGACACATTTTATTTGTGTAATTTTAAGTTGATTTAAACTGTTTTTAATATTGTGGGAAATCGTGTACAGCGGTACCTCAGTTTACAAACTTAATCAGTTCTGGAAATCTGTTCTTAAACCAAAACCATTCTTAAACCATGGCGCGCTTTCCCTAATGAGGCCTCCCGCCGCCGGTGCGCTTCCACGCTTCAGATTCTGTTCTTGTTGTTCAGTCGTGTCCGACTCTTCGTGACCCCATGGACCAGAGCACATTCATAGACCAAGGTAAAGTTCTCAAACTGGGACACTACTTCCGGTTTTGCAGAGTTTGTAAACCAAATCGTTCTTAAACTGGACTGTTCTTAAACCAAGGTAAAGGTAAAGGGACCCCTGAACTTTAGGTCCTGTGGCGGACGACTCTGGGGTTGCGGCGCTCATCTTACTTTACTGGCCGAGGGAGCCGGTGTACAGCTTCTGGGTCATGTGACCAGCATGACTAAGCCGCTTCTGGCGAAACCAGAGCAGCGCACGGAAACACCGTTTACCTTCCTGCCGGAGCGGTACCTATTTATCTACTTGTACTTTTACATGCTTTTGAACTGCTAGGTTGGCAGGAGCAGGGACCAAGCAACGGGAGCTCACCCCATTCTGGGGATTTGAACTGCCGACCTTCTGATCAGCAAGCCCTAGGCTCAGTGGTTTAGACCACAGCACCACCCGCATCCCTAAACCAAGGTACCACTGTATTAATATTAATGTTGCATTTTAATTCTAGGATCTTAGGATAAAGGGGCCAGGGGATAAGTGTAGTAGTAGTAGCAGTACAGTGATACCCCAGGTTACGTAAGTGATCCGTTCTGGGTCGCAGTATGTAACACGGGCGTGTGTATCACGAACACATGAGGGAAAAAACCCAAAAGCGCGATTTGATCGCTTCTGCACATGCGCGAAGAGGGGTCACGCACGCTCCGGAAACACTCCTGGGTTGCGGGCATTCGTAACTCGAACGTCCGCAAAACAGGAGGCACGTAACCCGGGGTTCCACTGTAGTAGTAATAGAACTCCCATCAACCCTGACCATTGTCCAGTCGAATTTGACTATGGAGTAAAGTGCTCATCTCCACTTTCAGGCCGAGGGAGCCAGCATTTGACCACAGACAGCTTTCCGGGTCATGTAGCCAACATGACTAAACCACTTATGGCACAATGTGACACCATGACGGAAGCCAGAGTGCATGGAAATGTTGTTTACCTTCCGGCCACAGTGATACCTATTTATCTACTCGAGCCAGTATGCTTTTGAACTGCTCATGGATGTTAAATCTCTCTGGTTATCTGGGAGATAATATTGCATCAAAATGAAGCACACCATATTCCTGAGATACCATCACAGGAAACAAGCAGTAAAAATATGTGGTGCAAAACCTTAGAACACAGTGTCCTATGGGGCAGTGCCTTTCATTTTGCACTGGGCTTCAAAAGCAGAAGCAGCACAAGTCTCCCTGGTTTGGTAGCTCCAACCCAAGCACAAATTCACCCCTCCCCCAAGTTCTCTATGTATAATAATGGTCGGTGTGTGTGCCAACTCAAAGTTTATGGGCCCACATTATCAAATAATTACAGAATTTATAATGCCCTCTCATAAATATATTCCTCCCAACCGATGACAGGGTTTTCAAACACGCCTGATGAAAAATATTCATCGTTTCAAAGTTTAAATCTCTGGTATTCTGAGCCAACCTATTCACAGACTAGTTACTTTATCAGCAAGTTGCAGTGGTACCCCATGTTATATACTCGATCAGTTCCGGGTTGCACCACGTAACCCGGGCATACATAACACAAATGAACAAAAAAATAAAAAACAAAAAACCTGAAAGTTTGTGTGTTTTTGTGCTTCTGTGCAGAAC
Source organism: Lacerta agilis (assembly GCF_009819535.1). Taxonomy (NCBI): domain Eukaryota; kingdom Metazoa; phylum Chordata; class Lepidosauria; order Squamata; family Lacertidae; genus Lacerta; species Lacerta agilis. The sequence goes on along the minus strand of NC_046312.1, from coordinate 47,625,515 downwards.
GATTCTGCGCACCCGCGTGCACCCCCGCTCCGTGAAGGACATCCGGGTTGCGGAGGTCCGTAACTCGAACGTACACAACACAGAGCATGCGCAACACGAGGTATGACTGTATATTCCAAGTCCATTAGCACTGCCAGAGACCAACATTTTCATCTTTTGCTTGGGCCGCCAGTTGTACCAAAAATGCATACAAACTAAAAAGTTGGCAAACGCAGAGACTGGAAGCCAGGTTGAAATACAATGTGACACACAAGGCCATCCACTCTGCAAGCTAGTCTGCAGCATTTGTACCAATACAGAAGACATGAAAAACTGTTTTAGCTCAACGTTCTCTTGAGGAGCAAAAAATTCAGCAGTTTTACCCTTACATGGTTGCTAAAAGAAACTAGCCTCTGCTCTGCCCGCTAATATATACATACCCAGTGAGAGTTAATGGAGCTATTTCACATTTAGAAATGTATGTTTAGTGAAGAAAATGTGCAATTTATATAACCAAAAATCTTGATGCCATGAACAGATGCAAGGAAACTTAATTGACATGGGGAAATGTGTTAAACTCACCCACTTTTCAAATGTTAATGGACAAGTGGATACTACAGAAAAATTCTGAACAATGGGACAGACAAGGATCTGCATGCATGCAGACTAGTTATAATTACATTCATAAAAAGACAGAGAGATACAGTACAGACATATTCAGGAGCAAGGTGACAAATAAAGACATAATTTTGACAGCTTGGTCTAGGCATTATGATATTCACTTTCCTGTGAAAAATAAATGGGGGGCAGAAATTAAGGTAACTGTCTTTCTTAGCACATGCATAAATTTAAAAATAAGGTTAGGTTGAACAGCATAAGAAAGTTTTACAGTTTCACAATGGTAAAATTAAGAAATGAGTGGTACTTCGTAATAATAATACTTTTAAAGATACATTATTAGTTCTGGGGCCTGTACAGATACCACAGTTCTGGGCCATTTCTCGGCCTTGCAATGAGATTATCACTGCCATGCAACTCAGAGACAGCCAGCAAGAAAATCACTATGCAGCAAGCCAAGAAGAGGAGCTCAAGCTAGGGAAAAGATGAAGTAGATGGTAGGCATGAAAAATTTGCTGGAAAACAAGGCAAGATTTAAGCTGATAAGGATGGGCTTTTAGATAAGTTAGACCCTGGGTAAGAAGAGGCCTTCAAGGACCAGGCTGACTTCTTCATAAACAATGGTTGTGTATTTAAGTTAAACAAGCATTGCCCAGATACCCAGAAATACAAATGGTGGTGGAATAGCATATGTCTGGAAAAAAAGTGTCCAGAGACATCTGTAAGATCATCCAGAGATGAAAAAGTAATGAAGACATCTTCAGGACGGTGCATTTTTGAACTAAACAAAATGGGCATTTCCAATTTTGCAGCTACTCTTACAGCAATATACTGTATTAAGGACAAGTACATATGGAAAGCACCAGATTCCATATGCTTTAAAGTGTGTCAAGGGATGATACACACTCTGGTGTATCACATTTTACACAGGACAAAAAATCCCTTCATGAACCCACCAATCAGCCTTCATTCTGAGACACGCAGATTGGATTACCTCTATCTTTGCATTGACAGCTATGCATGACAGCAAGCAAAAAATAATCAAGCCTCATTTAAAGCAAAACAGGGACACATGATTTAATCCATGCTGCAGGAACAAATATGTACTCAGATTGTGTATTTGTTTCTGGTCCTACCAATATATATCTTTTTTATTGGGACGAGGGAGAGGGCTTTCTGTGGCTGCATGATAGATGCTTATAGAATTATGCATGGAATGGAGAAAGTGCAGAGAATTTTTTTTCTTCCTGTCTCATAATACTTATCAACATCCAATGAAACTGAATGTTGGAATATTTAGGACTGATAAAAAAGTACGTCTACACGCAGCACATAGTCCAACTCACTCCCCCAAGAAGCGATGATGGTGAACAACTTGGGTGGTTTTAAAAGAAGATTATTAGACAAATTCATGGAGGAGAGAGCTTTCAATGGCTACTAGTCATAATGGCTATGCTCCACCTCCAAAGGTGGAGGCAGCAATGCTTCTGAATACCAGTTGTTTGGAATCCTGATTTTTAACAGGCATCTGATTGGCCATTGTGAGAACAGGATACTGGACTAGTTGGGCCACTGGTCTGCTCCAGCAGGCTATTCTTATGTTCTTAGAGATGGTGGAAACTGCAGCCAACCAACAATTGGAGGATACAGATTAGGTACCCCTGGCTTGAACATGACATGCAAATCAGCTCAGTGTGTTTTAACACTCCACTGGGAATGTTTACACTAGATGAAACCAGTATGGAAAGAAAAAACCTAACGATCAGATGCACACAAAAATGCAGTCAGGAATCACACTAAATAATTTTGCAAGGGCAGCAAAAATCTGCACAAACATTCAGCTGCCAAATGCAAGCAAATGTATATCAAGTGAATAATTGGGCATTTACAGTTTACAAAAATCCAACTACAGAATAGTAGACAAAGCCACCACAAAATGGTATAGCAATCAACTAGCAGAATGCCTATGATTTTGGAGTGGAAGGACTAAGGAATTCTCCCCCACCCCATAGGAGAGAGGCCAGTCTCCACCACCATTCAGTAATATATCTAAGTGTTTCATATTTATTGACTGATGGGTTGAAATTATACCTTACCCTTCCTCCTGAAGGAGTCCAGGGCAAATATATCCACAATTTAAAATCAGTAACATTCAAAAACCATTAAAACATTCAAAGAGCAATTTCATTCAAAAACATTCCACCCAGTGATCTCAGGGTTACCAGGAACAGTATTCTTCAAGATAGCCACTCCACATATCTGAGAGAAAGTAAAAAGGTATGCAGTTTTAGACACCTTTAGAAATAGGAACCAATATCCCATTTTCCTTTGGGGTAGAGGAAGTGCTCTTTGCTCATTGCCTTATTTCCCTTCACTCCATCCCTTCCCCCTTCAAATCAGTTTCTCAAGCCATTCTGTGCCCTGTCCTTTCTGTTCATCTACCCCAATTCTACAATTTTCCCCCTTGCCTTGAAACAGGTAGTGTGACCCTGGAGGAAGCAGAGGGACCACTCTGTCTGACAGCCAACTTCAGTATGCTTCCGCCCCAGCAAGGGGCAAAGTAAGCAGCAGCCATCATAGCAGTATAGAAATAACGCGAACCGTGAAAGTATTCAATCATATATATATGTGCAACCGGAGGGGGTGAAATACTTAGCAAATACATATGTCTCTGAAGAGCCAGATAAGGCTCAAAAAGTCCAACATACAATGTGCAAAGAGTCCAATGTAATTAAGTGCTAAAGTCTCTCAGGCATCCTTGCACTTTTTGAGCCTTATCCGGCTCTTCAGAGACATTTGTATTTTCTATGTATTTCACCCCCTCCAGTTGCACATATATACATGATTGAATACATTCACGGTTCGCGTTATTTCTATACATCTTGCTATATTACCGTGTTGTCTGTTGTTGTTGCTGATCATAGCAGTATAGTATACTGCAATAAAAACACATTATACAGAGGCATAGGATAGATAATGCTCTCTCTTCTTGTCCACCTTGACAGCCACTTCCCAATATCCTGTTTCTCTATTGTACTCAGAACATAGTAAGGAAACAAAACACTAGGAACTACATGAATGTTTTATGTAAGTGGCAAAAGTGAATAGTTCTAGAAGCATTTGAAGAAGAAAGACCAAGCTATAGCAAACTGAAAGAAGTAAATTCCAGACCATGTAAAATTGTACAGAAAATGGTCTCCCAGCAACACTTCCCTCTTCTGCAGCAAGAGAAACTGTTCTAGTATGTTCCTGCAACCAATAGAGCTGTACATGGAACAAAAAAGCAGCATATACATGCAGTATTTTCTCATATATTAGTATCCTAAGAGTAAGTTAATAAATTCACGGAAGAAAGTGCAGTACAGCAATTCCCACACAAGAAACCACATATATGAACCATGCAAGTATCCATGTACAGTAGTTTAGCAGTGACCCATATCCACATAACATGGCTAAAGTACTGGTACAACCTGTACTTTACTGTATTACTATTTTTTAAAGCATCTCCCTCATGTCCCTCTTTCCTCCATTTGTACTTCACTGACTACCTTTTCACTCATCTGCCTCTGCTCTAAGTTTACTGCGTTTATTTCACCCCTACTGGCAAAATGCCTTTCGAAACACAACACCCCAACTACTTGTGGCGCACTACTCTGACTGAGCCAAGTGGCCAGGGGAGAGCTAAGGGGGCTGCCATTATAAGCCAGGGAGACGTTTCACAAGAGTCAGGGGGTCGTCATTTAAATCGCAGCACATGGCCGATCTTCCAGGGATTCCGACCTCCTCATTTTCCTTCCACTTGGGGCCTATTAAACCGCCAGGAATACATCGCACATCCCCTCCCTCGTCGGAATCACTTTCCAGCGGGTCATCATCACGGCCCGGGGGATTAAATTTGCCGGCGAGCGAGTGGAAGTCGAGAGTACAGTAGTATCTCAAAGGTAAAGCAGAGCTCTGTAACGGGAGGCGAGAGACACAGGCGTGTGGCGTCAGACCCTCAGCCTCCAGGAGGCGAGCCCCGCCCCCTGGGCCCGGGGATGGCGACGCCAGCGGCTTGCGCTGTCCCGGGCGATAAAGCGCGCCTGCGAAATTCTTCCCCCACCCCGGAATGTCTAGCCAGTAACTATTTCAGGAGAAGCGCAAACACCAGAAGAAGGGAAAGCGTCAACACCCGCCGCTGCCCGCCACCCAAGCGCTTGAGAGCCGCTTCTCCCTCCTTCTCACACACCCAAAGGGCTTGGGACAGTCGCCGGCTAGTCATGAGACGCTCCCGCCCCGCCACCCGCGGAAGGCAGGCAACCCACGCAGCTGGCGGCCCGTCAGCGTCAAGGCAGCGGCCGTTACGAGGCAGAGAAAAGGGGCAGACAGCGCAGCTTCCCCTCCCCCTCCCCCGCCCAAACTCCCGTCTCGCCAGCGGGGAAAGGAAGCGAAAGTCGTTCGGGTCCTAACGAGGCCCAATTAAAAGAGGGAGAAGAGTCCTAATAAGGCGGAGAAATTGACGTCCCGTCCGCCGCCGGCGAGCTGGACGGAGCGGACTCACCGTCGGCTGCGCGCCTTCCCTTCCTTGCCCTTCCCGGGCTCCTCCTGGCGGCCACCGCCCTCGCGCCTGCCCCGGGGGATCCGCCCGCGCCCCGCTCGGCTCCCTCCGCCTCAGGCCGGTTTCGCAAGATGGCGGCACTTCCGGGAAAGACCATCCCAAGGCAGGAGGCGCACCAACGAGAGAAAGGCGCGCGAGAGAACGAGCGGGCTCGTCGCCCCTCCCGCGCGCGCCCCTCCGTTGGCGAATGAGCACGCTCACTGCTCTCCCCCGCCCACCCGCGCGACCGTTCTAGCTGCGTCTGGACGCGCGGGCTCGTCAGCGCCGCCGAGATGCCTGCGGCCTGGCCCCCTCTCCGTCTAGCGCAATGAGCTGCCCTAACGCCCCGCCCCGCCCCGAGGAGGCCGGAGGCCTGGCGATGGTGCTGAGCACGTTGGGTCCCGGAGCCGCGCGGGTCCTGTTCTACCCGACCTTACTATACACGCTGGTGCGGGAGTGGCTGCCCGGCTCGCAGCGGCCCTGGTTCAGCCGCGTCGACCGCTCCGTACTGCTGGGGGCGCTGCCTCTGCGGGGAAGGAGCCGCCAGGTAACGGAGGGGAGCGGGCGGGCGGAGCAGGCGTATCGCCCGCGGGTGCTCTTTCAGCTGCTGGGCGGGAGCTGCGGCTCAGCGCGAGGCACCGTTTCCTCACCTTCTCCCCAAGGCTGGACCTGCAGGTCACTGGACTGGGGAGCGGCGTGGTACCTCGGAATAGCTCCCACGGCTTACGAGGTTTCTGCTTCTTTAGCTGCATCCTTCACTTTAGAAACTCAGGCTGTAGCCCTTCGCCCACCTCTATGTTGAACTCGGCGCGGGCTTACTCCCGAGTAAATCCTATGGGCAAGCCTTTACCTCTTTGATTTCTGCTGTTGAAAAAATACCAATGTATCTACTAGCAAAAATTCGTAAGGTAGTGCTCTAGAGACCCCATCAACAAGAGGGTAGCCGGTGTAGGATTGTCAACATGGAGATGGAGGCTGAAATCTGCAAGAAGCTCAAGGTTTGCAAGCACATCCTGATTCGAACCCAGCAAACAGCTGGGGCTATTCTTTATGGGGCACACAAGCTACAAGGTATCCTGGCTTCTGGTGAAGGGCTGAGTAGTGGGCCCTGAAAAGGTTCCAGAGCAAGCCTTTCTCCAGCTTTGTTTCAACTCAAGCGGGGGCAGCTGCCCCACTTGGGTCCAAGGCCTGCTGCAGTGAAGCATTGAGCAGAAGGAATAAATTATCCCTTGCCACTAACGGTACAAATCTATTTGTAACCTGCAACAGTAGATTTATAAATCAGATTTATAGACTGTTCTGTGGTGGTTCTGCTCCAGCTTGCATGATGGATCTCAGAGAATAGCATTGAGGGACTTTGCTGGTGAAGAGCACCTAGTCAACTTTCCTGGAGTCTGGACAATGTAGTTTGGCCACTGTGACATATGCACTGGTAACCTCCTGTTTAGACTACTATAATGCACTCTGAACTTTTCTGACAGCTGCTCTGGAAGCTGCAGCTGGTATAGAATGTTGAGGTCCAGGTGGCAAGTAGTGCCCCATATTGGATACTCCTCATGCCAACTGTGAAGGGATCAACACTTACTGCCTATTGGCCACCAAGCCAGTTTTTAGTTCTTTGATTGATTGATATAAAGCCCTAAACAACCCTGAACCAGGTTACCAGATTGAGCTCTGCTCCATTGCCAGGTAAAAGCATTAAGATCCCAGTTAGTCCTGCCACAACCTGATGATTGTTGGCTTGTGATGATGCAGAGATGGGCTTTTTAACTGCTGGCAACAGTGTTGAGGCATGTATACCTTGCAGAAATACACGAGGCCCCCATCTATATTGACATTCTACTTCCTCTAGTCTAGAAGATGCATCTGTTTTAATTGCTGTGCTGTTTGAATGTAATTGTTTGATTGCATATTTTAATCATCGTGGATGATTATATTTTATTGCTTTAATGGGATTGTTTTGCTGTGTATTTTAACAATGTTGTACAATTGGTTTTTATGTTGTGTAAACTACTCAGAACCCATCTTGGCATTAAGCAGTATATAAATGTAATAATAATAATATATAATATCATAACTAGACTGCTATTCATTTTATGGTAATCACACAGCAATTTCCAGAATAAATGTATAAAACATTATACAAAAGAAAACTGAATAATAGTGAACAGAATAAAATATAAAGAAATGATAGCTAAAATGGCAGAACATATTGACAAAACTAAAGCATGTTAAAATCAGAGTAACAATTTAGATTCCACCAAAAGGGAGTGGTTACCTGCTTCTATGGCCTTCTGTCTGCAAGCTTCTGTTTATGGCACAGACTGAGTGAGAACCATTAGGAGGATGGGCTAGCTAGATACTGAAATATATTGAGACCTGGACTGAGTTATCTGTTCTTCCTGCAGTTGGTAGAGGAGCAGAATGTCCGAGGAGTGGTCACCATGAACGAAGAGTATGAGACTCGCTTCCTGTGTTATTCCTCTGAGGTGAGTCCCCCCACAAACTCCATTGTGTCCAGGAGAAGAGGGGATCCAACTGACAAGCTCCCTCAGAAGGGAATATTCAAACATCAGTATAGAATGCTATCCGAGGGGGATATAGGACAGCCCCAAATCTTACTGAATCAGAACTGCATGTTATGCTGCCAGATCTGTGCATGTTTACAAATAAGTTGTTGGCACACATCTGTCTTGAGAGACAATGGAGTGTGCCTCTGGGGGTGAAGTCAAACCGCTGCATTAGCACCAAACTGGCCTCCCATGGTGCACAAGCCTCAGGCCATGTTTTCACTGAAACGTCTTGATTGACTTGGGCTGCAATTCTGTGCATGTTTACTAGGTGGAAAGGCATGTTGAACATAATTTGTTCATACTTCTGAATAAATGCAGAGGTCAGTGGGAATTATGCTGAGATAAATTTCCCTTTCCCCACTTAGTTACCCTTACTGTACTGCTACCTAATTTTACAGCTTTGTCTCCCGCATTATTTTCTTAGCCCCGTTTTTGCAGTCTTCCTTTCAGCTTTCCTCGATAACTTTTAACTGTGCAATTGTATGTGTGTCTACTCAGAAGTAAGTCCCATTGAGTTCAATGGGGTTCAGAAGATAACTGCAGCCCAAATTAGCAACTTTTTCTTGTGGCATTTTCCCCTTGACTTTCATTGTGCCTAATGAAAAGGTGACAGTGGTCATTGCCTCTCTTTTCCAAATGGATGATTCTGTGTTTTCTGGGTTAATTGCAGGAATGGGCGGAAATGGGTGTAGAACAGTTGCGCCTTAGTACTGTTGATTTGACTGGAGTCCCATCATTGGAAAACCTGCATAAAGGTGTTGAGTTTGTGATGAAGCATCGTGCATCTGGGAACTCAGTATATGTGCACTGCAAAGCTGGCCGCTTTCGCAGTGCCACTATGGTTGCTGCGTACTTAATTCAGGTAAGAAAGCTACCAGTACACTGAGAAAGTGGTAATGGATCAATTGTACACAAACTGCTTCTGTTAAACAAGACTGCTATTCTGCTTCCAACATGGTCTTAATTTATTGGCTTTAATTAGGGTATAGCACTTCATTTAGTACTCATTGGGAGAGAAAATGAGTATGACTGTCAGCTTCCTTGTGACTGGGATGGACTTGGGAGTAATTTCCACTTCTGTATTAAAGTTGGCAGTATGAATGAAAAATGCTTGCAAGCCCCTTGCTGCCTGGAAAGTGGGGAGAAAATGTGTAGGATATTAGACTACTATTAGTGCATTTTTTCCTTATCAGTTGTACATCATTTAGTTTTGAAAATAAGATCTTTGTCTAGGCTTGTATGCATTGCATCATGCTGGGATGCTTGGATAGTGTTAGAGCGTATAGCCCAAATATAATCAATTATGCTTTGAGATTGAATGGAAAGCAATGCAGAAGCCATTTTTCCTCCAGCAGGAGCAAAAAAGAGATGGTTAAGTATAACAGTTGTTGAGTAATCTGCTAGGATCCGACAAGGCAGATTTTAGCCGACAGACTCACAAATGACAACAAATATTTGGGATTCTTTTAAATGTGAGGGTATTGTTTTTGAACTTCCTTTCTCACTATCTGTTTAAGCTAGTTAGTTCCCAGCTTAGATAATTTTTCATTTGGATTTTCTGCCTTTGCAGCTCCACCACTGTACCCCTCAACAAGCAATAGCCACAATTCTTAAGATACGTCCTCATATAATCATACGTGAAAAGCAAATGAAGTTGCTGGAGGACTTTCATACATGTGTAGCTGTTGGAACTCCTGCACAGCAAGAGCCACCAAAGATTCAGCAAGGAAAGAACAAGCCAACACACAACGTGCAGAACCATCCGCGGAAAACGTCTGGTTCCTAACATATTGTGCGGGGGTAGACTGTTGTCTCAGCTACCACAAAGTTTCTTGAAGCATTGAGAGCAAAGGAGATCTGGTAGCTCCCAGCTTTATCACTGCTAGGTAAACATGGCTTGCCTCTACTGCTGGTCTCTATTATTACTTATCTCAGTGCACCAGCATGGGACCACTGTCAGCACGGCTCTGTCTCAAATACAAGCAATTATAAACAAGTTGTGTTGTTCCGGAAGGCCTTTATTGAGACTTGCACCCCAAGGATCTTACAGTATCAACAAGTAGGCTTGACATGATTCTCCTCTTTTAACATGTTCTTTCCCCCTGTATGTCACAGAATGAGCCCTCTAAATATGAGGGCAAGGGTCCAAGCTTTCCATTTTTTGCCAGGTCAGGGATAGCTGCCTCCTTTATTCCTAGTTCAATCATATCCAATGCATTGCTGATGTTACTTTCAGTACCTCTAGCTAGATTTGTCCTTCATAGCCCTAATAAAGGAGGGAGCCTTCACTTTTATCTGCTAGCTGCAGCTCTCAGGAATGTTTTGTACCTTGACAGATTGCTGCAGTAGATAGCCTACAAAGTAAGACTACATAAATACTTCATCTATTTTGCATAGGGCTTGTTGGTAAAGGGATTAGGCCCAATAAGCCTCTTGGCTGTGGGGTTCTGAGACACAAGAAACTAACCAGCAGGGGACCACAGTGATAGCAGTAATCCAGACAGAACGCGGGTGCCACCTATGTGTGGCTACAATGCTGCTGCTTGTGAGCAGGAGTTGGAAGGTGGGGCAGGAAACTCTAAAGTATTGTGATCTTTCTCAAGGAGCTGGAGCTATGGGGTCTATACATCTCTGAGCTGTTTAAAGGAATGTCTTTGTTGTTCTGGCACTGCACCTTTCTTCCTTCATGCCAACACAAACTGCAAATTTGTGAGTAGTACCTTGAGGCCACTGGTGACAGTCACCACAGAAGTGGCTGGATTGAGTTTGAAGGTGCTGGCATCTCCCTTTTTGTAACGATCCCGGAAGATGTAGATGTTGCCATTACAACTAGCAATTTTCCAAAGAGATGGTACTGAACTCCAGGCATCTGGCAAGCAAAGCCGCGTGAAGCTATCCAACAGGGGGTTATAGCACAGCAGCGAATCCCCCTCTGCTACAATGAACACCAGGTCCTTGTGCACAGCAGCATGCATGCGCCCTGCAAAGGGTAACACGTAAGGCTTTACATGACACTTCTCTGTATTGGTATCATAACACTGGATAAGCCGAGAGGGCTTGGTAAAGAAATCAAGGTCATTCTCCTCCCCGCCTAACAAATAAATGACACCATTGAGATTTACACCTGTAGCCCCAGACACTGCAACTTCCAGCTGGCTAGTCTCTGTCCATACATTGTCTCTTACTCTGTAGTATATGATGGCATTTGAGAGGATGTCCTGCAGTGTCTTGCCCCCCAGTGAATAGATCGCATCCTTGCTGGGCACAGAAACCAGAGTATGTTGTAGCCTATCACGGGGCAGCGGGGCACACCATTCCCAGTCTATCGTGGTGTTGTTGCATTTCCACATGCGCCGTGGAATGGATCCTCCAACAACATAGAGGTCACTACCATGCTTGCAAGCTGCAGTGATTTGGTGACACAAACTGTTCTGACCACTAACACTGATGGAGTCATCATCTGCACAATGCAGTGAGACAGCAAGGGAATGTGTACGGGATGTCTCCTTTCCAATCAGGTAGATATGAACGTTCTCTCCAATTTCCTAAACAATAAAACAAAATTTCATTAAAGTTGTGCATAGGTCTACATGCAGAAATTCAGTCAAGAGGCAGCATGCCAATGATAGGTGCAAAGAAATACCTACAGCAAATTAGCTTGGGTTTTAACTGCTCAAATTACTAGTAAGCTATTCCACAATCACCACAATATATTAGGCCACTGATAGCCAACATGCTGGGGCTGAAGTTTTTTGTGACCCTTTTATTTTTCATTTCATTTCATTTCATTATGTATACAGTGGTACCTCGCTAGACGAATGCCTCGCTAGACGAAATGCATTCGCTAGCGAAAGGCTGACTCGCAAGACGAATTTTCCTATGGGCTTGCCTTGCAAGCCGAAAAATTTTCGCGATTTTTTTTTTTGTCAAACTGCTCTTCCCCCGTTGGTGCTTCGCAAGACGAAATTTTCACTATACGACAGCACTCACAGAACGAATTAATTTCGTCTTGTGAGGCACCACTGTATAAAGTTTTCCAGCCCAATGCTTGGCATGCAGAAAGCCTCTGGTTCAATCCCTAACTGTTCGTAGGAGCATCCTACTCTTGTGTAGGACCCTGGCAGAGACACATGCCCGACTGGCATGTTCTCTCCCTCCTGGTCAGTCGGTCAGGAGCTTCAAAAGCTTTCTTCTGCCCAAACATGACAGTGACTGATACCAAGAAGCATCAGCACACTCAGGGATCCACAGAGTCTTCGCAGCATGCATAAACAGACCTCAGCAACTCAGCATTTTGGCTAATCTACTTTATTTACATATAAACACAAACGGAGCACTGCAACACGGCTCCCTCTATCTAGCATCAGACAGCAAAGAGAAAGAGCAAAGGACAATAGTCCCACTTCACGGAACACAGTAACAAACATCCTGTCTCAGTCTCTTCCCACTCTGTGGAATGAAAACACACACCGTCATGTGATAGATAACAATCCCATGACCCTAGACATGGGAAATGAATCTCCAACAAGTAGAGCTGGAAAATACTTATTTCTGAAATTTTTGAGACTTTCTGTCAATCATTGTAGACAACTTCCTATACTACTAGCAAGATGAAAATTAGATAAACAGTTAAGAAACGCAGGTTCAGTTACTGAATTATGAAGCTAGCAAGTTTAAACTAGCATTTCAATTGAGTATTTTCCAGCAGCTGAGAAGGGAATCCATATATAGGTAATCTGTTTGTGTCCTTAGTCAACTTCCAAGGTGAGCAGGTTATAAGCATTTCCACCCACAACCATGATCTAAAGGGTTATTTGAAGGGTGTGTGCAGAGGGGGTGAAATTGTTGTTTGTGTCTCCCTTCTGGTTCAGCACAGCTTGGTTTTCCAATCTGATGGGACTGGGATCCTTTTGGTAGAGAGAAGAGAGATCCCAGGGACACTTTCTCCACCCAGACCTTGTACCTTCCTGTTTAACAACTGAAAGGTGTCTAGAACATAAAGACTCTGACCACAGAGCAGTCATTACCTTTCTAAACTTCGGTAATATAAAACTCGTGCAAATTGCACCTATGAGATAATCTGGAAGGCCTTTGTGAGGTGCAGGAAAAGATGAGGATACATTGCTGCATGCAAACATCAAAGTGGGTGTTCACTTTCCTTCAGGATGGTCTGGATTGGGGCTTGACACCTAATACTCCAATGGGCAGCTCTCTTCTGTCTCAGGGATGCAAGGGTTGCAAATCCTCACATCCTTGTATTTTAAGGAGTTACTTGAAACGTCCCCTGGTATATCGCTTTTCCACCTGGGACCTAAACAAGTTTTTAGGCCCTAGCAAAATCACATTTCAAGCCTTTGTAACCATAACCTTAAAAGGTGGTTTTCTTGGTAGTTACTGCCTCTGCTGTAAGGATTTCAGAAAGGAGAGCCCTGTCATATTGGAAAGCACTTTGTATCTTCCACTCAGATTCAATGGCCTTCACCCTACATTCATTCCTAAAAGGAATTCTATTTTTCACAGGGCTCAGGAAATTAATCACTGTCATTTTTGGCTAGGTCCTAAGGAAAAGGAGCATCACTGTCTAGATGTTCATAGGCTAGTGTGAATTTACCTGGGATGAGCAAAGGAGTTGAGGACAGTCTAATTCTGTTTTAGCCTCAAATACTCTTGTTTTGATGGATATGGACACACATAGCTAAGTGCTATGTAGCTTCTGGATCATGCTGCCAGGAGTGCTTTGACTGCTGCCAGCACTAATGCCCCTTGAGTTGACATCTGTAGGGCAGCAATGAACACCTGTTTTCACATTTTTGAGGCGCTACAGGAGGAATATGTTTGATTCTGCTGTGTTGTCTTTTGGCAGGAAGGTGATTTGGCAAGTGGAGCCAAGGTAGGAGGTCCCTGCAGTGGCCTCCTGGCTACTGCTGTTTTATATCCCAACCACAGATCCCGTCCTCCACTGCAGGAAAATAGAACACTGGACTTACAGTGGTAAGTTCATTTTCTGAACCACCATAGTAGTTATCCACGGTTGGGTGAAATGAGGTTATGATAGTGCAGTTGTTAACTTTCTGCAATTCTAATCTTCTGTTTCATGGGGTATTTTATGTTTTCCTTCTTGAGTTTGCCATGCTGCTGCTGCTGCTGCTGCTGCTGTTGTTACAGCTAGCTGTTGTACCTTCTGGAACTGAAAGGGCAGGGCTGATTATGCCTAGTGGATCGAGTGGGAGAAGCAACCCATCAGTGGATCCTCCTCCACCCCCTGTAGAAAATGAACTTACAATTCTATTTTCACATCAGACTAATTGCCACTGCTTACATCACTCTAGTGTCAAGGGCAGCCCACGTTTCTAACTATGGAAACCTTTCTACACTGATTACAGTTAAGGGAGGCAGGATGAAGCACTGAGTAGACTGTGATGTACCTTTAAACTTGATCGCAGTATCTCTGAGAAACCTGCACGCTCTTCTTTATTGAAGCCAATCCAGGTTTCTATGGCAGCTGCTGGATTCTGTGAACATGGAACCCCATCTGTATGGTTGCAGATTTATAAAAAACATGTTTAAAGTATTAAATTTTCATGGCATGGGCATAGCAAGTACAGTATTCCCTTTCCCCCCAATACATACCAGGTTTCGCTGGTATAAACAAGAGCAGGAGCCCTTGCATGTTAGCATTCCTATTCTACAGAAGCAGCAAAAATATTTCCTGCCCAAGGCTATCCACTTAATGAATTTGTTATCTGGTAAACATAGCCTCAACATTATTAACAGGACCAGACTACATTCTCTGCTTGCCACAGTTAAACAGCGAGGCCTTCATTTTGTCCTTAATTCTGGAATTTTTAAATATATATTTTCTTGTCATATGTCTCACAAAGAACAACATTTAAGAAGTGATGCTGCAACAGACATGAATTTTGTTGTCATTTTAGAAAAGCTATTCACCAGAACATTTAGTATATTTTTTGGTGACGGTATTGCGTACAAAGAAACTTTTAACCACGTTCCAAATCCTGCCATGTTTTAAGCTAGTGCATTGCTTAGGGATACTGGAAATAATTTTAAATATTCAGTGCTCTCAGTACAATGATGTAAGTCCAGTCAAATACAGCTCCACTGCCTGATTCAATTAAGTACTCCGCTTCTTGCTCTTCAGGATAGCAGGCCTTTGCTTCTGTGGGAAAGCTGGTTCTTGGTTAATCCCATTACTAGTAATAAGATCAGTGGCTGTAGAAACCAGAAGTAGTTAATAGGGATTTTAGTTGAAAAAGTGGGTCAGTAGGCCAAACAACAGATAAATCTTAAACTTTATTCAGTACTAATGCTGACTATTAAGCTTGCTTTTTCTGAGTTTCCTCTACCTCAGAGTTCTGGCATTAGCTGTTGCTTAAAGGGAAACTACATATATCATGTGCCATCCTGGGCTTTTTTGGGAGGAAGGATGGGATATAAATTGAATAAATAAATATTTAAGACTAAGCAATGTATTGTCTCAGTTCAAATTTTTAATAAACTTTGTAATATAACTATCATGTTACAAATCATAACTAATGATAACCTTTGTGAGTATTAAAAACCACCTAGAGTACATAGCTGCATAGAATATTTGAGTTGTATGTCAAGAGGCCTTCTGTCTCTAAATCAATTTCAATCTAGTACATAATTATTTAGGAAGTAATGTCCAATCCCTTCTAGGTTCTTCAGCACACTGTTCCTCCACCCTCTGACCTAACAAATTCCAAATAAAGTAAACCCTAACAAACTGCAAAAGTAGATATGCAGGTAGAGTGCCAGCAGAGGTGGGGGTGCTTTCCAGTGTATTACACAATTTGTCACATGCACCATCATGGGTAGGCAAACTAAGGCCCACGGGCCGGATCCAGTCCAGTCGCCTTCTAAAGCCAGCCCACAGATGGTCCGGGAATCAGCGTGTTTTTACATGAGCAGAATGTGTCCTTTTATTTAAAATGCATCTCTGGGTTATTTGTGGGGCCTGCCTGGTGTTTTTACATGAGTAGAATGTGTGCTTTTATTTAAAATGCATCTCTGGGTTATTTGTGGGGCATAGGAATTCATTCATATATATTTTTTCAAAATATAGTCCGGCCCCCCCACAAGGTCTGAGGGACAATGGACCGGCTCCCTGCTGAAAATGTTTGCTGACCCCTGATCTATGTGGTGGAAAAATAGGTTTGTCCTTGATGCAAATTCATTCCCTTGAGGCCAAACTGGCTGACCAAGAGAAGCTGAGAGAGGAAGAAAGTTTGGAGGACATGGCCTTCACGAACATGATAGCTCTTGTCACGCTCCAAGGATGACGGCTCCTTTGCTGTCATGGAAAGGAGGATGCTGCTCCTTGGGCGTTGTTTAAAATCACAATATTAGATGCTCAGATTAAGAAAGGTTCCACCAGAGCCAAGAGGATGCCCACTTGGTTAACACGCAAGTGTTATAAAATGGAAGCTTTGTTCAAATTAGGAGAGCAAAAAGGAACACAATCTTCAGCAAAAGAAATGAAAGTGGACAAAAAGTGATGCAAAAAAGAATTGGAGGAGCACATTGCTAAAAAGCAAGACCAAAGGCAAGAAGTTCTGTAATGACATTAATAGCAGAAAACCAGATAGGAGGTGGCTGGACCTTTAGATGACAAGAGAGCCAGAAGTGGTTGCCATAGGAAACAGGACATTTATCCTAACTATTGGGGGATCTGGGGATTTCCCTTTCAATTCTAATTCTACCAGAGCTGCGGTCAACAAATTTCATATTTATTCAATTCCTCACAAAGATATCTTGACATATGATTTGTCTTCTTGCATGACCACCCAGAGCTGCATACAATTCGCCCTCCCCCGGCCAAACCTATTAGGTGATGTTGGCTCCCCCTGACATGTTTCTACAGGCCTGGCTAAACATATAAGGCAGGATGCGAGTAACTTGTTTTGTCAGTGCTAGGAATTCCACTTGTGCAATGGAACTTCCACGGTGTGCCCCCTATATCTGTTCTGGGTTTTTCTCCAGCCCTCTGCAGCTGATTTGGGGAGGGTGCAGGGTGTGCATGGGGGAGAAGAGAATTCTGTTGTACAAGCAGAAATTCTTGCGCTGACAGAACAAGTTCACTGCATTCTGTCCACAAATGCTTCCTACAGAACAATTTTGTGATAGTCAAAATAAAAAGCAGAAGAAAAGGGGTACACCCTTACTACTTACGAGCTGTGTATTACTTTGTGTACATGATTGAAATTTCAATTTACTTTAAGAGAGGTACTATATATGTGTAATGTATTGTAAGACTATTAATAAAGAACTTTCGTAACAAAAAGGTATTTGTGGTTATCAGGATTGAACTATGTTAAACTCAAATGTGAAACACATTAAACTTAAGAAATTTAGATTTAACAGTATAAAGCATTATTGAAGAACACATGGATAGTGTAAAATCTATCTCCAGAAGGAGCTATTTTATTTTGACAAAATGTAATATATTGCTTGACTGTAACAAAACCTCTTGAGCAGCTAGAAAACAAAACACTTTGAAATACATTTTACAGCTTATCAAAGCATACTCCTAGATAACATGAATCAATATGTAGGTGGTTCTTTCAACAGCAAGCAAAATGGATTTCTGCTATTCCTAGAGATAGCAGACTGAAAAAAGAGCTCCCTCAAGAGAGGATAACAGAGCAGAGCTCTAAGGGTCCGTTTCATGTTCTCCACAGCAGAAAAGCACACAACCACCAAACAGAGTTGCTAGATCTTAATCCAGAGATTGAGGGGAGGGGGTAATTAGAGCTGTGGGTTATAAACAGCTTTCATAACCTTGCTACTGTGGGGTTTCTGAAGGTGTAAATATGATAGGCAAGACATAGCATGCAATCTTGCATTCTAGGCCTAGTGGCTTCAAAGCAAGATGCTTGGCATTGGCGATTATGGGGTTGCCCTGCTTGAAACAACAGAAGTCAATGTCTAGAGCTCTGCTAACCCCCACAGGCAGATAACCCATAAACTACAACAAAGCCCAACAAAAATAACAAGACAGCCAATAAAAGCAATTAAAGAGCAGCAATAAAATATATATGAGACAGAAAGATTACATACCAGTAGTATAGTACAGTAGTATAGTCCAGCTACTAAAGGCTAAAAGCCCTTTTAAATGGAGAGTTTTGCACTGCAGATGGCCAAAGAGAGGACAATATCAACATCCTTAGACAAGGAGTTCCAACAAAAAAACCTTCCCCTTCATTCCAACCAAATGTATGTAGAGCCAACAAAAGGCGTCTGCAGAGCATTTGAATGCACAGGTAAGCTAATGCAGGAGGAATTTATCTGTTCCCAAACCATATAGAGTTTTAAGATCTTAACTAGTGGTTTTACTTTGGAGGATACTGCCTCCTAGTTCTAGGTTGGATATACTACTGGCTATTATTTAGTTGAAGCTTCAATTTACTAGCTGCCATCCAGCCCATTTCTACTAATGATTTCTATTTCTATTAAAACTGCTAGTTTCCCTGTAATGTGATGAATGAGTAGGGTGTAATCTGCACACTGATTGCATAGACCTCCAAATTTCCATATCACCACTCCTAGTGGTTTCGTGTAGATACTAAACAACATGGGTATAGAAATGTTTAAAACAAATTACAATTGGGGAAGGGGGGGGGCAGAACAGAGCCCAGTGGAACTTCATAAGCAAAAGAGATGAGGAGGCACCCAGTACCACCTTAAAGAATTGTTACTCCAGGAAAGACTAGAATGTGTTTAAAAAGTGCTTCCAAGCCTCATCTTCACTAAATAACCTGGAATACAAGTTATTGTACCAAAAGCCTCTGAGAGGTGCAGCAGATCCAACAGGAAGGTGCTCCTCCTGTCCACTTTAGAGCCATGTACCAGGGCAATCAAAAGCAACTCTGATTCAAAACTAGGTCTGAAACTGAAATGCCGTGGGTCTAATCCATATCTCTCAGAAAGGCCTTAGTAACCACAGGTCTCAGTAACCATTCTACCTACCTGAGACAATATCTGTCAGGAGACGGAGAGGAAGGTGCAGAAACTCCTCAGTTTCTTGAAGTTGTGATAAGTAGGACTTGGCACAGTGCTTGGCAGCCGTATAGAGCTCCACATCGCTATGCTGATCAGCCAACCACATAATTTGCAAACAGTTTTTCACTTGCACCGTTCGAGCCAAGAAACGGGAGCATTCCTCAAAGAGGGCAGTTAGTTGGTACATATCTGCTACTTCGTAAGTCTCCTGCAAATCTTCTGCCCTCAACTTTACAGTTCCATAATAAATGTAGTCCACAAGGAGCTGAAAGACACTCTCACTAACATCTTGTAACTCAATCACCCGGTTATGTGCCTCCTTCAGATTGGAAGTGAACATAGAACGAAAGAAGCAGCTCTGAGCTGAGAGAACTAGCCGGTGCAGTTGGAATTCTTTGCCTTCTACAGAGATGGTGACATCTGCAAAGAGCTCATCCTCTAAGCACAATTTCATAATTCCTTGGGCCACACGGCCTGAATGAGAACGGTCAGTGAAAGTGTAATTTACAAAGTAGTTCTCAGTTAAGGAATTTCCAGTTTCCTCTGTTGAGGAACCTCCAGTCTCCTCCAATGAGTCCATGTTGCCGCTTAGATCTGACCTCCAGTAATCTGAAATACAACAGACATTGGAGATTCTTTTATCACAGACTTGTGCTGTACTGTATCTCAACTAATGCAAACAAATCTTTAAAAAAGGAAAGGAAAAAGAAATGCTACAGATAAGGAACACATGTCCTATCATGTAGAAATAGCATCCAAAAGATTGTGTACACTAATAGTTACTTCCTTGTGTACCAGTGTTTTGTATCCAAGTAACACCATAACAGGATCAAGTCATTTATGTAGTATGTGACATAGTGCACCATATTTACAAGAACTCAAAAGTTAGACCAATCCTTAAATGGTGGGTGATCACAGATTACAAGACTTTGTAGAGTATGAGGAACTTACTAGGAATACACCCCAGTATGAGTCAATGAAACTTGGCTAACCTGAAGAGAAATACGTACTCTTAACAAGGGTTCCTTGTTCCCATGAACTGCAGGAAGTTTATGTTGTTTTTAAAACAATCCCCAAAATACTGTACAGATAACACCAGAACACTAAAAAGCTCCGAAGCCTTTTGTGCTCTGCCTATAGGATGAGCGAATTACAACCGCAATACTGTATATGAAGAATTACAAATGTGCGTTTTGAAAGACGTATACAAGTTGTACACCGACATCGGGAAGTTTGTGATGGTTTGGGTTTGACTGCGGTGCACACACCATCTTAAAAAAGGTATGTTTGGTTTCTATAGTGCACGAAGAGGCCCTAAAGACCACGGAGGCTGATGGAAGGGGAAAGCTGACCACTGGACAGATCAACAACAAGGCAGTGCAATTCTTCGTGAGGCTACTCAGAAGTGAGATCCCTAGAGTTTCAATGAGACTTAGACCAAGCAATGTAATCTATAGCAATGCAGCCTCGGTCTAAAATTGCCTGCGGTTGTTTCGGCATCTGCTTTAAAGCAGCTAGGGCTCAATGAGCTTCCAGGGATGGTATCGATGCATTTGCTCACTGAGCGGAGGCGCCCAGTCCCAACATCGTGACATCGAGGCGAACAGAACTTGAACAGAGATCCAGGGCGATTCTGCACCGAGTTCGGCACCCCCGAACTCCCGAGCGAGCTCAGCCTTTCACGGGGCCGGGGCGCGAAGGGCCTCTCGCTCTCGGGCCGGTCCCCCCTGAAGCGCCTCGTTGGAAGGCGGCTCCGGCGCCGCCCCCTCCCGCCGTCCGTGTGCGCTGCCCCACCCCCTGGCGGACGGCAACCGAACCTTCCCGCCCCCGCAACGGGCAGGGCTGAGGACCCCGAGGAGAGAAGCGCCCCGGCCTCGGCGGGGGACAGCAGCTCTTACTTGAGGCTCCTCCCTTCATTCCGCCGGCTCGGAACTTCGCACCGGGAATGGCTCAGGGGGACACCAGAAGGGGCTGCACTTTCCGACGCCGCTCTTTTAAACGCTCCCGGAAGCTGGCCGATCACCCGATCCGCGCGCGCGCCTCTGATTTCCGGATCATTTCGTCCCGCCCCGCTCGCGCGGATTGGTTTTCCGGTGGTGGACGCTTGCGCGAGCGGGACGCAGCGCTTTCTGCTACGTCGGACCAATAGGAGAGAGGGTTCGATGGCGCGCGTGCGCCTTACGAGTCCGCTCGGTGTCCTTGTGAGGCTCCGGCTCCGGACCCTGAGCAGGCAAAGATGTTCGCGGCCGCGCTGGGGCTGGCTCGGGCCGGCCTGAGAGGTGAGCCTGCAACTTGGCGGGGACAGTTGGGAGAAGGAGACTGAGGGCCTTCCGTCTGGTGGGGCTGTGGCCATTGCTGGTGAGGGGACGCTGGGGGGTTGTCTGCAGAGGGCATAGCCTCCTTTACACCCTCATTCCTAAAGGATCCTGGGAGCTGTAGTTCCGTCAGGAGGGGGCCGGGCTCTGCAGCGGTGTTCTCAGCTCTCTCACAAAACCACAGTTCCCAGAATGCTTTGGAGGGCGCCATGATGGGGAAAGCGAAGCAAAACAGTTGGCATTCTGTCTACCAATTCTCTGCCTCCTGCTGTCTCTGCCGCTACTGCACACTTTGCTCCTCGAAATCCTGGTTTAGCTTATGCCAAATAAATGGACAAACCACAAAATGAGCGCACGGTTCAATACTTACCGAGCTAGATCGGTAAGTTATCGTTCTTGGCCCGAGGCAGTTCCTTGCTGGGTTTTCGGTTTTAAACTTTTCAACAGCATCTGGAGGGACACTGATAACTGCCGTTGAGCCATGTTTTTTAAAACAGTTCTCAGTGTGAGTTCACAGTGCAGTCCTTGGTTTTCTACAAGCGTAAGGAGAACCTTGCTGGATTAGCCCAAAGCCCCATCTATAGTTCAGTATTCTGTTCTCCCAGTGGTCAGCCAAATGGCTATAGAAACCCTGCAAGCATTTGAAACCACTTGCAGTTCCCAGTAATTAGTGCTCCACTTTAAAAAAAAAATGCACGGAAGGGATCTATATGAAATCCACACGTGCTGTCATCACACAATAAAATCTATACATAGGTTTTTAAACAATTTTTAAATAATTCTCAAATGGAAATAGCTTACTTTATTTTTATTTATTATATTTTTATACCACCCTTAATCAAAAAATGAAAAGATCTTATGTATAGGTGCTAGGAAAATGTGGAGCAGGCCTGAGATAATATGTTTCCAAGTATTCTTTTGGGCCCTGAGTCTGTGTATCCTAGTCAGCAGCTTCCTGCTGAGCAGAACATTAGTCTTCAATCTTTTCAGACCTAGGAACCACTTTAAACCCAAACAGTCATTTGGGGACCCATTTCTTATTCTTTTACTATACATTATATTTGCATGGTGGTAGTGCTCCTATCGCAATATACTTTAGATTAGTCCACCAGTGGGTCTCAACCCACCAGTTGAAAACCAGTGCTGTAGATGCTATGTTTCAGCACTCCATCCTAAACTAGATTATCTTGACTGCAGTCCTACTCACAACTGGTCTGCTTAAATACCATTAATTTCATGTTTATTACTGCTTGCAGAAATGTATATTAACGTACCATCTTGTTTTTATTATTTCTACATTTTTATGGTATATTTGAAGCTACTTCTTTGTGGAGATCAGTAGATGCTATGACTGTAAATAATGGTAATTTAACACTTTCCCCACTCTCTTTATAGTTACTGGGCGACCCGCAATGCTGCTGCAAGCTCGGTTTGAAGGGAATACTGCTGTGACTCAACGTAAGACTGACTTGCTTAATGTTTGATCAACTCCTCCTTTACTTTGCATTACAATAAGTACAGTTTTGTTAAGTGAAAACTATGTACCACCTGATTATAAGTGGATGAAGTTTGATGTTAAAAATGACATGTGCAAAGGACTTCATCTCATTAATTTTTAAGCTCCTGGTAAACTTCTCTGTCAGGCATGCACTAATCTGCTGTAGAGTTTGAATAATTACGTTTCCTATAGTGCTGTTTGGCCCACTCCCCCCCCAAAAAGAACCCCACTCACAGCAGAAAAGTTAATGGTACAATAGGTATATCTTACCATGTTGACCAATGTTGAACTGCCCCCACGCCTGTGGTAGCAGCTGGAATAACATTGAGATGGCTTTGGCTATGAGCTGGTGTTGTTCTTTTTAGAATTCACCACAGTAAACTTTCTTTTCAGCTACTGTTAGACCAAAGGATGAGGTGACACAAAAGCAGCTGTGTGCATTTGGAGAATATGTGGCTGAAATTCTGCCCAAATATGTTCAACAAGTCCAGGTGGGTTCCATCAACTGTATCATTCTCTCTTGAAACTGTAATAGGCAGTACCAAGCCTTTTCTGAAAGCTAATGAGTGCTACAAGGAGCTGGAAAGGAATACAATTGTTCCTTGGTCTGCTGTTATGCAGCCTGAACTGCTTACAGTTTTCAACACATCTACAGTGGTACCTCTGGTTACAAATGGGGTCTGTTCCGGAGCCCCGTTCATAACATGAATGGTCCGCATCCTGAAGTGCTGTGTCTGCATGTGCATGGCGCAATTTGGGGCTTCTGCGCATGCGCGTGCCGTCATTTGATGCGCATGTGCGAACCGCCGAACCCGGAAGTAACCCGTTCTGGTACTTCAAGGTGCGGCGTGTTCGTAACCCGTGACCAACGCAACATGCAGCATTCGTAACATGAGGTACAACTGGATTTGAAAGTCATTCCATTGGTTTTAATGAGATTTCTATCTAAGTATGTGTGCTTAGAATTTGGATGAAGTTGATCCATACAAAATTTTACTGTTTCTCATTTTAACAGGTGACATGTTTCAATGAGCTAGAAATCTTAATTCATCCAGATGGGATCATTCCAGTTTTGACCTTTCTCAAAGATCACACCAACGCCCAGTTCAAAAACTTAGCTGATCTGACGGCAATCGATGTTCCATCTCGACAGAACCGCTTTGAGGTAGGAGCTGCTCTTCAAGCTATGCTACAAAGAAGATTCTAAGGAAGACGCAGTCTTCCAAAAAAATTTCACATGGCTAAATAAGAAAGTGAGGGTATCCTAGTTTCCCCCCATGTTGGTGCCCCACCCCTCAGTTTTGCTGACTGCCTTGACTTTATGCTCACTGACTACTAGTATATTACTTCTGGGTTACTTTCTCAGTTTTTGTTCTGCTGCTGTATGTAGTTGCTGATCTAGAAATGGTTGTTGTGCTTAACAGTGTGATAGCAACATTTGTCGTAGGAGAGAATTGTGTTGCTTAAACAGCTAATTTACTTGCTTAGTCATCAAGCATTGTCTTGGGAAGCACCAGCACCTTTTTCCAGAAGGGGATACTTATAAATATACCTGAAATATTTTAGTTTGACAGAAGGGAAGCTATAATTTGCTTGTGGGACCCTCTTAGTAGCAGAAGCTGGCAGCCCTGTACAGTCCAATAGAATTATAACTTCTTTTTTCTGTGCCTCAACCTTGTTAAAATATTTACACATATATAAATGTCTTCATAGATTGACCTAAATGTAGCATTTCAAATTATTCTCTAGCTCAAATTAGTTTAAATTGTGTTTAATCAGTGTAATACAATATCCTACTGAACAAAATGTATTTAAATTTGTATCACATTTAATCTACTATGTTGTGGGTTTGTAGTACTTCTGGCTGCAGTGCTGCAAACTTTGACAGATGGGCTCTTAAGGAATCTGTAAATCTTGGGAATAAACCAGAGATATTATTTTAAGATGCATTTTAATCAATTGTTTGATTTATGTTTTTAATGTATCATACTTTGATGTTAGCCTCCCTGAGCCCGGTCCTAGCTGGGGGAGGCGGGGTATACATTTGTTATTATTATTATTATACATGATCATTATCAGAAGTAGCCGTTTCTTCATGTATAGACAAGACCTTTTGTTGCATATACTGTTCGTTTTGGAAATCATTTCACCATTAAGGAACTTTTAAAAAATGTTTTTCCCATGTCTTTTTTAATGTGGTTGTACTATAATCATACACGTTATCCTTTTTTGTGTTGTCGCAATCTGTACTAATACATGACAATGCTGCTTTTTACCTTTACCTTTTAGATTGTCTATAATCTCTTATCCATAGCCTATAATTCCCGGATTCGTGTGAAAACATATACTGACGAATTGACACCCATTGAATCAGCAGTCCCAGTGCACCAAGCAGCAAACTGGTATGAAAGAGAGGTAAGCTGCAATGTGGTTGACATTTGGGAAGAGGGGACAGATCTGGTATGTTTTCTTGGAAGAAGAGAGAGCCCACTGTTTAATTTGAGTTGAACAGAGTCAATGTGGCCCAGGTTGCCCTATAGGGCCTGGTGCTGCTCGCAGTTTTCTGTGTGCACATTCCTTTTCTGCAAACATCACATTCTGTCCCTTTTAGCTTAATGGCCCTTTAGGTGTTGGATCAGTGATCACTCCTTCCCAATGACATGATCTCAATTCTATAGGCCTTAAGGTCCTGGATAACTTCTGTTTGGCATTATTTGGAGAGTGTTCGTTGCCATTTCTGGACAATTTAAATCACTTAGATGTTTTATTACAACCAAGCAGCATATAAATGTTGTAAAATAGTAGAGAGGTCAAGCAAGTGATTGATGTATTTTTAAATCTTCAGCATTTATACAATTGAATCTCACTTGCTGCCTTGCCTATGAGGTGTCTCAGCCAGCTAGCAATGAGTGCCTGATGCTTTGTATTTGTGAGGTAATAAAACAGTTCATATAAATCAGTCAGAGCTTTGTTTCAAAACTGATATACTTTGTAAAAGGCGAACAATTTATACAATCTGAGGAGAAGCCAGGGAGAAACTTTGGAAGAATGATTTGAAATTTACTGCATGCTACACACTGACAGAGAACTATATGAAAATGATCCATAGATGGTATCTAACTCTGGGTAGTTTGGCTAAAATGTATAATGTGGAATTGGATTTGTGTTGGAAATGTAAAGAAGTAGAAGGAACTTTCTTTCATATGTGGTGGGCATTCAAAAATGTAAAAGAATATTGGGAAATGATAAACAATGAGATGAAAAAAATGTTCAAAACAACATTCTCCAAAAACCTAGAGGCATTTTTGTTAGGAATTAATCAGACAGAGGTTCCCAGGAGTTAGAAAAATTTATTCATGTATGTAACAACAGTGGCTTGGATCTTGCTAGCCCCACAATGGAAAGTGAGGGAGGCCCCCAGCAAGGAGGAATGGCAACTTAAGATGTTAGAATATGCAGAGTTAGCGGGTCTAACAAGTAGAATAAGAGAACAAGAAGAACAAGTGTTCAAGGAGGAGTTGAATTTTTTTGTCTGGTATATTGAAAATAATTGTGAACAGTTGAAAACGTTGGGAGTATTAAAGTAAATTCAACAGTCTAATAAATATTGAAGTGATAAGTGATGTAAGATAGGAAAATAGAATTAGATGGATATATCAAAATATGCAGGAATGGTGGGAAAATTAAATGAACCTTGGAAGGGGAGGAAGGGAAGTCAGTAAATGTATCGCATAATAAAATATGTTTAATTTGTAATGTAACATTTGAAAATTTAATAATTATATATATTAAAAAAACAAAATTGATATACTTTGCCATTTCTTTACTTGATTCCAATATTTTTAGGTTTGGGATATGTATGGAGTGTTCTTTGCTAACCACCCTGATCTGAGGCGAATCCTCACGGACTACGGGTTTGAGGGTCATCCCTTCCGGAAGGACTTCCCTCTTTCTGGATATGTGGAGGTATGAGCATTTGGAAAAGCTAGACTTGACTGCAGAATCCTTCCAGAGGCCCAGTATAGCATAGTGGTTCGAGTGTTGGACTAGGACCTCGAAGAGAGAGAGCATGATTCGAATCAGCCAGGAAGCTCAAGGAGGTCCTGTAAACCAGTCAGCAGCTCTCAGCCTAATTCTCCTCACAGGGTTGTGGCAGAGATAAAATAGACAAAGGAAGAAGCATGTATGAGATCTGTGGCTGAAAGGTGGGATATAAATGTAATATTAAATAAACATCAGACCTTATAACTGAGTTACATTGAAGTCTTATTCTGCTGTACAGGGAGCAGAGAATGCAAGAAAAGGGAAAGGGAAGTTAACCTGTTTGTCCATATGTTCTCTTTCCTGATATTTGTTCATTAGCCTCCTTAGGGCAATGATTTTGCTGTTGCATGTTGTACTCTTGGTCTATGAGTTGTTATTTTGCATGGGTGAAGTCATGTTCTGAACATGAGAGGAACTTCAACCTCAGAAGGGACATTGAATCTGCTGGCAGTGCTTTTGATTGGGGGATGGGTTAACTCTTTCCTGCCTAGTCTCCTGCCCTGTGACGAAAAATCCATGTATTAAGCACCCTTTGACATGTCTTTGATGCTAAATAATATAATGTCCTGAGAATCCTACACTTTATGACTTCTGTGTTCCACAAACCAAAGGGCTGTACTTCCACTTGAGAAGCTTTAGCTTGACTCCAGCAGTAAGGATACTCCTGCTCTAAGAGCTTCTACCCTTTACTTTTTTCTTTTACTTGCCCCTGGATTATTCTAATTTTATCCCTAGAGTTGTGCTAGAGATGGACTCCTGTTATCTGTGGAACACAACTGGTTATGCCAAGCACCTGCTCACAGCAGAAACACAATCTGACACTTGGCCTACATACCTGAGCATACAGCAGTTTCCCTTAAGCAAGAGGCCAGTCAGGAGGGATTGTACTGTGGAGTAGCCCAGCTGAGTCTCCAGCCCTTAATGGTACTTAAACACAATATATCTTCCAGGCTATACTGCATAGCACTGAAGTTGGGGTTAAAGATCTTGGGCATGATAGTCCCTGAAGCAGGACTGCAACCCAGTTAATCACCTAAACTTCATCTCCGTCATTAAAATGCATTTAATTCTGTTGGTTTAAAATTTGCATATGATATATCTGAATCAATAATATTTTGGGTTTTATCTAGTGCTGATGTTCCATTCACACAACAGACCTTCCCCCTCCTGTTCTCTGTGCCTCCCAGCACCCCCTCAGTCTGTTGCAGAGGGTTGAGGGAACCCAGCACAGGAAGAACTTTTTAGCTCTCTGCCTTGCGGGCCTTCAGTTTGTGTGATGTTAGCCAAGCAGGCACGGCTGTGCTTGCACAAATTAAATACGTGCAAGTTGTGAGTCAAATATAATGTGAAGCTGCAAATGTAGACTGGATGAAGAAGCAGAGAAGTAGAGTACATGAAGACATAGATAAACTTCCTTCCAGGTGACAATAAGGACTTGGTCTTCGATGGGAGGAGACATTGCTTTTATTGCCTAACTGGAAAATTTACTGTTGATCTATACTAAGCAACCTACAAACATGGAGGAACCTTAATTCTAAAATTCCAGGTATGTTTTTGTAGTTGACCACCATCGCCGTTGCTCATCTTAATGCCCTTTCTCCTCCTTCAGGTCAGGTATGATGACGAGGTGAAGCGAGTGGTGGCAGAGCCTGTGGAGCTGGCTCAGGAGTTCCGCAAATTTGATCTGAACAGTCCCTGGGAGACTTTCCCTGCCTATCGCGAGGCTCCACAACCCATCAAGATAGAGGCAGGAGAGAAGAAAGGAGATGCAAAATAGCAACAGGAAGGAGAGGATGCCGGGGACATCCCTGTGTCACCACCTTCCTGTTTGATTTAAGTATTTATATATAATAAATATCAATAAAAAAACTTGACATAAGGTTTCTTGTCTGTCCGATATGTGCGGGAAATGCAACTTTCAGACCGTCTGTGAAACATGCATAAGGTGTTATCAATATCCAGAAGACTGGAGCGGGGTTCAAGGTATACAAAGGAGCAGCAGAGGGATGTACAAAGAACGGGTGGTAGTGTTTTTTTTTAAAAAAGAAGAGCAGTATGAGAACAATGGACTCTGCTTCCCTTCAGGAAAGATACAGAAACCTCACGAAAGGAGGAGATATCCCGTGCTTTATGACCATCAACTGTTTGCAAGCACAGACCCACAGTTGCCCTGAGACTCTGCAGGCACCAATGTTCCAGCCTTGCTTTTTCACTTTTAGTAAAAGGCTCCATCCTAGAATTGTTGAGTACTCTGTGTAGCTGGAAAACAGGGTTTTGTTGTTGTTGTTGAAACAAGCAAAACGGGTTATATCCAACTGCTTGTGCAGACAGCTTCCATGTGCACAGTGGAACTTCCCTTCCTCTTCCTCTTCCTCTTTCCTGCCCCGCACCCCACCCTGCACACCATCAAAATATCCAGAGAGACCCTCAAGCTGATTTTGAGGCCATGGAGGAGCAGAGAGGAAGGAGAAATCCCATGGAACTCTGCACACACAGTCTATTGGATTGTTAGGCCTATTTGTGTGTCTTAGAACAAGCTGTGGTCACGCAGCTGCTGTTGGAAGACACTGGCAGCAGTGTCTGCGGGTTATTGAGAAATTCTCTAGGCCATGAAGTTGGATACATTTTATTAATGTCTCTATCTGCCAATTCACTTGTGACCCTCCCCCCCAATATGCTGCAGTAAATGTGACCACAAGCATATGGCTTTGTTACTCCATAATGAATGTGGCCATAAAGGAGGCTGCTCCTTGAAATGTGGAGCAATATGAGTTGTGGTTTTCTGGTTGCCCCTCTATTGAGAATAAACATTAAAAGACCAAAAGTGAGCTAAACATTCTACAGAAGCAAGGCGTAGATCGTTGCAGGGCTTAGGACAGGAATGGGGAGGCTGTGGCCTTCTGGATGTTGTTGGACCCCCAGTTCTCACCAGCCCCAGCCAACATGGCCAATAGGGATGATGGGAGTTGCGGTCCAGAAACATCAGGAGGCCCACATGTTCCCCATCCCTGAGCATAGGATGTAACATAGAGGACTGGGAGTGATAAAAGAGAAGGGGGGGAAATGAGCGGGTGGAGGGCTGCAAACAATAGATTTAATTTAATTTGACCTCAGATATATTATATGGAAAGTTTCCTTTCTTGAGGGTTTGAACCCAGAACAATGTTTGGAATCCAGATGTTTTAAGCTTTTGTTCTAGTTAAATTGCATTTGTTTTTAGAAAGCTGCTGTTGCAACAGTACGGGGGATTTCTGAGAGACAACAGAAGTTGTGCCAAAGCTCGCTGCAGAGATTTGAGCAGCTGGAGTTCAGCACATGTGGAGCTAATCAGCTACAGAGTGCTTTCCACTTTGCATTGGAGGGAGTAGGGTGGGTGAATCTTCCCAAACAGATTCCCCTTTTCTAGATAATGGGGAGCATTTTCCATTTTCCTTACAATGGATTTGTGCCTTTGCAACACTTTGCAGATTGTCAGAAATTGCTGGAGTGAACTTAAATGACAAGTCCAGGGCCATTTTTGATGTTTCAATGATCCTTTGTCAACAAGATATGTTCTAGAGCAGGCATCCCCAACCTGCGGCCCTCCAGATGTTTTGGCCTACAACTCCCATGATCCCTAGCTAACAGGAACAGTGGTCAGGGATGATGGGAATTGTAGTCCAAAACTTCTGGAGGGCCGAAGGTTGGGGATGCCTGTTTTAGAGGTTGCTCACATGCATCTCTAGGTAGTACCCAATTTGGTAAAATTTCCAGAAAACTGGCTTAGATGCAATGAATTCAACTCCATGGATTAGTGTGTGCTTAGACCTGTTTTGAATTATTTATGGAAAGAAGGGTAGTGTTAAGATACTGCAGCACTTTTATTGCCTCTCTTCCTAATGAGAGGAAGAAGAGATTCAGCCTGTGGAGGCCCCAAACATGAAAATGATATAGTAGCTGGGAAAGATGAAAATGAAGAGGATTATGGGCAACAATACTGTTTTGACTTCAGGTATCTTTGTAGGTTTGAAATACACACAAAATCAAGGCCCTCTAGATATTGGTGTGTCAATATGGGATTTGGGTTGTATTTCAACGCTGCACAAGTAGATTACCATTTGCACACTGGCACTTCCCCCCTCTCCTTCCTCTGAATACTGCCCTATCTGCTTTGGAAGGACCCACATCCCTCTGGGATACATGTTGAGGGTGCATGAGGGGGCTGCAGGGGAGAAGGGGGAATTCCATTGCACATGCAAACATCTGTTGTGCAAACTGGACCACAGCATTGGGTCAGACTTGATAAGCTTTTGATATTGGTACAAGGGGAAAAAATTGGGTAGGTGCAGAAAGTTTTCTTACCAGACCCCCCACTCCATGAAATTATTTAAATATATAGAATCCAGCAAGAGAGAGATTCTATAGCAGGGGATGGGGAACCTGAGGCCCTCCGGTTGTTGGCTCCAGCTCCCATCAGCCCCAGCCCACACAGCTAATGATCAGGGATGATGGGAGATGTAGTTCCAACAACAATTGGCGTGTCGTAGTGGATTTGCAGGATTATAGGTCATAAATCCTGTTTTTCCTGAAATCCAGGGGGGTGGGGAAGTGCTGTGGAAAATTCCTATGAATGGCTGAAACGGATGATAATATCAAAACTTCCTTAAAACTGGTCCTCCCATGTGGAGATAGCTGGCTGATGGAGAGGTTTGGGTGTGTGTTGGTTTCTGACAGGCCACTGTACTCCTCTTCCTCCTCCAAGAGCAACAGAGTTGAAGAAATGACCTTTCTTTCCTCTCTACTGAATACATTCTGGCATAGATTTGCCAGCTCCACCCTCCTGTGGCATGTCAGAATTCCTGTTGGATTTCAGTGCTGGAAAGCAAACATTAAGGGAGGAAAAAGAATGATTTGAAGCAAAATGAAACAAAGCTGCACTTCCATTGTCCTTCAGGCAGCATCAGTGGGCCTTTCTAAGGAGGACTAGTTTATGGCCATGCACGTTTCAAATTGTCAGTGTAAATCCTTGGTTATTAAGAGCATGTTCTTTCTTTTCTTAAAAGCTAGCAGCTGGTTGGGGGAAGGAGCAGAATCATAAAGTCTTAACCTGGCGAGCCAAAAACCAAATAAGGAACAGCCCGATGCTACAAGTGGAAATAAATGGGACTTGTGTTGGCAGAGCATTTGGAGAATCTTGAGCCTCAGCCTTCAAAGATTCTTTTTCTTTTTCTTTTGCATTATGATGGAAACTATCTGTTAGGAACTGGGAATTGAACTGGAGGCCCTTCCCTGGGCTGGAATTGGAGAAGGGCCAGCTGTCTCAGCAGCAACTTATTGGACTGTAAAGAGACGAGAAAGAAACTGCACTGCAGTAAACAACTTCAGGTTCACCCAAAGTGCTTTTTCCTTCAGAAGGGGGTAAGGACTCTTCCTGACATGGCCCAGCTGTTGCGGCTGCACTTTGGAGCATGCCTGTGGGCAGCTCTGATGCTCTGTGTGTTTGCTGGATCCCGGAGACAGACAGGTAGGAAGCTCACCCACAACTGGAGAAGGCTGCTTTGCAGTGGGCAGGCAATATATTTCTGTTATTATCAATGCAACCGTTCGGACTATTTTGTGCATGAGTGCCAGTGAAGGGTTTATCATGGGATTTCTTCAGGACTAAGGTTATCTGATAAAACACAAGAAAGGACTGCTACTGTGCCTAAGAAAGTAAGTCAGGATCTTGCTAGAGTGAGACAGTTAAACAGACACAGATACTTTCTACTGAGTTTTCACACACCCCTTCCTAAGGAATGCTATAAGTATCAAAGACTTTTCCCTGAAACAAGCATCTGTTTGTATGGGACACTCATGCAGCTCTTCTCTCTTGCAATTAATAGCATGTTAGCATCACCTGGGAATTTTCCAGCAGCCTTCAAACATAGGTGGCAGTTGTGAGGCAGGTGCTTTGTGAGAAAATCTTGACTTTATTATTATTTCTGCAGTGGTTTACTCTGTTGCTGTATTCTGCTTCCGATTGCTGCTCACACTGTTCCATTCACAAAATGGCAAATGGTTTTGGACTAACAATTCCAGAGAGGGCTAGTTTCTGACTGGTCTATTTATATACTGAATTTCAGTAGCCGTTTTCTTGATACCTCACTCTCAGAAGCAGGAGTTTGAATTTACTGTAGTGATATGATTGTGTTGGTAAGGTAATAAAATGTGAAATTGCCAGATCCTGGTTAGGCAAGCAGCTCTTGTTCCTTAAAAAAAGTGGCAGGGTTATTATTATTATTTTCAATTTATTATACTTCACCACAAGGATTAAGTTAAATGTTAAAGGTTAAGTTACAACAATTTAAAATACAGCAGTCTAAAACAAACCACATTCACAATAATTGGATGGGTCCCAAAAACATACACCTCGGGTGGCAATGGCCAGGGGAAAAGCAATATTTTTAAAAGGTAGCACAAAATAGGGCTTTTCGGATCATTTACTGAAGGCATAGGATGCCTGCCACTGCCAACAGTGCTTTTTTTTTTTTTTAAAGGCTTGGAAGTCACTTGGATGAACTCAACAGATGTTGAGAACTATACTACCTTCACCATTAGTGTTATTTTAATGGAATATTTCTGTTCCTGTCTGTCAGTCTCAAAAGGCTTCCTGAATTATGTATTATGGAGAAATGAAATCCAGCTGCAATCTGAGCTTTAATACAAAATTGAAGGCAGCTGGCTTTGATCAGGAGACTGCAACCTGGGTGGAGGCAGCATCTTTTCTAAGCGAAACTGCACAGCTTCATTCTCCAAGCAACTTCTGTGAGTTTTTCTCCATGACTCTGGGGAGAATTACTCCAGAAGGGAAAGCTGGAAGCTGTCTACAATAAGAAAAGCTACAGAAACAGCAGATGTTATATTTCTTGCAGGCACCTCCTTAGCTTCAACTAATAATCCCAATGATGAAATTCAGAAAATACATTTATAGAGCAAGCCTAACCTCTATTTTAGTTCTTATCTTGCCTCTGTGAGTTGGGAACCTTAACTTTCCCTTTTTACCTCTGTGCCAAAAATGAAAATATTGTAGATCAGGAGTTCCTACTGGATTTTTCATTCCAACAATACACTGAGCCTCTCTGTGCCTTATTCCCAAGGGTACCTGCCTAGATAGATAGATATATATAGATATAGATATAGATAGATATAGATATAGATATAGATAGGCTCTTTAGAGCCTGTCAACTTCCTTCCCTCCTGCCTCATGGCTTTCAGAATTAACCTTTATGTCATTGCATTTTGTACGTTTTCCAATTCTAATTACACACATTACAAAATAACTCAAAATTTAAATAAGTATAGAAAGGTAGAAAGTTTCTCATTACAAGTCTTCATTACTCCAGTCCTTTGGGAATACTTGATCTTGCTTGTTTTAGATTTTTCCTCCCAGCTTCATGAGTTCTGCAAATTTCATCATCTTCATCTGCCACTCTTCTTTTGTTGGTACTTTGTTGCTTACATAAACAGTCTTTTATCTTCCCTTAGTATCTCTTCACCCACTATACCCAATAAAAAGGCTTCTGGTTTTTTAACAAAGGTATTTTTAAACATTTTCTTTAACTCATTACGGTATATGTCATTTCCCAGAAAGCCTTTACCTCTTTACAAGTCCACCACATGTGGTAAAAGATACCTTCCTTTTCTTTACATTTCCAGCACTCATTAGTTCTGGAATGAACTAATGACAAGTTTAGCTGGTGTTAAATACCATCTATACATCATTTTCATAACATTTTCTTTAAGTGCACTGCATGCAGTAAAATTAATACCTTCCTTCCATAACCTTTCCCATGATTCTAATTGAATATTATATCCAAAATCTTTAGCCCAATGTATTATCACAGTTTTAACCCCTTCATCTTTGGTATGCCATTCCAGGGTACTTGCCTAGTTTTGGACTCCACAGTAATGCACTCCAGACCTGCTTCTGTATGCAACTTCACTTGCAAAATATGGCCTGGTGCTGCTGCCTCCCACAGTCCCTAGCAAAGAAATCTGGGAACAGCTGAACTGTTGTGTTTGGGGACTCGTGGCCCTTCAGACATTGGTGAAATGCAACTCCATCATTCTTGAGCACTCACAATGCTTGTTGCAGCTGATGGAAGTTGTACTTCAGCAACATCTGGAGGGCCACAGGGCTCCCACTTCTGGTCTAGCCTACGGATTGTAACAATGGCGCGCATGAGTCCCTGCCAGGGAAAAATGCAGGTATAATAATACCTAAACAGAGAAAAAATATTAGCCTAAATGCAGAACCAGCTAAGTATGAATACATAAAATAATGAGATAACTTCAGTATAACTTAGCATGCTAAGTTAAAACCATATACAACAACATGAAATGGAGGAAGCTCTGTGACCTTAAAACAGGCTACCTCACTTACAGCAAATTTCATTCTTTTGAACAAAATAGTTCCGAGTTTTACTGTGATCATTGCAGTACACTTTATTAGCTTTATCAGCATGCAGCGGAGGCTGGTCCACTGGGAATACTGGGGCACAGACCTCCCACTGAAAATGCCTAATAATAATAATAACAACAACAATATCCTCCCCCAAATCTCATATTTCCTTTCCCACACACATGGGTGTGTGTGTGTCACATGTCAGTAGTGGTGGGTGGAGTCAGAGGCAGAAGTGGGTGGAAGAATGGATGTGATGCTTGGCTTTACACAGCACAATCCAGCCTTGCCAAAACCAGAGTTCCTACCCACATGCCTCTTCATCCTGATGGGAATGAGGCATTATTGCAGATCAAGCAACACATTCCAGTCAGACAAAGCACCCAGAAGGGTGCAGAAGTAGGGCAAGTGAGGAGCATGGTCTGGAGAGGAGCCATTGTCTAGGGAAAATCCCTCAGGCCAGCTGGAAAGGCCTTGAGGGCCTGAGGTTCCCAACCCCTGGATTAGTCCAACCGGCTTTAAAAGGCCTGTACAGTGGTACCTCGCAAGACGAATGCCTCGCACAACGAAAAACTCGCTAGACGAAAGGCATTCGCTAACGAAAGGGTGACTCGCAAGACGAATTTTTCTATGGTCATGCTTCGCAAGACGAAAATTTCAATGCATTCCTATGGGAATTAAATTCCTATGCATTCCTATGCATTCCTATGGTCGTGCTTCGCAAGACGAATTTTTCGCAATACGAAACGACTCGCAGAACGAATTAATTTCGTCTTGCGAGGCACCACTGTAATGTTTCGAAGGGGAAGCCCACTGGATGGAGCCTCAGCCAGAGGCAGATTGCCTGTTGGAGTTGTGTATGAGCAAGCTAGGAGAGAACAGGACCACGATGAAGTAAATATCAAAGCTATCCTCTGATTGTTGAATAAATGAAACAACATTATATTGAAGAAATTTGACACCTGTCTTTACTGGTGCACAGATTGTATCATTGTTGCTCCCCATTTGTGGAATGCTCTCCCCAGGGAGGCTTGCCTGGCACCTTCACTACTTACCTTTAGGTGCCAGGTGAAAACGTTTCTCTTTCACAAGCTGTTTGGCTGATTAACATTCTATGGCCTTTTAAATGTGTTTTTGGGAAGTGGGTTATTAGTTTTGTTTTTGTTTTATTATGTATTTTGTGTTTTTATTTTGTATTTTTATATTGTGAACCGCCCTGTGATCTTCATATAAAAAGTGGTATATATTTTTTAAAAATAATAATAATAAAGATTATTTTATAATAAGTGTTATAACTGAGATTTTGACCTCTGGTTAATATTTAACACAATAAAAGAAATCTCAGAAAATCAGGCATATATGTGAAGGAGGATAGGTGAAGAGATGTTGATTTAAATATTGTTTTCTCTATTGTTTTTCCAGATGAACAAATTGACCTCCAGGATGCTGCAGATACAAATGGGATTGAGAATGCTGGCATCATACTAGAGGTAATTTAGGCAAAAGCAAATCCACAAGGAAAAGGGTGTGAGTTTCCTTCACCTTTGGCATGCCCTGCCGATATCACTGCAACAGCTCCAACTTATTGGCTTACAGCTACCCAACCTTTCAGGAGCTTAGGAATCTACTATATATTGAGTTGGCAGCAGCTTTTCAGAGTGACAGGGGAAACCCAGCCAGATGGGCAGGGTATAAATTATTATTATTATTATTATTATTATTATTATTATTATTATTATTAATTAGTTTCATGCAGGGGACATTCCAAACCCTACCTGCAGGTGCCAGAGATTGAACTTGGGACCTTTTGCACACTCCGCAGATTCTCTACCACAGCAATTGGCTACTGTTACCAATGCCTGAGGCAAATGTCAAAATTTTTGTATAGGGTATGGTAGCAGTGATCAGTATCATTAGTGCTCCAATTTGTTTTTTCTTGGCTCTTCAGTTCTGACAGAGGCCTTTATACTGCACAATGCACACACACACTTTTTTTTTTACAGCAGCTCCACATTACTAAGGATCTCAGGTTCTCTTTTACTTCAGCTAAGACATTGATTGAAGCTTCAGTGAGGAGAAATGGAACTCCGGAGAAACCATTTTTTCTGCTTATGTAAACTATGGTCCACAAGATGGCAGCCTTGGGCTACTTCTGCTCATTAGACTGAGCTAGCTGGCTGGGTATAGGAAGGAGATATGGAAAGATTCTGAAGCCAGTTTAGCAACAGAGAACACATTCAGCACTGGGCTACCAACATTTGCTGTTTCACCACTTTCTTTAACAGCAGTATTTCTTAAGGCAATAGTCTTCATCCTTCAGAACTGGAACCCACCATTAACCTTCAACAGGGAACCCATGCTTAATATTCATTCTCCCTCTGTATGTGTGAACCTTCCATACCCTTTCCTTTAAAAAAAAATAGTCATAAATACACACACACCATTGCCACCAAAACAGTGGTAATAGCAGTGATCACCCTATTATATTGGAGCACAATTCGTTTTCAGGTCTCGAGCAGCGAAATGCAGATGGGTATCTAAGCAGTAATCTTCACTTAATGTTCATGAGCTTTTCTTAGCCTGTATCAGAACTTCCTGCCCTTATTTGTTTCGAAGAGCTAGAATCAGGAATGTAGGAAACAAATCTCCTCTAGGAGCAAGAATGATGTGGCACTGGATAGTTCCACAACCCTGCCATTGTGAACCATTTTCTCTTGATGATCCCTCGCTCTGTCTGCCATGCAGTGGTCCATCACAGGCTGGCAGTAGAAGGCCTAGCAGTCTAAAAGACATCCAGGTTTGATAACATGCCTGTGGATGGGTACAGGCTATGTTGGAAAGGAAACTTTGGATAAGGAGTCACAGGGCTAGAATGGAGATAAAATTAATCTAGCTCTAGGCATGGGGAATTTGTGACCCTTCAGATGTTGTTGGACTTCACTACCCAATGGCCAACGGTTAGGGATGAATGTGCATCATGAAGGGAACTATAGCTCAACAACATCTGGAGGTTGGTTCTCCATCACTGCATTGGCCCAAAGATAGGACTTCCGAGAGTCCTTTTTATGACCAGTTAATTCTCATGAGCCAATCTAAGATGGATTGTGAATAGAGAAGAGTCCACAACAAGCCATTTGAATGGTGTCAGGAATAGTTTACTAATATGACCCGGATGATGCAAGCGGGTGAGTCAAGTCACATGCAAGAATAGAAGACAAATTTTTATCCTCCTGGCCATTAGCCAGTTTGCCCTGAGCAAAAAATTAATTCTCAAGCATGATCACTTCTTACCACATAGAAAAAACTGTCTTCCGATCCTCACAATTCTATTCTTTTTCTTTCAGTTACTTTGGAGAGGAATTGAAATTATGGCCAACGAGACAATCAAGATTGAGGATGAGGAGTTTGCCTCTCTTCGTCCCACCAAGCGATTACTCCGGGTCTTTCAGCATGAGATTCCAAAAAACCCAGACAGCATTGAAGAGTACCTGGACTTCCTCTCACAGTCTGACACCCCTATAACTCCACAGGAATTCAAGAAACTCATCATTACCACTGTCTACTGTGCTTACCAAATTCGCTCCATTCAAGGCCTGGAGAAAAACCTCTGGATCAACCTTTTCTCTCAGCTGGTTATTGAAATACTCCGTGATCTCTGCAAACGATTCTGTTCTAAGGAATCTATGGATTCTGTTCAGCTTCTGGCCTCTAGGCCTTGGCAGGAAATGCCTGTCTATATTTCTGCACTGAAGAAATTCTATCAGTCTAGCCTAGCCAGGACCCAAAGAGACTCTCATCCATAAAGGGGAAATCTTGGTCCCTATAAGCAAATTAATATGCAAATATATATTTTTAGTTACAGGTGGGTAGCCGTGTTGGTCTGCCATAGTCGAAACAAAATAGAAACTTCTTTCCAGTAGCACCTTAGAGACCAACTGAGTTTGTTCTTGGTATGAGCTTTCGTAAGCATGCACAATTCTTCAGATATTTTTAGGTTCATTCTCCAGGAATGTGCACAGAAGTGTCACCCTTCCTGTTTTCTTATCTCTAGTGTAGCTGCTGCTTAGCTTTTCACTGGATTTCTATGATTAGCATGTTGCGCCCAGGCTCTCTATAGGACGTGCAGTTCAGATGGCACTTTGCTGTTGATTGGAATTGGGTTAATGAGGAACATGGAGTTACATGTCCCTGCTCAGTGACAGTTCTTGGCATTTTTATGTGTTACACTTCAATTTTGTGTGTTGCGAAAATTTCAAGAAACCAGATCCATGTTAAACACTAGGGAGATCTTGCAAATGGTAAGAACTCTTCACCAACAGAACGTGTAGCTTCTTAGAAGGAAGCTTTTAAGAAATTATGGACAAGCATCAGTTAAGGGGGCTTTATGTCAGAAAGAAAGTGATGAGACTGAATGCCCAATGGGGGAGTCCTTCCAGTTTAGTGTTTCTTCTTGTATAATATAAAGGTCTTCAGGTGCAGTGTACAATTTACCCTCATAGTCATCCATATATGCAATAGCCAATAATACATTGTTGTGTTAACAACACAGCTGTGCATACACAGAAGCCAGAAGTGTTAAGTGGGTGACATTCCACATCACGCGTGATGGAGTTTCACCCTTCTCCTGTCTCTCATGCAGTCTTTTGTGTTCCCTCCAGTCTTCCTCTGGGCAATGCCCCAACCCTCTGGAGCAGATTATGGGGTGCACAGAGGAGAAAGGGGAATCGTTTCCACCATCTGTATTCTGCTAGTGAATAAATACCATTGGATTTACCCTACTTAGTTGATTACTCAGAGGGAGGCATTTTTAATTGCAGGGGCCAGCTAAGGGCAGTCGTATTCTTGGGTTTAAGGCTATGTTGGTTCCAGTTTTCTAATGGAAGTAGTTAATGCTTATTAACTCACACTTCCTTCAATACTGAGCTTTTTTTGCAATATTCATATTTATTTTAATTAACAATTGCCTGTTTATTAACTGACCACCTCTCCTTTTAACCAATCTTCCACCCATTATTTAATAATTGGCAGCTCAAAAACATACCACCATGTTCCATGAACTGGTGATGGAGGTAGCTAGATCTAATCTCAATCTAATACATCAAAACAGACAAGGAAACCAGGTACCTTTTCTCTCAGGATTTTATTGAGTTCATTATTTTCATTACATACGCCCCTCTCTCAGAGTGTTGGTCTGCATTTGCAGTGGATGTTATCAACTCTCAAGTGCTTTGCCGAGTCTTTCATAAGTTCTTCCAGTATTTCTGTAAGCAGTTCCTTTATTCACATCTCATTTCACTGCCCCTACTTCTTCTACTCCCCAAGCTACCTCATGCTTTATGCTTAAATCGAACATCAATAATGAACAAAACACACATATCCCGTGAAGGTCATTCTATGAATGAATGAGTGGGAGAAACAACAATGGCTCTGCAGTCAGAACACAAGCGTGCAGCATAAGGAATGCACTGGACATACAATAGCATGCTCTTAACATTGTCATGTGAAAGATGACGTCCGTCCAGGACCTGCACCAGAGCCTACTGCATCTTGGCTTCTCTTATGCTCTTTTCATATATCTGTTTAGATTCTTGACCCTGGAGACATGTTGGCATCTGGAGGCAGTTTTGTCTTTGTCTCGGGATAGACCAGGAATCCAGTGAAGGTGATGTACTTGCCATGGTTGCTATAGGCACCATAGCCATCGTGCTGGTGGCTGTAGAGCCAGACGGTGTCACCATATTGCAGAGGCAACATAATGCTCTGGCTCTGCATCTCACGCCTTTTGGAGTGGTTGTCATCGTAGATCATAGCCTGAACCTCGTTGTGGTTCTTCATCAGTTTCACGGACATGGTTTTGAAGGGCATCTTGCCGATGGTGAAGGAGAAATAGTAGGCACCTGGAACGCGACACGTAAAGATGCCAGTGGAGAAATTGAAATCTTTCCCAATGTTCACAAATTCTGTGTCAAATGTGAT
Organism: Lacerta agilis; assembly: GCF_009819535.1. Classification (NCBI taxonomy): domain Eukaryota; kingdom Metazoa; phylum Chordata; class Lepidosauria; order Squamata; family Lacertidae; genus Lacerta; species Lacerta agilis. The sequence continues at coordinate 47,584,477 of NC_046312.1, read as the reverse complement.
TGGCTCGTGCTGGGTTTGCTTCTCATCTGACCCTAGTAGGCTTTCTGAACGGGCAGCAGAAAAGGCTGAGCGAGTATCCTGCGATCTGCTGGGCTGGTCCGAAAAAAGGTGTTTCTCTGAGATTTCATTCTGGTTCGTCGAAAGTTGCTGAATTACATTAGGTGAAGAAGGCCCTGAAGTTTCTCCTAGCTCCTGGGAACCGACACTGTTTTGAAAATAGCTGGACGTGTCTGGATAGATGAGGTACCCATTGAAAGTTGTATAGGGACCTACATTGCTGTAGAGTGCATACTTGGGATCTCCATGTAAGCGCAGCCAGACTGTGTCACCGTAGTCCAACTGCAACATGGCACTCTGGCTTGCCACTTTCCGCTCTTTACGGTGATGCTCATCATATACAATGGCTTGAACCTCGTTCTTGTTTCTCATCAGCATGACGGACAAGTTTTTCTTGGGGTACTTTCCAACCGTGAAGGAGAAGTAATAGGCCCCAGGGATACGGCATCGGAATAATCCAGCTTTGGGGTCAAAGTCCCCGCCAATGTTCACGTAGACTTTGTCGAAGGTGATCACCATTTCAGTGCTGCCTTCCATACTGCTGGTTCTAGCGACGGAGAAAGCAGACCGGAACTCAGATCCAGAATCAGCAGGGAAGCCGTACACAACGGAGCAAGTGATTTGACACAGGAAGCCAAACAAAAGTTGGATTTTCAGTTGAGTCGTCATATCTAAAGAAATATTTTAAAAAAGTGAAGGGGACAACATTTTAGTTGAAGTATTTCAAAATGAGGTAAGAGCAGGTTCAGCGCTGCAGCTTGATCACACTCAAAACTAGAACAGATTATCAGCAGGGAGGGTAGCATTTGAAATCCAAGCACCAAAGATCCTGTGGCAATCCATGTAAGACTACCATACCTTGACCAGTCTCAGCTGGCATCAGCACACACGCTTATGTGTGGCTACTTGGTACTGAAAACATGAAGACACTTAACATGCACAGGAATGAACTCCAAGGGCATATCCAACTTTGACTGTTTAAAATCAAAACCATCCAGAACAATACCCTTTGATGTGGGAAAATGTGGCATGGGGGAAGTTGGGCTGGCCAACTTTCTTAAGTGCCAGCTGTGACATGAGTCATCATGGATCAATGTTGGAAGGTGGGGTGATAGTGGAGGAGACTGCTAGAGTTTCATGTGAATCCAACCGTTCAACATGTATCTGCAGACAAGCCCTGCAGACTTCTAAACAGAGCTCTATTTGTTGCTATAGCAACCTAATTCTGTCCAATATTTTAGTTGTTTCTCCATTTTTAACCAGTATTTGTTCACCTAAACCTACTATTGACATTTCTCTCCCTTTTCAGTTGAACACTGCTGTCTGGTTTTAAGGAACACCGATTGCTAATTCAAGATGCTTTGTCCATTGAGAGCAAGAAACTATTGATAAGAGGACTAGATTCAAAAACAGAGCTTGGGGTGGTGGTGGAGGGAAATGTATTTTAAGCATAGAATTCTTTATTACAATAAAATAAATTATCACATATACAAACACTCCGGAAATAAATCCTTAATAGGCCAAATCTGCTTAAGGGCTCCACCAAAGCATCAGATAAATGAGTTTGGCTCATCTTCAAAGATATTGCATAGGTTTTAGCCTATTAAGGATTTATTTCTGGAAGGTTTGCTTGTATACTAATTATTGTGATAAATAATTCCTTGGTCTAAAATGTATTTCCCATTTAATTCTGATTTTGACTGCTAGTCTCCCCTGCCTCCTTTTCCTAAGGTGCCTTAGTTGTTTGCATGCCAGGGCTGGATGTGATTTGGTCACCAATCAAAGGGTTTAGGTGAAGATGAGATGTGTGGGCTTTGTCCTGCTTAGCCTATTAGCAGCTCTGAAGTAGGCAAATGTAAACGGAGCTGCTGAGATCTAGGGCTCCTCCCTGGTTGGTCCCAGAAAGGCTACCTCACCGCCAGCACAAACAGTAGGGGCATCTCACTGGGAAAATTAGGGGGGGAGTGGGAGGGGGCACAACATAAAATGAATACAGCATTGTTCACAAACCTGATTTTATCATTTGGTAGGCTAAAACTCTAGACAGATAATCCAGCCCCCCCCCCCCCCGTTGAGGCAATCTGCATGCAGCTCCACACACAGGAGGGGATGGAAACCAGAGAGCACAAAACACAATGTCTATATTAGCAGTAAAAAACAGACCTTTCATGAAAGGAAGGGGGATCCAAACTACGGGATAGAAATAGACTGGGTAGCCTACCATAAACAACCATCGTTGGTCCACGAGAAACACAGATGAGAAAGAACTAAATGCATTCCCCCCCCCCCCTGCTCCAACATATATAATCCTAATGGCAAGAGGCCAAAGCATGATCTATTGGCACTTTCAGTCTGAGAACAAACCTGGCAGTCACGGCATAGACATGGAGCTCTTTTCACTGTCCTTTCTTTCTTGTGCTCATTAAAACATCACTCAGCCTGAGAGCTGAATGGCTGGGGTCTCTTGTCTGCACTGTCTGTCACTTCAGAGCTGGCCCACTGCCAGGTGGCAGCCTATGAATTTAGAAGGCTGTGCCGTGGGCATCAAAGGGTTTCAAAGGCAAAGTGCTAGAGATACTATGAAAAAGATACGGTTCGCCATGTGTGCACGTGTGTGTGTGTCTGGAAACTCTGAAGCAGAAGCAGAAGTAAAGCAAGTGGCCTACAGGTGTTGGGATCCTCTTCTAGGGAGAGAATAGATGCTGGTAGGATGACGAAATACTGCCGTGAGAATTTCAGTCCTGGTTGTCTTTACTCTCAGGCTTGTGTCTCAAATTACAGGCACAAATCTGGACTTCTGAATAGTTTGATCTTCTGTCTAAATCAACAGTTGCATAATTAGAAATAGAGGGAAATATCAGATCTCTTTTATCCCCATGTGCTGCAAACAGCAAGGGCTTTCAAGCAGACCCCTTTCCTGTAAAAACCTTTGCACCCTCATTGCCCCAAAGCTATGAAGACTGTGTCTACAGTAAGGTTTCCTCTCAGTTCTCTGGTACGATGGAACAGTAAACACTTTCACTGTTTTCACATTTGCAGAGCAGGGGGAAAAATACGCCTTCACTCAAAGCTGCTTGATGTACACTGTCTTTCTTACTGCAAAGCCACATGTTTCAGTTTTTATCTAAGTAACTGCTTCTAAATTAAGATATTATAAGGTTGAAACCAGATCCTGTGAGCAGTTTCCACTTGTGAAATGGGACTCTCTCCCTACACCCCTCTCCCATAATGGTTTAACAATTCCCAGAGTTCTCAGAGTGGTTTACCAGCCAATCCCTCTTTCCAGAGAACTTTGGGAATTGTAGCTCTGCAGGGGGAATAGCGGTTCTCCCAACAACTCTCAACACCTTGACACACTACAGTTCCCAGGAGTTTATTTTTTTTGGGGGGGGGGAGCCATGACTCTTTAAAGTGGTACCATAGTGCTTTAAATGCATAGTGTGAGTGAGGCCTACATGGGACTTAAATTCATTTAACAGGAACCGGCTCCATTCAGGAGCTCTGAACGACGCAGAAGGACAGCTTCGTATCCACCACACAATTGTCTCTATGAGCATTAAAAGTGGTATGAGGAAAGACTGTGTGCCTGTGTGTATGCAGAGGTGTTTTGAAACAATGCAAAACCCTGCAAAGCATGTTTACCAGAGGTGAAAATGGGATGGATGTACATGTCATGAGAAGCAATCTGTTTCAAACCACCTTCGACTGTCTCCAGTCTCGGTCTGTGGATCCTTAGTGCATTCAGATATTATGGCCACAAGATTGCACTGAAGCCCCGGAGGGCTGCTACGTCTTTGTTCATACTCAGGCTGGAGATGACAGCAAAGGACTGAGCTTGACAGCATGTAGCCAGCATTGTTCCAAAGCATGTCTTATTCTCTGGGACAGGTTCAGCATTTCTCAGAGAGGCAGCTGGTAGCTGCTATGCAAAAAGGGCTTGCGGACTTGAAGACGTCTCCACTGAATGCTGACCCCCCCCATGGTCCCTGAAACAACAACTGCCCTGTTACTGCTTCAGTGTTAATTTCTGGATAAGGTCATTATAGAAAAGGCTAAATTTAGCCGCTTTGCTGCAGCTCTTGGATGAAGTAGCCACTTAGTTTCATTTTAAATTAGAGCTCTTCCTAAATTGTCAGCAAATTATTTGCATTTTCTCAGAATTCAAAATCTCCCTTTGACAAAGACGTCAGAATGGTTTGATCTTCTGTCTCAATCAATAGTCATTCATCAGAAATAGAGGGGACTATTGAGCTACTTTCATCTGCAAACATTTTTAAACCACACAAATATCATGAAATGCCTTTGTACATGCGTGTATTCAGTTCACATTAAAGGTAAAGGTAAAGGGACCCCTGACCATCAGGTCCAGTCGTGTCCGACTCTGGGGTTGCGGCGCTCATCTCGCTTTATAGGCCAAGGGAGCCGGCGTTTGTCCGCAGACAGCTTCCGGGTCATGTGGCCAGCATGACAAAGCCGCTTCTGGCGAACCAGAGCAGCGCACGGAAACGCCGTTTACCTTCCCGCTGGAGCGGTCCCTATTTATCTACTTGCACTTTGATGTGCTTTCAAACTGCTAGGTGGGCAGGAGCTGGGACCGAGCAACGGGAGCTCACCCCGTGGCAGGGATTCGAACCGCCGACCTTCTGATCAGCCAGCCCTAGACTCTGTGGTTTAACCCACAGCGCCACCTGGGTCCGACAACCTACTTAATCCACACTTTCTTAATCCACAGCCACCCTTTCAGATTCATACTTCTCTGAATTTTGCAGTGCCCTTCTCCGGCCAAGTAATATGGACAAAAGTGTATATACTAGTGTGAAGTGTGAAAATGTCATATAAACATGCATTACATTAGGGAAAACATGCTTTGCAAAAATGATTATATTAGGCAAAATTCCATACAAAGATGTGTGTATTAGGACAAATTCGTTCTAAATGCCGATGAATTTTCAGAAGGAGTTCTTTTTCAACACACGAACTAATGTGGAAATGCAGGGAACTGAATTCAAAAGTGGAAAAATGAAAAATGGATAAACCAACATTGACATATTCACCCAACTCTAAGCTGACTGAGCTGGAGGCTCACCCTGCGTGCTGACTGGAAGGGAGCACTGAGCAAAGCCTGGTGATTTTTGACAGTATGTTGTGAGCTAGGGGTAAAATGCAACATCTTTTCATGGCTACTGGTGGGAAAGCTTGGGAGCTGGAGAAGCTGTTAACAATGTTCAGTGTTCCAAGCCACACACCTTGGCAGCACTGCAACACTGACCAAGGTGCTCCTTGGCCAGGGCACTATTTATCCTCAGGCTCACCCAGATCTGAATGTATCACTGGTTTTTGTCTTCATATATTAATATTGTTTCTCAAACCTTCCCCAGATAAAAAACAATACAAAAGTAAAAGTGGTTATGTGATTTGTTTGCATTGGTTAGAAATATTTAGCTATTTACTGCATTTGATGGCTATTTCACCAATCCTTGTGTAGTTAATGTACAAAATGCATCCCCCCATCAAAATGTATGAAAGAAAGAAAGAAAGAAAGAAAGAAAGAAAGAAAGAAAGAAAGAAAGAAAGAAAGAAAGAAAGAAGAGAATTAAATCTATAATGCAGCTCTGGAAGTAGTGTGTCCCATTGAGAAGACTCCTATGGAAGCGCAAGGGATGAGAGATTCCATGTGGACACATTGCTCCAGGGGTTGGAAATCAGGCACTTGAACAACTAGATCCTTCTCTGCTAAGCCAGGCATTTGCTAGGTTCCATCATTAGGTAAGAGCCCACTTCCAGACATCAACAGGATCACCTTGCCTGCACTATCTAAGAAGATGAGGGGCAGGAGAAGAGAAATTTCAGTTTGAACATCCATAAGCTCCTCCAAATTAAGGTGCTCCCCTGAGGGTGCAAAGCGTACCTTAAATCCTTGGGCCAACACAGCTGCACTCAGGTTATACAGCTGCATATCTTCTGAAGCACACTGGGGCAGGATATAAATGAGCCCAGAACATAAATTAGATAGTGATTTCTCTGTAAATGTTATTTATTAATGAAGTCAGCCTCTCGGCCATCAATCACGAACAGATGGCCATTTTTATGTGGTTATAGGCACCCAGAGTGTACCCACATGTGGCTCATCTTATTTCTATTAAATTAATGACCGGGAAGTCAAGAGCTGAAACATTTAACAGTTCACATATCCAGCCACTACTTTCAGCCCCTCTCAGAAATTAAGTATTTCACCATTTTCTCAGGGAAACGAATATCAATAGCCTCACATTGGCTAGAGAGGACTTTTTCTGACCTCTGGCAAAGTCAAAATGGTAGATGAAGTTTATCCTTGCATTTTTATGTTCATGGTGTTAAGACTGCAGGTGGTGTCCACAATGAATCTGAGGCTATGGAAAGGTGAGCCTTTTTCTAATTAAGGAGGCCAGAATTTTATGAGGAGGCACAGCATAGTTCTGTATTTTAATTTGGACACCACAGATGTTCCACAAACACAGTCCCTTTGGACATATGGCTAATGGATTAGACCCATGGTTGAAAAAAGGTGAAATGCCTACTCGCATGAAATGATGTAGCTGCACGGAATGATATAAGTACTTCTCAGCATCTTGTGAGTTGCATTTAAAAAAGAAAAAATCCTGGTACTTTCTAGCCGGCTGTACTGTAACACATCACCCTAATGTCTTAGGACAGCTGCAAGTGTCTCAATTATATGAATCATCAAAAGCCTGTACAATGAGCAGCCTGCATGCCCTGTGGTTAGCAGAGACGTGATAAAGCTTTTTCTTTGATTTGGCCTGATACTGTGTGCTCCCTGTTCCATTCACTGGATGCTGATCACAAGTATCAGATGAGGATGAGGATGCAATTTATAATTTGCGTACATCACCACAGGAAAAAGTTAATTATACCTTAAAAGGGCTGAATCCATATGAAACTAAGGCTTTGTTTGTGGTAGAAGATTTTGCCTGCCTGGTTGTCTGCATTGCCAAAAAAGAGGACACACTTTTGCATAAGCCTTGCCTATGCTAATCTGTACGCATGGATCCATTTGTAGAAATAATAACTACAACTGAGCGAGGAAGACTATGAGAAGGTGACCTGTGTACCTACCCAGTCTGCTGTCCAGGTATTAACTCTGGATGGTCAGCAGCATAGGAACATAGCAAGCTGCCATAGCAAGTCCAACTATTGGTCCATCTAGCTCTGCATAGTCTACATTGACTACCAGTGGCTTTCCAGGGTTTCAGACATGGGGACATTCCCAGCCCTACCTGCAAATGCTGAGGACCTGGGACCTTCTGCCACTAAGTTAGAACCCTTCTGCTTTCGAGGCACTTGTTCATTCTTCTCAGGGTTCTTTGTCTTTAAACCAGACTTGGACCCTTCAAACAGAAGAGTGGCCTCTGTGAAGGTGAATGCCCACCCTAATGTGGAGCGTTAAAACTGCCCAGTATGTGGACTCTATTTCAAGTGCCAGTGGTAGGGTATTCACTATGACACTTAGCTCAAGGTTGATTATATAGCAGTATGGGTCAGCACTTTTTGAGGGGGGCACAAGTGGTGATTTACAGCGTTTCCCATTCCACTATACCTGATCCTTCTGCACTCCCCACCCCAATAATATATTCTTACAAATCCCAGAGAATATGAGATCAGGAATATTCTGTACAATTTTATACATTCTAACAATGCATAAACCTCATGGGATTTCAGTGTTAATATGCCACAATCAAATGGGCAAAGCCTCAATGAGAAGACTTAAGTATAGGAGTCTAATTCCTCAGCTTCAGTTTATGTTGTGCAAGCATTCAATAATAATAAAAAAACACCTTTCCAGCAGTTGCTCTGCAGCCTTTGGGTCCCAGAGAGATTTCCTCCAGTTCTCAGCTGGTGGAAGAAATGCACTTCTCATCCTCCTGGTACCTTATGATCTTTAACTTCCCCCAGAGCTGTCTTTTTAGGTGTTTGTAAATGGCTAATACCTGCAGAAGAAAAACTACACACTCTCTCAAGAGCCTTTCAAAAAACCAAATCAAAACAGGTTTGTACTAAAAATTATTTCCCTCCCTGTGCCTAATCCCTTTGGGACCTTAGAGTGGGCATTAGCAGCAAGTTATCTGAAGACAACTGCCATGTTTCCTTTGTAATTTACATTACCTCCTTCTTCACATGGATCCAAACATTTTCCAGTTCGCATTCATGCCATGTTATATGTTATTCATGTCATAAATATGACATGACATTTCGAATGGCAGATATGACCCATTAGGCAATGCAAAGCAATGCACAGCAACAATATATAGATCAGAGCTAGCCAGAGTGGCTACTACAAACTCCCACCATCCCTGATGATTGGCCATTTTGGCTGGGGCTGATGGAAGTGTAGTCCAACAGCATTTGGAAGACACCACATTGGATATCTCTGCCACAGATCCAGGTATTAGGTTTGCAAACTGCTATGAACTTGCTACTGTGTTATTGTTTTGCTATATTATTATGACATTATTTATTATGAATTTTTAATGTGCGTTTGTTTGAAATGTATCCCAGTGGAAATGTATTCCTGTTTTCTTTGGACTCGGCTAGAATGGTAAAGAAAAAGTGGTTTACTGTATATGCATTGTATATGCAATATAACATTGTTTTACCAGATGGCGACGTGGAGTCCCATTTTTCTCTACCCGTTTTCCCTATTTAAATTTACAAGGCTTTAAACTGAAATGCTTTTTGATGTGTCTAGTTCCAACCTTCGTTGTAAGCTGCTTTGAGCGGCAGTGGAGGGCCTTAAAATATAAGGAATAGAAAATTTAATGAAAATATTAAATAAACTTCCATATACCGCTAACACATTTAATATATTTTCAACTAATTTAAGAGTAGTTTAAGTGATTTCCTGGGACGCGGGTGGCACTGTGGGTTAAACCACAGAGCCTAGGGCTTGCTGATCAGAAGGTCGGCGGTTTGAATCCCTGCAACAGGGTGAGTTCCCGTTGCTCAGTCCCTGCTCCTGCAAACCTAGCAGTTTGAAAGCATGTCAAAGTGCAAGTGGATAAATAGGTACTGCTCCAGCGGGAAGGTAAATGGCATTTCCATGCACTGCTCTAGTTTCACTAGAAGCGGCTTAGTCATGCTGGCCACATGACCCAGAAGTTGTACACCGGCTCCCTCGGCCAGTAAAGCGAGATGAGCGCTGCAACCCCAGAGTTGTCCGCCACTGGACCTTTTTTTAAAAAAATAATTTTTATTGATTAATTAAATTTAACAAAAAAGAACATCTTAATCCAACTGTTATTGTATAACGTTACAAAATAAAATTTTACATACAACATTGGACCTAACAGTCAGGGATCCCTTTACCTTTAGCTTTAAGTGATTTCCTATTCAAGTTGCATCTTGAGAGATCTAAGTGGAATCTGTGCACGCATAAGACCCACTGAGTTCAACTAAACTTTCTTCTGCTTTCCTGAGAGTAAGCATTGCATTCAGTAGGGCTTGCTTGTGAGTAGACAAGCATAAGCCCCACTGAGTTCAACTAAACTTTCTTCTGCTTTCCTGAGAGTAAGCCTCATTGCATTCAGTAGGGCTTGCTTGTGAGTAGACACTCATTTGCTTGCACTGCTTACCTCCCCATCATTCTTACACAGTACCCAACCTCCCATTTCAGCATAAGGCAGCCAGCTAAATGTTATTCCCTCCATTCTCATCCTCCCAGAAGTCCCCCACCACCAGAAATCTCTCTCATCCCACCAATCTCTCCTTTTTATCAAAGGGAGGGCAAGCAAGCAAAAAGAGTCTCCTTTAATTTAAAAACAACAACACCCTTCCTTTTTAATATGGGGGAAAGTTATTTCGGGGGAAACAACAGCATAAACACCACCAGAAAATAAAAATAAAAACTTCCCCCTGCTTTACAGTTCTTTGTTTACATCTTTTGTTTACTTTGCCACTGGATCTTTGTCTAGTCCTGGTGGGTTCTCTCTAAGGTGCTACTGGAAGGAATTTTTTTATTTTATATTTTGTTTTGACTTATCACCATGTTATTTCAATACCTGTATTCAACCGATAGGGCCCTACTTTATACCCAATAATAGCATAGTTTAAATTTACTGCTTCTTCGGGCAGGGGGGTGGTGGAAATCTGCTTTAAATGCATGGTGCATATGGAACCTCTGTAGGGCTAAGTATTTATGTGCTAATTGGCATTTCTTGGTTGGAATGAAAAGCATTTTTTTTAAGTGGGCCTGATATTCTCTATCACATTTGTATCTTAAAGGTAAAGGTAAAGGGACCCCTGACCATTCGGTCTAGTCGTGTCCGACTTACCCTTCCTCTAATAACCCTGCAGCAGCATACCCTGGGGTGATCTCATTTTCACAGCAAGCACCTGAGGTAGGTTAGATGGTGAGACAGGAATTTGCCTAAAGTGATCCAGTGAGCTTCTCATGGCTGTCCAAATGTGTTTTTATTCAAACAGAGTTTACAACATGGAAAACAAATTGCAAGGGTATTCGATGGTTCAAAAGGTGCCATTCAGACCAATTATTCATAAGATTATCATTCTGCTGTCAGCGTTCTGACAAAGATAGTGAGTTTCACTGTGATAGCCATACCTGTCTTCCAAATGCTGATCTCTTTAAATGTGGCTCCCCTTTGTTTCCGATTCACATTCTTGCTGCTATTTGTAAATTAACCATAAATTCTAAACTTGAATAGTCTGCATGATGCTGAATTCAATGGCGCGATTCACTGAATGGGTCCTGTGGAAGAACTTCTGCTTGCACAATGGGGCTCCCCGCCCCCTGTCCTGCATGCCCACCCCCCTGAAATTGGTTCAGGGAGGGGTCAGGAGAACCCTCAGAACAGCATTCAAAAGGAATTGGCAGGTGTTCCATTTGGCAAGCTGAAGAACATTATTTTGAATTCTTCCCAATGTTCTTTCCACTAAACCACACTCATTTGTTGACTCCACACTCTTATTGAGTCATGTTCCACCTAGAGAAGACATCCCTTTGACTAGTCAGTCTTCAGGGTTTAGTCAAAGGATCTCAGTCAGGAGATATATATATATATGCCTTATCAACAAAGATATTATCTCATAATTCTCCTCCTCATACGGCTGGTTTAATTTTGTCTCCTTTTCTGTTAAGAAATGCATCAAGCATCCTCTACATAGCCAGGATTATGATAAGCTCAATGCAGATAGCCTTTGATTGCTGATATTATCAATAAGGATTTTGTTCTTTTCTGAGATTTAGCATGTAATTTTTGATTTTTATTCATGAGAGAGGGAGACTGGCTGTGATCCTCAGGGTTCATTTCCTATAAAAAAAATACAAAGTGAATGAATCTCCTATAAACACAATAACTTTCATGATCAGTCTGTATATCATCAGGTTCTCTGCAGCTGCAGCTCTGAGTCTTGCCAGATTCTGCATCCCTCCAGTTATAATATTGTTTTTTAAAGACTGAAAACATATGCTCTGGAATCTTTGGTTTTTATTTTATAAGGCACTGAACTATGTAGAATTACCATTCTGAAGATAAACTTCAAAGTTTCCTGATGATGGTTTGAGTCACTCATGGTATCTGTCATAAAAGAGGGCTTCAACTCATTAACAGAGTATTAAGTGTGACACCATGGTTTGCAACCGCTCCACTATTGGTATTATCAGTTGATCTTACGTTCACTGTTCTCATTAAACTTAGGGCTCATCCAGATTTCCTTTTGCGCCACACTTTCCAGGCACAGGTTTGTGCTTTAAATCTCTGTTTCCAAGTAGCTTTTTGGTATATCCCCAGTGCTTCCCCTGGGAAAACTGAATCGGAGCAAACGGCAATGGGGTTTTCTGTGGGTTGACATTTGCTCAGATTCAGCGGCAAAATGAGAGTTTTCTTGGGGAAAGTGCAGGAGCAAAACAAAAACCACTGAAACATGGAGCATTAAGCCTCGACCTGTGTCTAGGAGTGCAGCACAAAATGAAATCTGGATGAGCCCTTAGAATGCAGTATGGATAAGATACAGTGCTCAGCTCATTGTTATCAGGTTTGTCTTAATAGAAAATGAAATGCTCAGAATACTCCACATTCCACATTTTAATGCCTTTTACAGGTCTTGCTGATATTGACAAAGGTGCAGATGGGATTTCTTCTTCAGACACATTCCTCATGTACGCTTCAGGAAAGCAAAACACCAAAAACTAATCACATGCCTTCTAGATCAAGATACTTTCCCTTGGCAACATATATATGCATGACACAATACCTCCCCATACCTCCAGTTAATATTATTGACTTCAGACTCCTTTTTCAGCAAACACCCTCCGTAACTGCTCCTCCAGCGAGAGCAAATCAAGATATCCATATGATGATTGTTCAAAATTTCCAGAGTACCGGTAGTTCTGGAGGGCAACATGCTTTATACAGTAATTCTCTCTCAATTTGTTCCAGGAGCAGGCCTATGAGTTAGGTGGCTGCCATTTCTCTGTCAAGTATCATAAATCAAAACAGAGAAAGTTATCTTCCCGTGGTAACTTGATGAGTTCATGGCTGATGAGAGTTTCAGATTTAGGACTCACATATAATTCAAATATGTAATCTGCTGGAATCTAACTACCAGTAATCATCTCCCTAACATGATTAAGCAGGTTTTGACCTGCTGGCCTCCTTCTGATCAGTGGGACCACATGAGGCTCAAATTCATGTCAGAGATGCAAAGGAAGTAAATTATATAGTTTGTGTCATAAAGTTTATGGGAGCAGTTCCCCTTACAGTAAGAATACATGGATCTTTTTAAAGCAGAGATGGGGAAACTGTGGCACTCCAGATGTTGCCTGAAAACAACTCCCATCTTCCTTGACCATCGGCCAAGCTGGCTGGGGCTGAAGGGAGTTGGAGTCAGCAACATCTGGAGCGCTACAGGATCCCCATTCCTGATTTGAAGATACCACATTACCTGCTTTGTATTTCAGATGCCCTTGGAACAAATACAGCCCTTTGTAACTGGATCAGGAAAAATTGAAGCAAGGAAAGGGGTAGGTGGGAGAGGCAGTACATCATCATACCTTGAAGCCCTGATATTGATTTGCATAGGTTCAAAAATGGCTGTAATTTCCAGCTAATATTCTCTCTACAGTCATTGCCAGTCTCTCTTTGCCCCTCTCTTGAGTCTTCATCTCAGCACCGCTAAGGTAGACATTCTAGCATTTGACAAATACAGGAGGCTGAGGGGGAGGTTGCCACCATGAACTCATCTCTCCCTGCTCCTCTCCTGTAGCCTTTGCAATCAATTACCAGCTTCTAGATGGATATCTCTGCTGCTTGGCTCTGTGATCAGTTCCTGCTCCTAGCAGGGTGATTCCTACTGGAAGCCTCAATCCTTTGATCAGGCACAGCAAGGATTTTCTCTCTTGTTCTTTACTCTTGATTAGAGCATGCCAGTAATTTACAAAGCATTGGTGAGAGACAGCAAAGGACTACGGAGGTACCAGAATTGGCACGCGAAAGAACACACAGAAAGGGGATGAGAGAAATTTCCAGCAGGCTGCATGTGGCTGCATAAAAACAGCTGGACAACACTGAAGTACTCAAGTTGCAGTGAAAAAAAGTTAAGCAGCATAAAATTGCATGTACTGTAACTGGATTCTTAAGTTGCAGCACTGTGGCCTTGTTCTAATGCTACACTTACTTATACTTTCAGTGAAGCTGCTGGTCCTGCTATGGTGGCTGCCTCCAGCCCCCCACATAGAAGAGTTACATAAAGGCACTTATAGGGCCAGCCCACCCATGAGGCAAGGTGAGGGGACCGCCTCAGGTGGCAGGATCCACAGGGGCAGCAGATGCCAATGCCAATCTTTCTACCTCCCTTGTTCCTGATATCTTCCTTGACCTCTCCTTCCCTGGTGGGGAGGGACAGTTGTACCTGAGCAGGTACAACTGTATCCTGGCTTCAGGTAAGCTGGAGCAAAGGCTTTCCTGCTTCTTTCTCCCTTGCAATGCATAGGCTGAATATATGTATAAATGGAACCACAGGCTCAGGCTTTCAGTGAGTAATGAGCTGCTAAGTCATATAAGATAGGAGCCAGGATCTCCGCCTCTCCTGATTGCTGATTGCAATCAAGTGATCTCTGAAATTTCTAGGGAAATCCAGAAAGTGAGGCAGATAGCAGATGTGAGAGTGGGCATAAGCCAGGTGTATGCCCACTTTATGTTTCCAATGCAAGTATTTCATGCATGCACTACCATGTCTAACACACTTACCATGTGAGTTGGCCCATACTCATGTAGGGTTAGCATGCCAGTGATCAGTGACCAGGGCAGGTGCCACTGCTAGCATGCAAATGATAGTGCTTTCTCTGTGGTCACTATGTTGTCTGTTTTAGACCTCATTCCTTCACTCAAAATCAGGCATAGGCAACCTTCGGCTCTCCAGATGTTTTGGCCCACAACTCCCATGATCCCTAGCTAACAGGACCAGTGGTCAGGGATGATGGGAATTGTAGTCCAAAACATCTGGAGAGCCGAAGGTTGCCTATGCCTGCTCAAAATGCTTGGTCTTTACTTTTAAGAACTGAATATTCAAGGAATACACAGAACAAATGGGTGGAGATTAACAAGCTTGCCACGTTAATGGTATACATATCATTTTTGTTATTTTGTAACTCAATTAGAGATTGTCTCTCGTTTTAGGCAGTATATAAATATATGGAATGAATGAAAGAATAAACCTGTGAAATTTAGATTTGCTACTTCTAGGGAATAAAGCAGAGTTCAGACTTTAGATTCTTGGACTGACTCTGCCAAAATATTATAGACTGTCTTCAAAACTAATGCAGGAGAGGCATAAGAATGGGATGAGAAGGCAATACCACAATATGATGTTTTTATCAGGGGGTCTCTTTGCTAAATAGTGGTAAAATGAAATAAATCCCACATAACATTCAAATCAGACATAGCTCTGATGCTTGAATTTGTTGAATTCAAAAGTAGGCAAATAGCTTTGAATCCCATAAAACTCAGGCTTTGATGATGAAATGTTGGTTTTAGGTTTTTGAGCTTCGACTTTCTCTGTTTTTAAAATCCAACAATGAAGCCTGAAATGGTCCTGGAATAATGTCATTTGCATTTGAAAGGGAATGGTAGATTAGAAGTTGTTGTTTTAAAGTGGCAAGGGGAGAAATATATCCATTCTTGTTCTATGTCAATTTGCATCACTCTAAGCATGACCAGGTGTGCATATTTCATGTACTGTATCCACAGACTCCTTTGTTGAAATGCAAAATTTGGTTCCATAAGGATCTCACCTTTTATATTGAGGGAGTAGGGAGGGGGGAAAGTCCAGACCACAAGGCTGTCAAGAAAGGCTTGGAAACATGAGGGCAATATCTACTAATGGCTCAGGTCCTTCCCAGATTGTGCAGAATGTAGAGTAGAAATCTGATTGCCATACACGATCCAGACGTTTTTCTATGATGAGCTGATCTGTTTCAGCAGAAACCACATTTTCTAAGTGCTTAAACAACAGCACAACGTTGCTGAAGAAGTGTGTCTCACAATTCTCGCAAATGCTGTGTGGAGACTTGAGTGGTTGTGCTGGTGTTGTGGGCTGATATTGGGACAGTGCCTGGACATCATTGCAACAGATTATGATTTAAATTCCTCCCTCGCCATTCTGGGGGTTTCAAATGCCAGCCATTAAGCTACCTTTCTGCCTGGTTCTTCCCTTCCTACATTTGAAAACTGTTTACTCCACCTCTTTACTATGTGGGCATTAAGAGATGAGTATTTTTCCACTGCAACTGCGGTTGCATCAAAACCAACCCGGATTGTCTAGAAAGGTCCTCAGAAACCAGGAAAGAATTGTGGGGGCTTCCAGTGGCCAGGCAGAAGTTTATCAGTCATGATCCCATGTGCTGCTATTCTGCAATGGTTGAGCCCCCTAACCATGGCCCCCCCTTCCTTCTTTCCCTGCACATATTATTCCCAATCATTCAACCCTGCTTTGGAAAGAAAATTTAAATGGATTCAGTGTCAAAATATAAATGGGCAAAACACAAGAATGTAGGAAGTTGAGAATATTTGCATCTGTTTAATCTTATTGCATAACTGAGTCAGGAGACCAAACCTGGAACTCAGGGGTGCATGTTTTATGTACAGGAAAAAATGGGAATGGTTATTGGTATAAGTAGCATGCAACCAAGATTTTATGGCTAAAATTGCAGGCACAGAAAGGAATTGACATCCATGAACCCTGATAAAATTCCTCCATTACCTCTGATGTAATGGACAGAGCTTGACTGAATTTACAATCTGCCATTCAAAATTGTGAAGCCAGCAAATAACGTCTGAAGGCTTGGGGGGGGGGCTGTTTTGGTTGGTGTTTTACTGTTAGTTACTTGCTTTATGGTAACGGCAGGCTATTAGTGCAGTAATCCCACCATCCTGCCCAAAAGATGGAAAAGGTTGATTTAGATGCGACTTCACCTAGCCTTGCATTGAAATGCTAGGATACTTCCTTCCCACACTTGTTATGATTGAGACCCTTGATGTATTCAGACAGATCCGGAATGATTTTCCTGTTATTGGTTACTTATCCGATATTAAGCACAGAAATAAAGACAGCTGCCATGTGGCTAAATGGGATGATATCCTCAAAAGCAGAGTATGTTAAAATCTTGTTACGCACCAGCTCCCTGGAGAAGAGAAGCTGCAGGAAATTACTGTAGCACCAAAAATGAATAATTGAAGCAAAGCGCATTCAATATGTGCATAAACACAGAGGCCAGAGTGCAGCCTCCTAACCAGCTGGCAGTGCAGAAACTCACAAAGAAAGTGCCAGATAGATAGATTTCTCAGGAGAAGCTGACCCACTTTCCTAGGAGCTTTGAGGAGGGCTCACGAAGAGGTCACAGCAAGGACTGTGGCAACATTGCACTGGACCGGGATGGCATCTTGATCAGAAGGCAATTGCTTCACAATGTTAGGCAAATAAACAAATGTTAAGAAATAAGCCTCAAGACATGTTTCCTGGGTTTAACACCCTCCTCCTCCTCCTTCTTACCTGCTGGAATAAAATTGGCCCAATAGAACTCCATCCTCAGGTTTCAACTCTCCAGAGACTGACTAGAGAGATTCTCTGTATGCCTTCCCAGATAATCTTGTGCCATGAACTGAGATGCCCACTCACCTATAGACACACGCACACGCATACACACACACATTCCAGTATGCCTCAGTTTCTAACCCTAGCCCCATAGAGAAAGTGGTCAGGGAACCCAAAGATTATGAGAAATAGAACGAGGGAGCAGATGATATCCCATCCTCGTGGTGTAGAGAGATGGTTAGCAAAACAGCGCTCCACTTGAGAGATCTCCGGGGGCAAATATCCCAGACTGAGGAGGTGTTCTTCATTTTTAAAAGGCTGGACCTTGGTTCGATTGACATGAATCGATCCCTTTCGCCCCATTGGCATTAATTGATTTTCACATTTCCATAGAAAACAGGGGGTGCCCCCGCCTCAGTAAGCACAACTCTAAAACATCCCCTCTTTTTTACGTTTTGATCTGGCGGCTTCCTAGATCAGTGACAGGTGGGGAGGGTGGGTCATTGGGGAGAAGGACACCTGGAGAAGGGGGTCACCTGTAAGGGCCTTAAAGTGGGGATGGGGGTGGAGCTGACCAAGAAAACCCACAAGGCTGAGGAGTCGTTATCTATATCCAGGGCTACACCATCTATATGCTCTCTGTCTCCGTTGCCAGGATTCTGCACGGGGCTTTAGCCCGCAGGCTCCATCCAGACTCCCCCTTCCGGACCAGAACAAAGCTCCATAAAGATAAGCCATGCATCAAATAGGTAATCCCATCTGCCCCGGATAATACTTGACAGAGACCCCCCCTTCCCGCTTCACAGTAGGACAACCCCCTCCTCCTTTTCAAACCCTCCATATACAGCATTCATTGCCCCCTCTCCGGAGGAGAGACCACTGTATCAAAGCAGGGGGGACAGCGAGAGAGGAGAAGAAAAGGTGGGAAAAGCAACCTCGGGCGGCTGCCTCCCTCGCGCACCCCCAATGGAGGCTGCCCTGGGGGCGCTGCTGTAGGTGGCGCTTCGCCATGTACCTGCTGTTGCTGCCGAAGTGGCCGTCGTCGCCGTCTGCTGCTGGATGAGGCGGGAGAGAGCCGGCTGGACGGCGGCTGCTGTTGCCGCTGCACTGACAGCTCTGGAAGCGGCGCCGCGACTGTGAGGAGGGCAGGCGGCAGGGAGGGGGCGGGGTGGCTGGCCAGAAGGGGCGCCGGCGCGCGCGGGGCTCCGGCGCAAAATCCGGGGCCGGAGGAGGAGCCTGTGGAAGGAGCCGAGGAAGGGCGCGCGCGGAGGGCGGGGCGGCGCCTCGCTTCCCATGCCCAGGCAGTCATGGCTGCGGCGCCTTGCTCGTGGGGGTGGTGGGGTGGCTCTTCCTCAGGGCTCCTTCCAATGGTGCTGCGGCAGGCGCCTTTGATTCAGATATTCAACAGGTGCGGCTTTTCTCTCGCAGGGAGCTGCGGCGATGGGGGGGGGGAGAAGCTAAACCTGATGGATTTCTGCCTGCCAAAAGCAAGCACAGGTCCTTGGCAAGTAGGGAGGGAGGAGGAGGCTGTATCCTTCCCCGCCTCCATCCGCCAAATGACTAGCCCTTCTGGAATGGAGAAGGGAGGGGCAATGCCCACGATCCAGGTCTTGGGAGGCTAATCCTTAGGGGCACCTGGGTCCACATTACCTGGGAGGGAGTGGGTGGCGCTGTGGTCTAAACCACTGAGCTTCTTTGGCTTGCTGATCAGAAGGTCTGCAGTTCAAATCCGTGTGATGGGTTGAGCTCCTGTTGCTCTGTCCCAGCTTCTGCCAACCTAGCAGTTCAAAAGCACACCAGCACAAGTAGATACATAGGTACCGCTGTGGCGGGAAGGTAAACAGCGTTTCTGTGCGCTCTGGTTTCCGTCACGGTGTCCTATTGCGCCAGAAGTGGTTTTGTTACAATGACCCAGAATTGTTGGTAGCCGCCCAGAGTGGCTGGGGAGACCCAGCCAGATGGGCAGGGTACAAATAAATTGTTGTTGTTGTTCTCATCGTCTTCGGACAAACACCGGCTCCCTCAGCCTGAAAGCGGAGTTGAGTGCTGCACCCCATAGTTGCCTTTGACTGGACTTAACTGTCCAGGGGTCCTTTACCTTTACCTTTTTACCTTACATTGCCTGGGAAAGAACATGGTATTTGCATTAACAGCTACCTACCCTACCCCTCGACACATGCTTTGTAATCATGGTGGGACCTGTTGAATTTCTACCTATCATTGATGCAGCTGTTAAAGGCACAAGAAAGTTAAAGGGTGACAAACTAAGTGAAAGAGAGAGAGAGAAAGAGAGAGAGAGAGAGAAGGAAGGAAACTGCCTCAAAGCAAAGGCCGAACTAGCCCAGCATTCTGTTCCAACAAGGAGATTCATGTAGGAGCAGCTGATGCAGAAGCCTTCAGAGTGAGGAGGAATGCAGTGTTCTTGAGGATCAAACTTCTGCTTACATTCTTCACAGTACTTGCTTTTAACAACCCTTTCGGATAGCAGCACCTCTAAAGTCAAAATCTAGTGTGCAGATTGAAACAAACAAGTTCTGCAAGGTAGAACTTTTAAGATAAAACTATTATTCCAGATTATTAGAGATGCAAAGCTGAGGCCTGAACAAGAGTTTAAAACAGGCCATCGTTTTAACAAAAGGAGAACAAAGAAAGACAAATGAGTGGCCAACTTTTATTTGTATATGCCACTTTGCTGTGGATTGTGCCACCTACTACCCACACCTGCC